>NC_079404.1:18664797-18983725 GCF_029220125.1 Pseudoliparis swirei
AAACTAACAGCCACTTTGTTCCGTTCGCAATACGTCTCCCGACAGCCGGACATCAATTTGGACCCAGTGTGAACTTCCCACTGTAGGAGGTCCGATGTGGTTGGGAACCTCGTTTATGAAGGGCAGCTTAAGGACCCTGACACCCTCAGTTTGGATGCCAATCTGACACCTATTGCTTCACTAAGAACACAGCTGATGTCTCAGCACTACAATCAAACAGCAGAAACAAACATCAATGATAAACAATCTGAGCCAACCTATAAATCACATCATACTAAACACCATTTTGACCTGAGCCTGTAGCAGGTATGAAGCTTCAGTGAAGCTCAGTCAGGACGGTTCATACATCTGACATTCACTTTTCATTTGGAACAGCTCTTGGAAGGCAACACTTTGATGATGTAAATCATGCGAGCAAATTAACTGCAGATGGAAGAATCAGAGGAATTGAGATCCAGCAATACAATTCAAATACAGGAATGTAATCCTAATGCAATGCTACCACTAATTCTGAAGGCTTCCTCTTTTAGGGGAGTAGTTAACTTGTGCTTGACATAAAGAATTAGAAAATACCAAAGATTGTCTTTCTTTACGAATCTAGAAGTGTGCAGATGTCATTGGATCAGATATAAGTACATGTGAGCTGCTGCTCTGAGCTAAACAAGGCCACGACCTGTTAGGCCTACTCTGAGCTAAACCTGTTGCTATTAGCTAAACAAGGTCATGACTTGCTGCTCTGAGCTAAACCTGTTGCTATTAGCTAAACAAGGCCACGACCTGTTGCTCTGAGATAAACCTGTTACTCTTAGCTAAACAAGGTCATGACCTGTTGCTCTATAAGCTAAACAAGGCTCTGAGCTGAATATGGCTTATCTAAATGTACATGTAGACAGGGCTCTCAAGTCTCACGCATTGAGCGTGAGACTCACGCATTTCGGTCTTATCTCACACACTCCCGCCACACATCGAATTCCTCACGCTGAAAAAACCTCTCGGCTATTTAATGCTTGAATGCAGGGGTGCTCAATACGCCGATCGATTGTTCCGCTTCAGAGCTCCGACGCCGGTCTGCGCGTGGGATGGAGCAAAAAAATAGTCACTAGCACCCCCACCTCTCCGTCAACAACTCTTTTCGGCTCGATGCCGGCCTGGCATAACGGTCAGCTGTATCGGGTGCTGATGGAAATCTCACGCTTGCCTGTCTTCAAAACTTGAGAGCCCTGATGTAGAGATATAGCCATACGGCTAAACACAGGCAACAATGCCTAACAATCACTACTATAAACTATGTGAGACATCTTAGAGATGTGAGGAGCTGTGCTCTCCATGTTTCAGTCTGATACAATAACTCATGCAGTCAACTCCTCAAAACATGTTCACACAACACAGAGCTCCATCCTTCTGGAGACCAGAGGACTACATGATGATGATGTGATGTAGTCAGAGGAGTAAAGACACTGACAGCAGAGTCACAACAAAACAGGTTACATGTTTATGATGATTTAGTTTATTTCGATCAGCAAAATATACAACAATCATAATTCAACAAAAGAAGAAAGTGGCTGACCGAAAGGGTCGAGGCTGAAGCTAACGAGCTTATAAGTGCCTAACCTATGATTTCTCGAAAAACTTATTTCAAAGAATCATATATATATACACACATACATACGTATACATATACATACATATACACACACATATATACATATAAACACACACACTATACATACACACACATGCATATAAACATAAAACGAAAAACAAAACAAAAAACGTGTCCCATTAACCGTTGATGTAATGATGATGTAGTAATGAAGGTTACAGGTGAAGCACAGGTGGTGCTGTGACTGGGTGCTAACTGAAGGCTGCTTAATAAGAAAAAATCAACTGTCTCTTTATTTTTCAATTGTCAATATGTATTGCCTCGTGGTCATCATATCCTCACTCTTCCATGTAGAAGATGTTTAGTTCCAAAATGACCCAAATAAAACAAGTAAATACATGATGTATACAACTATGCTGGAAATTAACCATGAACATAAATATCAGAGGAAATAAATATGTATCAATAACAGGTATACTGCCATCTAGCGGTATAAAGGTGAACCGTTTACTCTGCGGTGGAAATATAGTCTCTGCACAGAAACATTACTTTGATTAATCTACATTAGGAACTGTGTTGCATCAAACAATGCAACGATTAAGTGAGAAGGTGATTCTTGCTGTGTAGGCTACATGAATATTAAACTTCCCGTCGTCACCACTGTCGCTAACATATCCAGGTTTAATTCTTTATTCTTTATATTGACTAATTAATATTCTTCTAACGTTACCCTGCTATGTGTTTGCATCGTTAAAATATCCACGTTTAATTATTTATTCTTTATATTGATTAATTAATATTCTTCTAAGGTTAATCCGAATATGTATCACTGGCTTTTATTTTGACTTAATTTTAAGCACTTCCGTTCTGTCGTTTTTGGTTTCAGACAGCAGAAACGAAATACGGAGGTGGTATTCCGTTTTTCCGTTTTTGGTTTTCAAACGGAAAACGAAAAAACCACGTGATTTCCGTATTCCGTATTTGGAATGAAACGAAAAAACAAACTAACAAAACGTACACGGACCACGGACCGTGGCGCGAGGAGCACTGCGCGAGCACTAAATGGAGGAGGGGGGGGATCCTCAGCGCCGCGGAGCATGTCGGGGAGAAATTCTCACAAGAACTCAAATAAATGCCCCGTCGGATATCCAAACACATTTGGAGGGAATTGATGACAGAGAGAGTAACTTTTATTCTTAAATCCTGATGAATTAAAAAAAAGTGGCTCCATCAGAAAGGGCACTTTTCTCATCCAGGGCAAAAGGGCTGGTGCTTGAGCACCACTAGGGGTCTATCTGTGCACGTGCCTCAGGCCATGACAACTCAACTCAAATAGAACTATACAGGAGGTTTTAGGGCTTTAGATTTTTGTCTGGTCAAACTTACTTTCTCGGGTCTCTTTCCCATTAAATGCTGTTACACAGGCACACAAGAGAAGTGTATGTTTCCAAAATCTTTCTGTTATTATTCACATCGATTTTGAATGCGATCGCTATATACTTTAATGATCATCGTGGTATCTGTCATGCACAAGAAGCTGTAAACATTTGCTATCAGGACTTATTAATGACATCATAGAAAATTGATTTGCTACTATGCTGGGAGCACTGTCTCAACATTATTATATGATATTACAAAACACTTTATGATTTCAGCCCGTTAAGCTTTTTCCAGTCTTAACAGTCTGCTCGCAATAAGTTTGTTGTTAATTAGTTTTTACGGAGAATTGATCTTTTGAATCAGTATTATACATTTTCACATTTTATGTTACAAACCATTGCTTGCATTATCGGTGATATATTTGTCTTAATTGATTATTTCCTCTATCAATAAAATATATGAATTTAGTGATAAGTCCTTGTTATAAATTCCCACAGCCCCGAGGTGTTGCCTTCAAACGTCTTGTTTTTTTAGACCAACAGTTCCCTTCATTTTCTTTCATGTATCAGAAAGAAAAGCATCAACTAGTCTTCGCAGTATAGATCATATATATGTTGTATAGTTGTGTGTGCTGAGTGGGCAGTCACTACCACAAACTCCCTCCTCTGTCCTCTTGTTGTACTGCGGTGCCCTTTGTGGGCAGACTTTTCCTCCATTTCACTGAACTTTATTTCCTGAAATTAAATATTTTTTGGAGAAACATTTTTTTCTTCTCCTTATAATCTACCTCTTGTGCTGATTGTTTATGGAACCGTGTTTTTGTTTTTTTGCAGGAAAAGCAAAGATGTAAAGCAAAGAGCAAGTTACATGAATATTTCCACATTATTTCCTTGTAATTGGGTGTTTTGCTGATGCCCTGGATAGTAGGAGTGGGCTGGAGGAGGCCATTATGAAGTAAAAGCTGTCTCTATAGACCAGTGGGCTACTGTCACCTGGTTATCAGCGTATCCATGCAGGTCCGGAGGAATCAGACAGTGTGAAATTGCAGGAAGGTGAATGTTGAGGCTCAGCTCAGAGTGTGTTTATCGAGGCCCACGTAGCAGGTGTGGAGAACCCCTGACTAGCTTCTCTTTACCATCTTATTATTTATTATGGGAAAAAATAATTCCTGACACCAGACTAACTATCTATCTCACTTGGAGATGTGTTCCACCATATACTATTACATATTTCTCTATTTGTATGCTATTAACACTTCAGGTACGATTTGTATGGTGCACTAATCATGTCTAGAAGACGCTGTCATTTGCAGCCTCCATATTTAATGTTTGCTCTATATCAGCCTGGGCGTAGTCCATATTGAAATGAAATAAATTGGCTTTTATGTCAATATTTGCCCTCATTCTATCTTGATTCATTTGTCATATTCTTCTCTACTTTACATCTTTGCATGATTGCATAGATTATTTTTTATACACTCAGATTACCATGTATCCAGGAGGCTATAGGCGTATCACACCCAACATGTACTCCAAAATTAACCAATCAGATCAAGCGTCCAAGCCATCTACTTACAGCAGTCACAATATTATGCTAGCCACACACAGACACAGACACACACACGCACACACACACGCCTCCTCACACACACATTCATATAAACCGGTGTCCAGATGGAAAGAACTGGTTCCCCACTTACAGGATGCAAACAAGCCGCAGATGGGAAAGTACACACACACACACACACACACACACTGACAAATATGAATTACATGGCATCAGGATGATGAGAGCATTGTGTAGAAGAAGTCGCCACGATATTCTATTCATGTCTCGAGCCCTTCTGCATTTTCATAGAAATATTGCCCGTGTCACAGGAAATGTGGTCCGAGGGACTCTGCAGTGAGTCTGAGTCGGAAGCTGCGAGGCTTCATTCCACGAGTCCCTGCAGCCAGCCGGAATTGGCTTACAGATTCTTCCAAAGATTATCACTCTCCCAATATTTGTGTTATTATGAAACAAAATTAAAACATTTGCTTTGGCCCCGAATGCTCAGTGTCAAAACACGTTCAGTGTCTTGTTTTTGTCAGCGCACATTGAGTGAAGTAGGTGAAATGAGGATATTTGTTCAGCTCTGATTCAACACTTTTATATAGTTTGCTTCATGTGTAACGTGTCTCCAGACTGAGTCTACAACTCCACCGCTTTTCGCTTCCTCTTCCCCCCCTCCTCTTCCCCATCTCTCCTTAGCCCCTTCGGCGAGAAAAGCAAAAACACAATTTGAAAACGCATTATTTGTACCTCTTCTGGCAGCGAGATTGTGTGGAAAACATACAATTTGCGTGCCAAAAAATAAATAGAAGCACTGTTTTGTGTTTTTAAATGGCAGCGGAATCATTTTGTTGGAAAGAGAGTGCAATTAGAAAACAGGACATTGTTTGCGGCAAATGACATCGCCGTATTGTGTGCCAAATGAAACAGCTTGAAGCTGTGGGTGATGACAATGTCCCATTGTCAAAACGGATATAGCACAGACGCTGGTAGGGAGACCGAGATGAAATGAAGAGGACCATGACCATTTTGATCTGCTACATGAAGTTGGTCGCCTTCATCTGCCAGTGTGCATGTCGGGCTCCTGCAGCACAGAGCTATTCTCTATGAATGAAACTGGACTTCTTTATTCGCCGGGTGTGCCACCTGCCGGTGCGTCACGACCGCTCCGGCCAATCCTGACGCAGTGATCCTCCGCGCGCCCTTGGAGATCCCGCGGTGCTCCTCGCGTCACGGTCCAATCTACGGCTCGGTGACGGTCGAAGGCGAGCCTCGTTAGCCGTGAACCGTTAGCGCTTCCGATGTGACTAGTTTGGACTGCCGTAGCCCGCTGCTGCTGTGCCAAACGTGGACCCGTGACACGTTTCACTGGATTGCCATTTCCACATCTGCATCTGCTGCTTTTGACCCGCGCGCTATTGAGTGTTATGAGGTAGGTGAACATGAGACAAAAAGAACAAAAGTTGTGTTCAAATCGTGTCACAGTAAAGTATCTGGTTTTACTCCCAGAGCCGATTCCAGGCTGCTTTATTTTGTACCACGCTTTTCGCCGCACGACGCCGCACTTTGAAGTTGCAGAGACATGGTTTGGGGTTATCGATGAGGCTACTTGTACACAACGCGCATGCTATATTCATGATACTATTGGAAGCTCGCATGAGATGTGCTTTTCTTTAAATGCAAGTTTGGCAAACAAGTGCTGCCCTCCCCCCCTCCCCTCCCTCGGTTCAGCATCCCTGCCCAACCCCTCTGCGCTCCTCGGATGCTTCTCCTCCAAAAAGGCGATGTAGCTTCTCAAGCAAATCTGTGAAGTTAATTAAAGAAATGGACGCAATATTTGTGTTCACATCCGAAATCCTCTAAAGTGAAAGTAAATGAAAAAGAAGAAAAGTATTGCCACCAACAAAGGTTATTGTTCGAATAGCATTCGTTATTATAGAGATCAGATATGAAGTATTTGTTACTGCATTGCTGTGGACAGAGCAGGAAATTAATTGTGTCCCTACATGGCAAGCGGAAGGCTTTCATGATTTGGGGTGACTGTTTATTTATGATGCCCATAGATGGCAATGTAAAGGAATGTTCCCCCATGGTGACCTGGGGGTACTTTGACATTGTGCTGGATAATGAGCAAAAGCAGAGGGAATGGCATCTGTACCGTGGTGAAGACATTTTTGTTTTACTCCACGGCTGCTATATTCTTTATAACAGAGGCTGAAGTTTGACAATACAGTAGCCGAATATGAATCACAAATTGTTCCGTCATGGCTGCAAACCCCGATAGTATTAACATTTTAATATGTTGCATATATCAACCCTACCAGCGTGTTTTTACATTCATGTATCAACAAAGGCATTGTTAGGGAACAGTGCAGTCTAGATCTGTGTCATGGTGAATGCACGGTCTGTTACTAGTCTGTTAAAGGTGGAGCAGGAATGTGTTTAGATGATTATGACTTTCCATTGCCTGCTGGGGGGGAGAGACACAGCGGAGGACATTCAGAAAAAGAGACACACACATCAAGCAGAGGGTGAGAGTGGTTGACCGATATTCTTTAGGCTTACCGCTCTTGATAGATGCTTTTGTTGTGCAGAGTGCTACTAATGTATTGATCACCATCATGACTTTCCCATATTGGCTGTGGGTGGAGGATATAACTTTGTGACATTGGTGTAGATGGCGGTAGTGGGAGGAAAATGTCTTTGCTTTTACCCTCTGCCGTACTTGTGTTTTTACATGTGACGCACACAGTGGCTTGTTGGCACAGAAGCTTTTGGTTTATCGGTCCTAAGCTTGTCAATATGTACCAATGCTGTACTCTGTATACTCTGTTGAAGAAGTCTAAGGTTAACCTCATGTGGGGCAATATTCTGCTCTAGTTTACGGGAACCTAAAATCAGTTTTTTCCCCTACATTTCATCATCAAAAACTCATTTTAGTTTTAAATGGGAGTGTGACATATGTCTTAGGTAAAGATTGACGCGGACACGGCTGTGTGATTGATTTTAAAATGGCAGATTGAATAGAAATACAACAACAAAAACACAAGAATATGCAATAAACATGTTTTATTAAGTGAAATATCGAGTCTCAGCTTCTGTATGATCCTGAAAAAAGCATCAAGCAGTAATATAACCCTCAGGTCGCAGCTTGCCTTGACTGGCACCACTAGGCTACTTATAGAGCAGGCAACAGGAGACAGTGATGGGGATTTTACAGGAGTCAGCTGGCCAAACAGACAAGCTAACTCCCCCATTGGGTTTCATTAGGGCTCGTCTTGATGTTAAAGCCTTTTTTAATCCACTTTCACAGCCATGCCGACCACAACAGAGCCAAGCAGTGCATCTATCTTTAGACAGAACACAGGCAGAAAGTTTTCCATCTCAGTTCAATGATTAAAATAAAAACACAAATTCCCCGCAGTTGGCCAAAACATTTCTCAGTTGATGTGTTTTTTATGTGCAAAATGTGTGCTCATAATAAAAGGTGGTTTCTAGTGATGGAGTAATTAAAATGCCAGTGTAAAATGTATTTAGTCTATAAACATTGAACTGAATCAAATAAATGGGCCCCTTCGTCACCGATATCCAATCAAGCGATTTGAGTCAGTATCTGCCTCATATCTGATCGGTGTCAGAGCTTCCCTCGTGATTTCAGCAAGAGAAAACAAAGCTGTCAATTAGCATCTGCACGATTACATTGTTCACCAAGAGCTGTGTTTATGCAGCTTTGCACTCCGTCCTTGTTTCTCCAAGCAGAGGAGCCGCCTGAGGGTGTGATTACAGCAAAGCCTTCTGGGTGGAGTGCTCAGACTTTTTTTGTCTTTGCCTCCACTTTCTGGGCGGCGACTGTTGTTATCCCATGTTCGTAGCACCTGCTTAGCTTTAGAGGCACATTGCTGGGAAGACACTGTGGCCTGATGAGCAGCTGGACGTTTTTAAGCAGAAATCTATTTAATATGGACATTAATTAAAATTGAATACATAAGCAGGAGTTTAATCATCATTATATTGGTGCGTCATGCAAATAACTTATTAACTTGAATTGACATGAATTTGGTGTTGTCTCATGGTTATATTATTTGCAATATTGGCGCCCCGCGGATGCAATTGAGGCTTTTATAGCTAACATAATGTGTGTTAAACTGACACTCATCACTCTCTGACCTTTACTAGTTGACACAAGCTTAGCTGGAACTGCCCCTTATTGGTGGCAATACGGTGCTCACTTCAGGGCTGTTAACAACTGCTGCTCCATGTTTATCTTAGGATATTGTGTATGTTCAGCACACAGCAATCCGCACACAAATCAAGAGAATGCAAGTGAGATATAGTTCAACGGTCAGGAATCGGGCAGGAGAGGAAGGGGGATTTACGAAGGGCATCGCTGTCACCTGCATAAGTTCATGTCGGTCTGTTCGGTATATAAACTCTACGGTGGGTTGCACATTTGAATCTGTCAGCCTTAACTGTAAATGGTGCACTAAGAAACAGCCCGCATGCTGCCCTTCATACCAGTATTTCCATAACATTTGCAAATGTCTCACAAGCCGGTACACTCCACTGCACCAGCCATCTTTCTTCTGAGATTTTTTTATTTTGCCTCTTTTAGCGCTTTCTTTCTTCTGTCCACAATTTAAGTCATTCTTTTTCGGTGTCTGTCATGTTTCACTACACCCCCCACCCCTTTTATTTTTTAGTCTCTTTTCTTCTTCTCTTGAAAAAGTAAACCTCACTCGAGGGAATTCAGACTCCTATCATATGGATGACTTCTCTTTCATGCTCTCTGTCTGCGCTTAGCAAATGAATTAATAACAACTTGCCATTCCATTATTTTCGGTGGAGGTGCAGAGGGGTTGTTTCCAGGTAAAAGAGAGCTGTACTAACAAGAGACACAGAGAACAGAGACCGATACAGTGCTGGTGAAATATGTACTGTATACTGGGAGTTAAAAACTACCAACAGAGAGTGAATCTGCACCAGCTGCAGGAATGACGGGTGTAACACACGGAAAGGGAGAGATCATGATGATGATGGATGTTTGACTTGGCCTGGACGAGCCTCTAACTCTCAATATTTAGCCGTATATTTCTTTGTTTCGATTAATTTTGCCATCATCTGTGGCTTGTTTATTATTCTGAGTTAATGTAGTTTCACATTGTATTGATAACATTAAAGATTGCTTTGTAAATTGAACTCTAACATACATAACAGTACACGTTTTCTATCTCACCGATCTTTCAAAAACTATCCACAGTAGCTCTGGACACAATGGTGCTTGTGCAAAGCTGACACATATTGAGGTAATGTGAGCTCTGTTTTGTTGTTGTTTTTTGTATTGGCTTTAGTTTTATCATGCTCTACTGGGAGAGATCCTTACATCTTTAGAGAGCGGTGACTAGACACTTGTAAATATGAGTGAACTGCTTCTATGGATGAAGGGATGAACTAGAAATAGTAGAACAAAAAAGGAAAGAATATTCCCTCGTCACATCAGTAAACATAACTGGTAAAACAAAACAACGTTCAAATCCCTTTTTAAAGAATTGAAAAAAAAAATCGAGGTTGAAAATCCAGTGATGTCATTTCACAATGCATCTTTTCCTTTTTTCAAATACTGCATTGATATTTTAACAGTGAGAAAGAGTGTTCTTAAAATGTTATTGATTCTTGTTCTCCACATTGCTGAATTGTCCGAAAGATGCCTTCTACATCCTCCGAACAATGCAGCATTCCTAATTTTTTATTTCAACTAAATAATACGTTCTCTGAAGCGCAGCTGTTCATGTTCGATGGGATAAATGCTCACGATGAACTGAAACACTTACTCATCAAATGTACGACACGCACTAGGAAGCTTTTTCTCAACATTATGGCAGCACTAGAGACGATGCAATTTGCAGTTATTTGTTATGATTGCAAAGTGATGGAGTTGTCTGTCAGCGGGACAATTTATTGTGTTGTTTTTAATTCAAGGAAATAAAAGAATACCACATACTCTGACATGTTTTATCCACTAAATATTGGCATGACGGTGTTAAAAGCTATGCTATAAGATGACCAGATAGATCGCTGTCACACTTGTTTAATATTTATGTTTTCAAGATCATTTATAATTCATGATGATAAAGTCATGTGACAGATGTTGGTGGAGACAAACACACATCTGTTGTTGGTGCAATATTAAAAATGCTGCTTTACTCTTTGATGCTGGTTCAAGTTTAGTTCATTTGAATAATGTTGCCCAATATCACAAATCACAATTTGTTTCAAAGCACTTTACAATACGTTCAGCATACGATATTTACTATCTGTAAACCCTTAATTCAATCGTTGAAAAAAATCCCGTTAAAACCTCTTAAATTCTATTCAATGGTAAAACAAAGTGTCAGAAACCTTGGGAAGATTAACTGAGTAGGGATCCCTCTCCAATGAGTTGACCATCAGATTACATGTCACTTAATATGCTAAGTAGGCTGTCTTTAATAATATCTGGCATAGGGCTGAGTAATAATGTACAATTATAATTTATTGTCTTTCAATGGAATTGTTTCGTGTTAAAAAAAAGTGTTAAAAATGAATACAGTATCTCTGAGAATCGATAGAAAATCACAAAACACAATATTGCGATTCTCAAATGTAAAGATACTTTCTTCTACCCCCATCCTCATACATTTGTGGGAATACCGAGTATCCTTTTTCATTATAAGTGTGATATGATTGATGATGAATCATATTTTACTAATGTCACAACAACAAGCGCCTCCTAATTTAAAACTAAATTGAACGTGTTTGAAGTCTCATCACGGCAACATAAAGTTAGATTAGATGCTGCTGTGTGATTAGGTCCGTGTCAAAGTTAATTTGCAAGAATATATCCGTCAGTAAATTCTTTTTAGGACTATGATGTGTAATGTTTGGCATATTTTTTGGTTTTCTTCTGTTTATTTCTGGCTGACACCCGCTCACTTTGGTAATGCAGCTCATCAAGCACATCGCAAGTGAGTCAAATTGTGTGTCAAGCACTCATCTTGAACACGCATCCTGACTAAATCACATTCTTTTTGCCTTTGGAATGTTCCATCTTGAAATTATGTTCGAGGTTCGATGAAGGAAAATAACTTCCTCACGTAAATTATTTATCTTTGTTACTTCATGCCTTCTTCATTTCACAGTTTTAGTTTTTCAGTGGCGAAAAAAGAGGCAGCCAAGCCATGAGGACGAGGTTCAGTGACAGAAATATAGACTGTATAGCCATTTTAGTTATACATATGTATTTAACTCTGGGACAAGGTCATGCTCAAGAACTGAAATTCCTTCAGTCTCACAACTCTGTGATATCTATTTCCAGCAATGTGCCTCCACTGCTGTTGTTTTGACATCATCTTTTAGGCAACACCTGCCACACATTTAAAACAGTGTGAGGGATTTCTTTTGCCCGAAATCAGAATCAAACTACTTGTGGAGCAGCGTATGACACAGGAGAGACTGAATTGGCTGGCGATTATGTCCGCTGAGAGGATCAAAGCGGTGGGTGTCGATAAAGGACACTGTGGAGGACAATGAGAAGCTCATGGGATGCATTTTTTTTAAAGTGAGCAAGGGCTTTTTCAAGGGGTTTTGGAGTTGTTGATTGGCCTGTGCGCCAACCTGTTCGAGCTAATACCTCTGCTTGGTCGCTGCCAGCTCGGATTTTGATAGGATTTGGGCAGAGCTGCTGTGCAAAACAGCATCATTTCTATATGATTTATATGCAGCGTGTGCTGGGGTTTAAACTCCTACACCTGTGTTAATTTTAGTGTGTGACCTGTTTAGCTTTTTCTATGCTACTGAGTTAAGGCAATCTTTAGACATCCGACAATAGTTGATCTGTTAAATTGTTGATTTGATTTTATGACAGTGGCTGTGATTTTAAAGAGTATTCTCGCCTATTAAATTTAAAATATGTTTGCAACCAGAAGTACCATGAGAGGGTGGAAGTACAACCCTTCATAAGACATTTGTATAGGCACATGTTACAGTTGACTGATTTGAAAACAAATTGTCAAAGGGTTTAAGTTGTAAGATGAAAACCCGGACTGCTGACAGACTTGACAATGCCGTGGTAGCAGCCTGTCAATCACAAGGTAGCCACAACCTAAAACATACCCTGCTTTATGGTTTATTTACTCTAAATGGGACCATCATTTACTAAATTAACTTCATGATCAATTGAAGAAGACTTGAAACTAGTGATTGAAACCATAAACTCATGTTTAAAATGTGGTCATAGGGTCATTTCCTCATACTCTTATACTTTTATATAATTAGGGTTTTCTTTTGCAACCAGAGGAGGTGCTGCCTGATTATGAGAAAAAATGCAAGTTTAAGGGATTTCAGAATTGGCTTCACTTTAAGACTCTGAGACTGCCACCTGTAGAAAGCCCTTTAGAACAATGCTTGTGCCTTATTTTACCTGAGCAGTCCTATTGAGAATGCGAGCAGATGCTGCTTTGGGGAACACATATTGATATTTTGTTTGTTATAGTTATGGAACAAGTTCATCCATTGACATAGCTGGTTTTCATTATGCCAATTCACATGACTCCTCTGTCTTTACAAAACTTTGTTTGTTCTCCCGGCTTTCTGAATGATGCTTGAAAGTTGCCTATTGTAGCTGTATGCCAGTCTCAGTATTTTCCCCGGCCCAAGTTCCCACCAAATGTTAAAGTTAGATTGACATGTTCCTAGCTTTTTTGCCCTGAAGTAAGTGTTAGAGTGACAATTTACCCCGTTCTTTAAGGTAGTTCAAACCAGCACCTGTCTTTGAGTCGATCTCCTTCCTCAGTTTGATTGACATTTCAGAAAGAGATGGGGAGCTGGACAACTTGTACCAGGCCTGGGTGAGTAGAGCGAGCCCTCTAACTAAACTCTGTAGGGGAAAGTTAATCCAAACCAACAAGACTTGCAACCTCCAGGCCAGCAAATCAAATCCTCAGCTGACATTTACATAAGTCTACAGCAACAAAGGTGAATGAAAATGATTTTACTCCACTCCACTCGATGTTTTACTGCACAGTGGGGTTCTCCTGTTCGACAGGTTGAAGGCTGAGACCGAAATTAGACAACAGGGACGCAGCTGTACAATGTTCCTTTGGGGATTTGAGGTGTTCCATAATGGTAACAAGCTGACACCCGCCTGATTAGAAAGTAGAGTCAGTGAAACTTTCTTTGTCCATCAACCAAATGGAAAACGTTGCCTTTTAGGCTTTACCCTTTACAATTATCTCTTCACTCTTTTTATTTGCAGACCTATTAGCAGACTGTGCGAAGCAATATTTATTACAGTTTTGTTGCACTGATAACATACACATTAAAACAAATACATGAATAATGAATAATCAGTGAGTAATAGTTATAAGTATCTATAAAACAATGTCAAATTACAAAATCCCCAAGGAAGATGCTTCAGTGGCCAAAGGCAATATGTGATCATGATATCTCAGGAACATCAGGAGGGAATCTCTTCAGATTTGGCACAAATGTCCACTTTGACTCACGGTTGTACTGATTAAAATGTGGTGATCAAAGGTCATTGTGACTACTTTTGGACAGACATGTATAGCAACTTCAACTTGACTTTTAATTCCCAAAAAATAAATGAGAGTTCTGTGCCACAGCAAACAAAAGTAATTGAAAACAATAGATTTAGTCTCTAGAGGCAAAACTCCATGTCATGATTAGGGAATGCCAGCTTCCCCTTGCTGGTATTTTTACTCCTACATGTTTTGTGTAAGGACTTATATTAACCCTTAACACTTACACTGGGATTCCTTCCACTTAACAAAGTGATAATAAACTCAATCTCATCAAAGGAATGTGTGTAACTTGGCATGGCATGACAGCCTTGTGGGAGAAGGGCAATGACATGAATCACTGAAGTATTGTGTATTGTGTTCATCCTTATCAGCTGCGCAAATGAGCAGGCACGAGCCTTATCGAACAGCTTTGAAAAAGACAAATTGTAAAATTATTTTTGTCGCGTTAAATACAATTTTAAATCGGCGTAGGACAAGCTAAACATAATTATAGGGTCTTACAGAAATAGGGGAGATTTGGTGGAGGACCAGACTGCCAGAATAAATTAACTTTAGTGGTGTCTTTGGGATGAAAAGCAGGCCAGGAGAAAGAGAGGATGGATGGAATTGCCTGCATGTCTCCATACAAAGGTTTCTGGCAGGGTACGTGGTAGAAAAAAAGGAAACTGTTTATTGGCTTCGTACCCTCTGTGTTTCTTTGAAATGTAATCATATCCCAGGTTGGGCATATTTACTGCATATACAGGAACACAGTGGAGTTATGGGAGTTTATTATTTATCAATATTTATTCAGCTAAATATATGGTGTAAATATAAAAAATACAATGGTTAAATCAGCTTGATTTATAAAGTCTGGATTCCTGGCAAAGAGCTCCGTTTAAATCTCTTCAAATCGAAGTGGCAAACAAGGACTTATTCTCCAGCAGGAGCAAAGCTGGCACATGGCGAGACACCATTTCAGTTTCAGTTTGGGAATTTTGCTGCTTCAAACAAACCTGTTTGTACTGAGGCGGATGGAGTAGCACAGCTATTTATCACTAAACACAGAGTACAGCTACGGCTAACGGAAAAGTCATTAATTGTAATGGTATTTGGTCGTAAACAAAGAACCGACAATGTGACATTTTGACCGTGTGATGGCGATCCCCCCAACGTGATTACAAATCATCTTTTTACCTAACATCCTCCCAAATTGAATGGCAGCCCACCCTGTAGCCACACATGTCCACATCACAGATTTGTCCTCCAGGTACCATGAATATCGTTAAAAGTCTGGATCAAAGCAGGAGAGTAGCTAACAAACAGTGTCATCCAGAGTTTGGCAGACATCACTGCACCAGTGGTTATTTCCAGGCCTGGAAAAAGTCTTTGAAAGAAATTAAACCTCAAAAGTTTTGGAAAAGTCATGGAAATATGCTAGAAGCTACAGAGCTAGAAGCTACAGGACTGGAAGCTCCACAGCTAGAAGCTACAGGACTAGAAGCTACAGAGCTAGAAGCTACAGGACTAGAAGCTACAGAGCTAGATGCTACAAGACTGGAAGCTACAGAGCTAGAAGCTACAGAGCTAGAACCTACAGAGCTAGAAGCTACAGAGCTAGAACCTACAGAGCTAGAAGCTACACAGCTAGAAGCTACAGAGCTAGAAGCTACAGAGCTAGAAGCTACAGAGCTAGAACCTACAGAGCTAGAAGCTACAGGACTGGAAGCTACAGAACTAGAAGCTACAGAGCTAGAAGCTACAGAGCTAGAAGCTACAGGACTGGAAGCTACAGAGCTAGAAGCTACAGAGCTAGAACCTACAGAGCTAGAAGCTAGAGGACTGGAAGCTACAGCTAGACGCTACAAGACTGGAAGCTACAGAGCTAGAAGCTACAGAGCTAGAACCTACAGAGCTAGAAGCTACAGAGCTAGAAGCTACACAGCTAGAAGCTACAGAGCTAGAAGCTACAGAGCTAGAAGCTACAGAGCTAGAACCTACAGAGCTAGAAGCTACAGAGCTAGAAGCTACAGGACTGGAAGCTACAGAGCTAGAACCTACAGCTAGAAGCTACAACTAGCAGCTACAGCTAGAAGCTACAGGACTGGAAGCTATACAGCTGGAAGCTACAGAGCTAGAAGCTACAGGACTGGAAGCTATACAGCTAGAACCTACAGAGCTAGAAGCTAGAGGACTGGAAGCTATACAGCTGGAAGCTACACGGCTGGAGCTGAGTGACTGGCATCAGCTAGGTGCTGTGAGCGCTGCGCGTGCAGACAGCATTTAACGGAACAGCGCGTGTGCTCTGATCGCTCTTTTAATGAAGTATCGATACTAAAAATATGCTAAATCACATCGTTTTTAACGTACGGGTACTTTGTTAGTATCGCTCCACCGTGCAGCGTGACAGCAGCAGATGTAGCGGACTAACATTCAAGCTAACCTAACTTCCCAAACGCTGTGGACATCTGAACGCTGATTGGCCGAGACGCGACACGTCCCATCAAAGATGTTCTATTGCGAAGAGCACCACTTCACATTTTTTCCGCGTCTCACTGCAATCTCAACGGCAGCGGGCAGGGTGAAAAAATAATAAATCGAACGTCTCTGGTATTGTTCAGGGGGCCGGTCCAAATGTGGAGGCGGGCCGAATCCGGCCCGCGGGCCGTAGTTTGGGGACCACTGGGCAAGAGTGACATTTCCATCAGCACCCATCAGCATCCAGGGGGGAGGGGGGGGGGCTAGTGAGAGTGTGCTCACCTGTGCGCGCATCACGGCTGAGCGTTGCGCGCGCAGGCATCGAGCCTTGTTGACCGATCGACGTATTGAGCACCCCTGCATTAAAACATTAAATAGCCGAGTTTTTTTCAGCGTGAGAAATACGATGTGTGGCGGGAGTGCGGGAGTTAAGACCGAAATGCGTGAGTCTCACGCTCAATGCGTGACACTTGAGAGCCCTGCATTCTGTTTGACCAAAGCCTGAACCACTATTTACAATTCCAACAGATGGATTTGCACGTAGCCTAAGGGACAAAAGTTTGATTAAAAAAATAAATATTTATATAAATATTTATTAATTTAATCAATCTATTCTATCTCATTCATTTGTCTCATTTAAGGTTATAGGCTACTGTATGCTTTGGAATTGTCATTGTCTGTTCAAATACTAAATGTTCTCACTTTTTAATTTTCACACCGAGATTTCACAAAACTTTTGGTCATGGAAATTTGTTTTAACGTCATGGCCTGGGAACGCCTCGGGATCCCCCAGAATGAGCTGGAAAGTGTTGCGGGCGAGAGGGAAGTCTGGGTCAACCTGCTGGGTCTGCTGCCCCCGCGACCCGACCCCGGAATAAGCGGATGAGAATGGATGGATGGATGGATGGAAAAGTCATGGAAATCTATTGGTCAAAATTTGTATGAACCCTGCTGCACACTTCTACAGTTTGGTTTTATCACATTTAGTGGTCAGGGACCATGAATAAAAAACATGAATCTCGCACAAGAAAATATATTAATTATAACAGCTTCAGCTGCTAACTCCCTGTCTGCACTTACTGGGAAAACCATCTCACTTTCGGCCACTAAGAAGAACAAGCACGTTTTCACCAGGAATGTTTTATTTAGCTCAACACAAAAATGTATGCTATTTTAACAATTTAACAGGTTCTATAATTAGATAATAATTCTGCACAGAGTGGCTTTAAATAATGTAAACTTCCATCGCGGCACTGGGATCTAGCCAATACTGAAATGCTGTGGTTGTGATTACGGAAGGCTTTGAGCTGGATGAATAAATTGCTGCTGCTCTCCAAGCTCAAATGCTCTTGTTCACTCATTCATTCATGTTGACGATGACCTTGGCTAAATTCATGAAGTTCTCTCTCGGGATGGGCCACCGCTTTGTTCCTTTCCCTTTAATAATAATAATATACACTTTTATTAATCCCCAAGGGGAAATTAGTTCTCTGCATTTAACCCATCCTTAGTTATTAAGGAGCAGTGGGCTGCAGTGATGCGCCCGGGAAGCAACTGGGGGTTCAGTGCCTTGCTCAAGGACACTTCGACTTGCAACTAATGGGGAGAGCGGGGATCGAACCTACAACCTTGGGGTTGCAGGACGGCCCTCTTACCCCACTGAGCTACAGCCGCCCTATTCATGTTTATTTAACCACTGGTTTTGAATCCAGATTAGTCTCACTAAAGCTCTTTAAATTAATCTCATTAAATCTCTTTTTCCCCAGAGACATGAAGGGGCAGTTTTAGTTTGTAGTCAAATCTGCCTCATTGTTCTTAAGTTCCTATCGTCACATCCTGCTTAATCCTGAACTGTTGGGAACATCCAGCGGAGCGGCGTAACCCTGGGACCTCCTTGTCGCTTCTCTATTTAATATTTGCACGATAGATATCAGGATCTGAAGTGATGTAATGAATTTGAGAACTTTTGAGATCAAGGGAAACAGTCTGAGTCATTTCCCTGTTTTGGTTATGACCCCTTTTATTGTATCTCAGCTTTGGCAGTCAGGTTGAGTGCAGCTCTTTGCTCTCCATATATCATAATCAGGATGTGGCAGTGGTTATTTACATTGTTAACAATCCAGTGTGTGGACTCATTCTTAATTCAATGGTGAGTTTCCAAACACTATCTTTTACAAATGTGAAGGAAGTTAATCATGTTGCCGCCAAACTGTGTGTTTGATAACTTGGTGGAGTTGGGCTTGAGATGCATTGGCTGTTATATGAAAGGCTTTGTCACTGAACAGTAACATTAACAAGGCAAGAATATTGATGAGGATTCCAGACTCCAGACGATGGAAATTCCTCAACCTTTCGGTCTACGCAGCACCAGGTGTCCCTGTTGAATTAACGAAGAGCTGCCGAAGGGTGAAATGAGAATCTGTCAAAATGTTTTAAACATAGTCGATCAGTGGTCATAGTGTTCTGATCAGGTTGTTAAATTCACCGGAACAAATTGTCTTGGCAGATGTTTTAGATTCAGCTGTTTACTGGATAATTATTTAACCCTCCTGTTAGCTTCAAATTTACTAACATATTTTACCCGTGGGGTCAATTTGACCCCAGCAATTAAAACCTCCAGAAAATGATTAGAATTAATATTGAATTTACAAGTTGTGTACAGGACATTGAAAACATATCATCATGTGAATTTTATGTTTTCCCAGTTGTCCCCAATAAATTAGGAAAAGTCATGAAATATGAAGCAAAAAGAATGATGTCAATCATTTTATTTAGAGACGTCAAACATTGAATGGGGTCAAATTGACCCCAAAGGTAACAAGAGGGTGAAGTACAATCTGCAGTGCATCCACGGAGCTTTAACAAGAAATGCTGATATAAGCAGTTTTATACTTAAATGCTTCCTGTCGAACAGGCTCTGCAGGATACCTGTGTGCCTGACCCTTTTCTCCACAGGCCGACCATAATGCAGGTACTGTAGCTTCCTAATACATTGATTGCTACTTTGACTTGCTGTATAAGACAGTAGAAGCTTAATCCATGTGTTTCTTAGTGAAATGGTTCAGAGAGAATTAATCTCCTTTGGAGATGCAGATGCTTTTCTTCCTCTTTTTTCAGTTTAGTGATGTAAGTGTGTCATCATTACTTACGACCATTTGAACAGGAACAATAATACCTCAGCGAAAATAGTTTTAATGTAAGGATGTTGTTATGATAGTCCTTCTTGTTGTAACACTGTACTATAAATTGATTAATGTACACCTAGCTGCCATGTATGATCAGAGGTTTTAATTATGTTGTATTGTTATTGAATCAGTTTTGAAAGTTTGTCCCTATTAGGATGTTTTTAATTTATTGGGGTTGCGTGGGGTTAATTGATCTCCCGCTGCAGGGAAAGGTAACAAGAAATCCCTGATCGTTTAATATGCACTAATTTGTCATTAGTATTGTGTATTGTGTATGCATATATGTTATACATATACATATATATTTTATTTTATATTTTACTTTGTATACTCCTATATCTTTCATCCCTGTTTTTTATATTTTATTTTTTTATTCTTCTGTGTTTAGTTTATTGGTGCTGCTACTGTGACGACAAATTTCCCCTTGGGGATTAATAAAGTATCTATCTATCTTATTTTCTCATGCTGCCGGGACAGTTTTTAAATCAAGTCTTTGCCTGCAGCATTTTCTGTGGTTCTACATCTGTTCCTTTCTCTTCGATAGATATGCTATGATAAATGCATAGCTTTAACCCCCCATCTCAGAAACACACATTCCTCACTGCCATCACAGGAGCCTTGACGTCGTGATTGCATGGGCGTGTTCACGCTCAATGCAATCGTTATTCAGTGGAAGTGACAAGACGGCGCCCGGCCTCACAGAGCGCTTGTCTAAACACCGAGGTCACTCGATCTCAGCTCCCGCCTCATTCATCAGGATGACATATGCAGATGGGTCTCTGTACATCCATAAGACCTCTCGACATAAGCGTCTCTCTATGTATAACCGGCTTAGAAGAAGATCTATTACCAGCATCATGTCTCTGGAATTTGAAAAGTTTAAGCATCTGTTTATGTTATTTAATTGTCTCTGATGTTGAGCTTTTAAATACATTAAAGCTCAAAAAGTGTTGGCCAAGTGTTCCACTGGAGATATACAAGCCTCCGGCGTTACTTTTGTATGAATCAATTTAGACAGGAATCAGACTTAATTGAATAATTCACGCGCGCTATCACAATTACTAATACAATGACAGCCGGGAAAGGCAGAATGGGAAAAGGTGGGAGGAAGGGATGATATACCATTTGTGAGTTTGAACAACACTCCCCGAAATAATAACTAGAGAAGCGAGACTCTAATCTGTGATGCTCGGCTGAATTTACAGCCTTGGGGTGAACCGTGGACACAGGAGATTAAGGGCTTTTTAGATTCGCATGTGCAGTCCTGAAAAGAGCTTTTGTGTTATAGTTATGCCCCAAGTTCTAAACCAGAGAAAGTAGTCCTTGTGTGTTTGACATAAACTGTCCCAAAGCACATCATCAGTAAAACCAGCGACATGTCTTTTAATGGAATATGCATGTACTACACGTTCTGCAGATGTGCAGCTCTCTCTGCATTAATAATCCCAAACTGTCAAAACATGAACCATCACATGCATATGATGTCCTCTACATCATCAAGCACCCTGTAGACTCAACAGAGTCCTAACTTCCTCTTTTATTATTTTCCCTTTACAGTTAGCTTCACCATATGTATCAGATTTAGCGAGGACTCAAGTGACTGGCCTGAATGAAAAGCAAATGGAAAATTAATTTTGATAAAGGCCCAAGGGTGAGCACGCAATATATCACATTTATAATGAATGATTCTGATGTCGAAGTTTTTGGGTTTTAAATTTCTTAAGAAGTAGTTGTCGGAAAAGAAAATGTGGATCTGACCAGCACATTTGGCTTATTATCTTTTTTGATCCTGTTCTTTTACAAACCAGTGCTGCTTTTAACTTCTACTATGTGCATATGGGGATATTTTTTGAAGCTGAAGCGATGTCATGGTTGGCTTTGGATGTGTGTAAATCCATTTTCCTCCTTCCCCGGCTCACTATTTGCTTACACTGGACATAATGAACCATTAATTCACTGCTGTCATTTGCAGCCCACAGTCACTCTGAGCAGAATTAACTCTTGAGCCAGCAGAGCAGAGAAAGAACAAAGACGTGCAGGAGCATGAGCTTCTCTATGTTTGTTTCTCTCCAAACAGCAAACTATGGATCCGTAGATGTGTTGACAGGGTGGATGTTTCCTAACAGACTGTTAAACTGCACTCTCTGATGCGTGTTGTTTTGATTCTGTTTAGCATTTTCATAATTTTTTTTATGCTCCATGTTCCCCGCTCCCTTGTTCATCTGTGCTGCAGGTATTTTCAGACTTTGAACAAGAGATGATTTTCTGCTACACGCTGGGTGATAGAGCCATGCTGTGGGTGCAATTTGTCCTTGTTCTCTTTTTTAATAAAGTAATATCTCAAACTAGAAACAACACTTTGTTAGAGAATCGTGGTTTCCGATCAGTGGTACTTGTATCCCTATACACATACATTTATAAATGTACAGTGCATCCGGAAAGTATTCACAGCGCTTCATTTTTTCCACATTTTGTTATGTTACAGCTTTATTCCAAAATGGATTAAATTCATTATTTTCCTCAACATTCTACACACAAAAACCCATAATGACAAAGTGAAAACAGTTTTTTGCAAATTTTTGCACATTTATTAAAAATAAAGAACGAAAACATAACATGTCCATAAGTATTCACAGCCTTTGCTCAATACTTTGTTGAAGCACCTTTGGCAGCAATTACAGCCTCAAGTCTTCTTGGGTATGATTCCACAAGCGTGGCACACCTATTTCTGGGCAGTTTCTCCCATTCTTCTTTGCAGAACCCCTCAAGTTCCATCAGGTTGGATGGGGAGCGTCGGTGCACAGCCATTTTCAGATCTCTCCAGAGATGATCAATCGGGTTCAAGTCAGGGCTCTGGCTGGGCCACTCCAGGACATTCACAGAGTTGTCCCGAAGCCACTCCTTTGTTATCTTGGCTGTGTGCTTCGGGTCGTTGTCCTGTTGGAAGATGAACCGTCGCCCCAATCTGAGGTCCAGAGCGCTTTGGAGCATATTTTCATCGAGGATGTCTCTGTACGTTGCTGCATTCATCTTTCCCTCAATCCTGACTCGTCTCCCAGTTCCTCCCGCTGAAAAACATCCCCACAGCATGATGCTGCCACCACCATGCTTCACTGTAGGGATGGTATTGGCCAGGTGATGAGCAGTGCCTGGTTTCCTCCAGACATGACGCTTGGCATTCAGGCCAAAGAGTTCAATCTTTGTTTCATCAGACCAGAGAATTTGGTTTCTCATGGTCTGAGAGTCCTTCAGGTGCTTTTTTTGCAAACTCTAGGCGGGCTGTCATGTGCTTTTTACTGAGGAGTGGCTTCCGTCTGGCCACTCGACCAAACAGGCCTGATTTGTGGAGTGCTGCAGAGATGGTTGTCCTTCTGGAAGGTTCTCCTCTCTTCATAGAACAACGCTGGAGCTCTGTCAGAGTGACCATCGGGTTCCTGGTCACCTCCCTGACTAAGGCCCTTCTCCCCCGATCGCTCAGTCTGGCTAGGCGGCTCTAGGAAGAGTCCTGGTGGTTCCAAACTTCTTCCATGTCCGGATGATGGAGGCCACTGTGCTCATTGGGACTTTCAATGCTGCAGAAATCTTTCTGTACCCTTCGCCAGATCTGTGCCTCGATACAATTCTGTCTCGGAGGTCTATAGATAATTCCTTGAACTTCATGGCTTGGTTTATGCTTTGATATGCACTGTCAACTGTGATACCTTATATAGACAGGTGTGTGCCTTTCTCAATCATGTCCAATCAACTGAATTTAGCACAAGTGGACTCCAATCAAACATCTCAAGGATGATCAGTGGAAACAGGATGCACCTGAGCTAAATTTTGAGTGTCATGGCAAAGGCTGTGAATACTTATGTACATGTTATGTTTTCGTTCTTTATTTTTAACAGATTTGCAAAAATTTGCAAACAACAGTTTTCACTTTGTCATTAATGAGGTTTTACAGAACATAGTTCGGGAGGGGAGACCACGCCCCTCATTCAGCCAATCATTCGAGCCGACGGTACTTAAACACGTCACACCTATTCACGCCCTCTTCGTCTCAGCGGCGACATTCCAACCAGCTACCAGGACACTGGTAACCCGCCGACCTTCTCCCTCTCTCTCACCCATCTAACCCCTCTACCGTCATCCCGTCCCCCTCGACCCCATCCCTACATCCCCACATCCCTTCCCCTCGACCCCTTTTCCTTTTCTCTCTTTCGCTAGAAGAGGCTTCGTCTCAGCGCCGACATTCCCACCAGCGACTGGGACACCGGCAACCCGCCGTCTCACCCCGCCGACCTTCTGCCGTCTAACCCCTCTACCTCCCTTACTTCTTACCCCTCGACCGTCATCCCGTTCCCCTCGACCCCATCCCTACAGCCCTCACCCCCACATCCCTTCCCCTCGACCCCTTTCCTTTTCTCTTTCGCTAGAAGAGGCTTCGTCTCAGCGCCGACATACGGCGCTCTTCCAACCGGTCGAGATCCAGCCGCTCGAACGCGGGCCGTGATCGACCTCCACGCCGACGCTCCGCCGAGCGCTTTACTTCCCCCCCGGGTGGACAGTACGTAAAGCCGAAAGACGCACTCGCCCAGCGCAACATTCCACGTAACAAACCTGACAGGAAAACCAGACTATACCAATGCCTGACGGACCGCCGGCGGAACACCACGGCACTTCCGGGTTCCCGGCGTCGCAACGACAGCAACGCCAAGGACGTCACTACTTCACTATTAACCCCTGCACATGCTTCCTTCCGCCTTCCCCTCCCTCATCCACAACATGTACGTAATGATAACCATAATACCCTGCATGCAACCCTTCCTTCCACAGGTAGAGACACGTCGCACATCGGACTAGCACAATCCTAAACTACTGGCCTGAAACAAACGGTCCTCCTTAACCCGACACGGACGAGCAGCTGCGTTCTGAAGCCTCGTAATCTCCTCCTTCACTTCCCACGCTTCGTCGCCAGCATCATAGGCTGCTTGCCATCCACGATCCCGCGCCACAATTCATCCCGCGGAGCTCCCGACGGAGCTCCCGACCGGCGCCCGCCACGCCCCACCACCTCATCTCATCATTCCATCGGCGTCTACAAATCCTCTCTGCGAGCGCACAGTCCCCCAACCGAAGACCGCAACCATCGAACCCAAAATCATCAGTCTAAGGAAAAAACAAAACTTTTCCAATACGTTTACGGACCGGCAAAGCCAACTCTCGATCTCCAGCGGAGCACTTCCGGGTATCCCTCCGCCGCGTCAGTCGCAGCTGCGATGACGTCACGACGCATCAGGGCGGAGAAACCCAGCCATCTTCACCAGGTCGTATCCCACCCCATTTCAAGCTGCCTCTGTACCAGAGACATTTCACCTCGCAATTTCTTGGCCAAACTTCACCGCCAACACATCCACACTGATCCCGTCACCACCAATGCTGACGCAGCCCTCGCAACCATTAATAATAATAATATCACATTTCATTTGGAGGCGCCTTTTAAGTCACCCAAGGTCACCTTACAATACAATAATACAGAATAAAAGACAAAAGCAGATCGAAACAAAATTAAAACAGAACATAAAAACAAGTCCAACAGCGGAGGAAGCGCAGCAGCAACTTGCCAGCGGACCTTCCTCCTCAGGAAAAAGTATATCTTACTTCCAGCCATGTCTTTCGCGTTTACGTTCACCGAATTGACGAGACTCTTTACTCTGGATATGTCTCCGTTCGACAGGCCTCGAACAGCTCCCTGAACGCCCGCCGGCGCCGCTGCTCCCGTCCGCTCCCGTACGAGTCTTGAGACGCTCCAGGTGCCGCCGCCACCAGAGGAGGAGGTCGTCGTAGTGAAGTTCGCGCTGATCGCAAGGACCATGGCGGATAGGTCCGGGAGGCTTGCCACCTCGATTCCCCGCTGCATTCCCCTCACTCTCTGGAGGTACGGGGCCGAGGTCAACACAGCCATCGGTGGAGACACCAGAGGAGCTCCCGAAATAGAGTCGTTTCTCGTCGGAGACCGCAACGCGCCTTGCGTTGTTGGTGCTCCTGCAGCCGGTCAGACATGACCGCCCACTGCTCGGGCCCCTCTCGCTCCAAATGTTCCAACTTTCAGCACGCCGGAGCCATTCCGAGGCATACACAAACGGTCCAGCACCGTCGCAATCTATTCAGACACAGCTTCAAAACTTGACCAGTGACTCACTTTCGGTTCCTCGTGCAGGAAGACCAACTCATACGCACCAGCCTCCGACTCCCAACGGACAGCCATCGCGGCTCCTCTACCTTCATGCCTCGACCACCACCCCTTACCCTACATCTCCTCCATCCTTGACCCGGTCTCTTAATGTCTCGATCCCTCTGCCCTTCATCCCTTCACCCCGACCCTAATCCCTACATCCCTTCCCCCTCGACCCTCTTTCTGTCCTTGTTGCTTCCTCGTTTTCTTGTACCGCGGTTACATCAGAACCCTGATCCCACTGGTCATCCTCTCCCAGTCGTACTCAAAATCGCGAGTAACTTCCTCCTTCCTCGCACCCCTCACTCTCTGGAGTGCAGGGGCCGAGTCAGCACAGCCATCGGCGGATACGCCAGAGGCGCCTGAAATAGAGTTGTTTCTCGTCGGAGACCGCAAGGCGCTTGGCGTCGTCGCTGCTCCTGCAGCCGGTCAGACATGGCCGCCCACCGCTCGGGCCTCCTCTCTCGCTACAATGTTCCACCTGTCGGCACGCCGGAGCCATTCCGAGGCATACACGAACGGTCCAGCACCGTTGCAATCTATTCAAAAATAGCGTCGACATAACATCCGAGCCTTCCGTCCAAGGGGTCAAAACCTGACCACTGACTCACTTTCGGTTCCTCGTGCAGGAAGACCAACTCATACGCACCAGCCTCCGACTCCCGACCAGACAGCCATCGCGGCTCTTCTACCATCATGCCTCGACCACCACCCCATCCATTCACCCCTACCCGAATCTCTACATCCCTTCCCCTCGACCCTAATCCTCACATCCTCTCATCCCTTTACCCTACCCTAATCCCTACATCCCCGACCCTAATCCCTACATCCCCTACCTAATCCCACTACCTCTACCCTAATCCCACATCCTTTTCAACCCTTCACCCTCTACCCTCTATCCTTCCATCACACCACCCGCACCCCATATCCCACCTGCATAAACTAATGTACACTAATAACCTCTCCTGATCCTGTCCTCGTTGCTTCGTTCGTTTCACAGGTTTCCTCGGACTGCGGTTGCACCCGAACCCTGACCCCACCGGTCATCCTCTCCCGGTCGTACTCAAATCACGAGTAACTTCCTCCTTCCTCGCACCCCCTCCCTTCCTATCCCAGTTGAACGGCGAGGATAACGTCTTCCTTCCTCAACCCGCACACCAACTACTAACCTCGCTCGATTCTGTCTTCGTACTTTCTCGCTCCACAGGTTTCATGGATCGCAAATACACCCGCTACCTACACTTCAGCCTTATCGCTTTCATAATTGCACCCTACTAACCTTGCCTGAACCTGTCGCCTGTTCGCCACACAGGTCTTCAAGGATCCTGCTCACACCCGTACCGTGATCCTGCCATCCACCACTACCTTCACAAGCCGTCGAATCGCTACTACAAAGGCCTCTACCTTCCTCACCCCACTACCATTATTCTACCATCCGACCCTGCGCTATCAGTAGTCTTATCGTCATCAGTCTCTGACTGTCCCAATAACAGGAATGTTTTCATCATACGCATCTAACGCATAGTAATCTCGTCGCGTCGTAGAAAGAGACATCCACTCTTTTGGGGCTCTGCATCAGCCTCAACCCACAAACACATAGCCACGCAGCAGCGGGCTCCATAAAGACGAACCAACTGCACACGAAACAGTCTGCCTCCCACTTCAGTTCCCAACACAGCCACACTCGCAGCTCAGGCTAGCGCTTTCGCTGCACAGCCAAGTATTAGATTCGATCGTCTCCCTGGCTTCCGGCCTCCCGCATCCTCCAGTTTACCGCTTCGACCACGCCCGACATCTCCGTCACGCCGACACATCATCCATAACCCTAAACTCTGCAAGAGCAACAACTTTGTCTGCCTCAACTCAGATGCTTGGCCACGGTCCTCCCTCACTGTCCTCTCCGATACCCGCTCCTATCTAACACTCGTAACGGGCATGCACGCTTTCCATTAAGCCATCTTTTGGGGACTCTGCACCGCCAGAGCTTCAGAAGAGACAACCCCCACCCACGAGTCTCAACCCCCGCCGTTCCCTCTAACCACCAGACGTCAGCAGTCTCCAATAGCACCCCTCCAACCCGCTCTTCACGACCCTTCTCGTTCCAGACATAATCAACCCTTCATTCATTTATTTCACAATAAACTAACTGTAAACATGTATCACTGCTGGCGTGGTTTTCCTTAGTGAATGGGTTGTTGTGTGTAGAATGTTGAGGAAAATAATGAATTTAATCCATTTTGGAATAAGGCTGTAACATAACAAAATGTGGAAAAAGTGAAGCGCTGTGAATACTTTCCGGATGCACTGTATGTGTATATATATTCTGTATACAAGAGTACAACAGGTCCACTAAATAAACCAGTCAATACATTTGAGCAGTGTTGCCAGTTAAACCGGACATTTTACAAGAAAAGATGATGCTTAATATCCGCAAGCTTACTTTGATCTCTAACATTGGACGGCGGTATGTTTGGCCTCCACTAAACTTTCTCTGCTGGGCTACAGGTTTCCACGTGGGATTGGGAATCCCTGTAACAGAAGCATTTTATTCAAATAGACTAGGCGAGAATCTCTCCTGGATGTGGAGTGTATTTTTTAATCAGTCTGGATTGCTATGAAAAAATCTCTCATTAATACCCAGTCGAAGGCCGAGTGTTAGTTATGATGGAGAAATTAGCATGTGCATAAACATTATTATCTCTTTACTGGATGATAAATTGGGCCCCACGGAGAAGTTAGTTGGCATCCCACCGGGCAATGACACAGCTGCGAAATTAAATAAATCCTTGACTGAAAGATAGAAATTGTTGCTGATGTTGTGGCGACATATTTTTGAAACATAGACACGGCACGATGTCTTAAGATGACTGCTGGATGCCTGGAATTCTAAAAATATATCCCTCGGTTTCCTTCTCACCAGCTGTAGGGCTCCGTTTCTAAATCCTTTTCCCTTTTCCCTCCTGCTTTCCCTTCTGTTGTCTCTAGGAGATTTCTTTTCCCAATAAGACTAGTTGACTGCTGCTGCGTGTCTCTCTCTATGTCACCTCCTGAGGCCGAAGCTCAGCTGTTCGGTCCCCCCGTCTCCCTCCTTACAGTCACACAGGCAAAGAGACACAGCCGGTGTCATTGCTAATAACCCTTCAGCTGTCATAACTGTGGATCAGCTTTTCGGAAAAATTGTGAAGAAGCTGCCGTTGACATGCTGGAGTCGTATAGCTTTCAGCATGACAGGGATGTTGCGTGTCTTACACCTAACCATGTTCCCTTTGTGGTTCTTATTGTATAAGCAAGTTATGTCTGCACACATCCTATCTTAAATATCGTACCTTCTCCTCCCAGATACAGCTCAGATCTCATCTTCATTACTGCTCATTTCTCAATATGTTCTCTCACTGGAGATCCTGGCTCCTCACTGTTTATGACATTGTCTGGACAAATAACTTACGAACAGCAAAAACAAATGGCTCAATCATGTTGTTTCCATGATTTCTAAAGGCAAGTTCGCGCAGCAGTGGTAAACGTGTGATTCTCTCTGAAGCAATTCCTTGAACACACAAACACTTTTTTCAAATAATATCCACAACGTGTTAAAAATCCCCCAGTGAGCCTCACTGATGTGTGAGAAAAAGACTTTGTCATCATCGACATGTTTGTTTGTGAGCGACATACAGTGTTCTCTGGTTTAAGAAACTAAGGGAGTGGGACTTTATAATAAGTTTGTTCTCCTGATGTTGTTAGCCTCGACCTTTTGCCTGCATTTTTCGCCTCTTCCAGAATCCACAGGATGTGTTTCATGACTGTCAATGGTCTTGCACGATGAAGGTTGGAAATAGCTTTCGCTTGATGGTAGTCCATCTTTATTTGAAAACCAAGAATACTCTGTTGTGATTGGCTGTGAGACAATGCAGTTAAATTCCTTTGTGCATGGGTAATTGTTTTTGCTCTTTTGGGACATTGTAATATGGCCTTCTTTATTTTCTTATTCTTTTATTTCTCAACCGATCCTTAGCTAAACGCTATTGGAAATGAAGCGCATTGTTTGGGAGACGGTGTTCTCCCATTTCTGATGGCCGATGGCAGGAGGCAGATGTCTCTCTACCTCTTTTCCTCCCCAGCACCGATGCCCTCCCTCCCTCCCAGCTGCAGCGCATCTTTTCACAGTTATAAAATAATGCAATGGGGGAGTCTGCCAGTCGTGTTCATAGACACAGGACATAGATGCAGAGACACGTGCACACATATTCCACCTCCTCCTCCCGCCGTCCTCCGTCATTATCCCATTCCCACTTTTCTTTCCACCTTGTTTCTGAGGTGCAGTAGAATATATGGGAAACACAACCCACACAGTGTTGGCTGAGTGAACACGCCAAGAGCTTTGAGCTTTTGGGATTCAGAATTATTTTCTGCTATTCTGTGGTATGTGTGGTGAGTAAGCCCCAGATGATGTCTGGATAAATGGGCTGAGATACTTCCCTCCGTGCGGCAGGGTCACACATCACTAGTCAAGCACACTGCAATTATCGATCAAAAGCAACGTTAACATGAACTTCAATGAAAGGCTTATTTGTGCACCAGCTGGATATCACACATTGAGAGCAGCTCATGCACAGGAAGTAGGTGGTGCTTTGGTCATCTTGCTATCAGACACAGGGCTGGTGGTGTTACTTCTTTTCTTTCTGTTTCACGATTACTCCTCCTCCGGTTAGAGAGACGCTTTCATCAGCTCTTATGGTTTGTGTTGCTCAGTTTGTGGTCCCTTTTGTCCTAATAATCACATTCCCCCCCCCACCCTCCCGATCCCCCCCCCCCCCACCCTGTGTTGTTCGCACCTCCTTGCCTTACGCCTCCTCTGCTGTTAACTCACATTCAGAATGACTCTAATTGAGTTTTTGGACGGCCGGCCCGGTCTCAAACGCTCCATGAGACATAAAAGACATTTTGCATTACAACATCAAAGGGGCGCTTCTGCACCCTCGCCACATTCCACTTCCACGCTCACCAGAACACGATGAGATGAAACCAACGTCTAAGGTCAGTGTAGCTCCGAAGGGTTAATGATGTAGAGACCACGCTTGGATTTTTAATTCACACTCTGGGCAGATAACAATCTTTCAACCCATTTAAGTCTCATCCTCCCACTTGATGACTCATGCACTTTAAGATCAACCTGTTTATTTGAAGCTATTTATATGAATTAATGTGACTGTAATTTGATGTGTCTTTGCTCCGATCTGTCATTATCCGACACTGTCTACTTTCACCGGGATCAATAGGCTGTTAATGGCGTCAGACATGAGTTAGACAGCACATTTAAACTCAGCAGTGGCATGAAGTATCCTGTCGTACAGATACTTGAAGTTGAACGTAATGTTACAGTGAAGTGGCACATTCCTGAGATCTTTTCCCCAAGGAAAAACTTGTTTTATTTATATATTTTTTCATCATGAAGCTCTCTTGATCGTTATTTCTCTCAGCGTATATGAGAACAGCTATACCTGGACAGAGAAAATGATGCGACTACGTCATAGCCTGACATCCTCTACATCCTCTACATCTCTACTTTGGATGTGAAGTGGGGGTATTTTAAGTAAACTGCTGTACCCTTATGCAGTATACAGAGATTTATATGAAGCTTTCATATCTGGCCCTACAAGACAGATTGTATTCCCCTAAACTCTAGTGAGTGAAGTAAGCTAGATAAACATGAGGATGTGTGTGTTTGTGCGTGTATGTGTGTGTTTGTGTGTGTGTATGTGCGTATGTCTCTGTGTGTATTTGCATGCCCCAATTCAATCCAGGAGATTTATTATTATGGCAAAGCCCTTATGACAAAAGGTTTTATCCGAGGGGCCATTCAGCATAGATGTTATATCAACACAGCAGGTGTGTTTCAAGAGCCGGTTATTGCGTACACAATCGGCTATTGTTTCACTTGCATCACACGGTCATTGTTGCCAATGCACTAACCATCACCCATGCACCAACTCTGGCCAAAGGGAAATTCAAGGTAACCTGTGGAGCATTCTTGCGTCTCTCCTTATGTTTCCCTAGCAAAGCAGCAACAATAAAAAATTAAAAAATCCTTTGTTTACATTCATGTTTGCTACTGTGCACTCTCGTCTCTCTTGCTACATGAACGTTTGAAAATCGTTGTCCTGATACGCATGCATGATGCAAACAAAGTGGGTACCCAGTAATGTGTGCTCCATAGCGTTTCTTGTGGTCGAAAACTCCACAGTGTACCTTGTCTTTTTTCCATTTTTGTTTGTGTATTTTTATTCAGTCAATCTAAAACAATACAATATTATTCTATATAATATACAAAACAGAAAGACTGAAAAGGTATAGGTAGAAGCAAAACATGCGTATTTATTGCTATCCTACATTATTATCAAATAAATCAGAAAATAATTATAAAATAAAGACAAATAAACACAATATATATATATATATACAGGACTGTCTCAGAAAATTAGAATATTGTGATGAAGTTCTTTATTTTCTGTAATGCAATTCAAAAAACAAAAATGTCATGCATTCTGGATTCATTACAAATCAACTGAAATATTGCAAGCCTTTTATTCTTTTAATATTGCTGATTATGGCTTACAGCTTAAGAAAACTCAAATATCCTATCTCTAAATATTAGAATATCATGAAAAAGTATACTAGTAGGGTATTAAACAAATCACTTGAATTGTCTAATTAACTCGAAACACCTGCAAGGGTTTCCTGAGCCTTGACAAACACTCAGCTGTTATAAATCTTTTTTTTTACTTGGTCTGAGGAAATATTAAAATGTTGTGAGATAGGATTTTAGAGTTTTCTTAAGCTGTAAGCCATAATCAGCAATATTAAAAGAATAAAAGGCTTGCAATATTTCAGTTGATTTGTAATGAATCCAGAATGCATGACATTTTTGAATTGCATTACAGAAAATAAAGAACTTTATCACAATATTCTAATTTTCTGAGAGTCCTGTATATACACATCCACATACATCTTCCATATAAATATATTTCAATCACACTTATAACTCTCAAGAATTGTTTTATAATTAATTCCTTTGAAAACCAAAAATGAGTTCACCATTCTTATATCCATTTTAACATTATTCCATAATTGCTCCCCTACAACATCTTCTTTTAATCCATTTTTTAGCCTTTTGCGCAGTAAACTTACAAACCTCTCATATTTTCAACATATGAATTACAGATGGATTCACATACTGTATATAACTGAAGAGTTTTGCCTTCAAGGGAAAATATGTAGTCAAATAATGTCATGGGTAGTCCGGGTTGTCGCAGCGAGAGAGGACCCAAATGCTGACATTACTGCACAACTATATTTATTTTCACAAATCACAGACCAGACCAGAACAGGACGACAAACACGCGGACCAAACAGTACGAAGCCACACTGGGAACGAGACAAACAGGGTTTACATACACAGGCAAGGTGAGAGGATTGGACAACGGGGAACGAGACACAGGTGGCCAGCAATCACACAGAAGGAAACAATCAGGACCAGGGCAGACAATCACAGGGAGACAGACGACACAAGGAATTCAAAACAAGACACAAAACTAAACACAAACTCCAGATCATGACAAATAAAGCATGAAAAAATGTGCCCCTTTTCTTTGGCTCAAGGAGCGAGCGAGAGGGAGCAGCGTTGGTCGATCGAGCTGGGAGTGAATGACGAGAGGGATCTGCCTTAGTGTGAAGAAAAGCCGGTAATCAATAGAAGAATAAAACGTTATTATTTCGGTTACATTGTAAAGAACAGATACGTAAACACACCTCAACTCCTCACAAACCTTCAGGTAGATGCCGGATTCTGAATAAATCTAGCCCAAGGCACCCGTCATCCTGTTTATGGTCGGTCTGTGAGCCTTGGTACACCGAGGGGCGTGGCAGAGCGACGTTGATTGACCTGAGAATAAGAACAAACTGCACACCCTGCTTATTGGCTGGGGGGGGGGAATATACATATAATATAATATATCTTGATAGTTTGACCCTTTTATTTATATTTGGACCAAGGATTTTTCCTTTGACAGGCTTCACAACCGTCTTTGTAAGGTCACAAAGACCCGTTCTATCGTGAGTGTTGATGTGTGAAATGTCTGATTGAATGAATCTTAAAACTGTCTTGGAATTGGCTTCAACAGGGGACATGTTGTCTCTCTGCGGAAACTCTTTAGAAAGAGGCCTTTTAACAAATGAGAGTGAGAATGACTTGCTTTTGGTCATTTTTAAAGGCCTTGCTGTTCTCTTGTGTCCTGTTTCTTAGAATAATGGCGTAATAATACAGCAAATAACAGATACAGATTGTTTTAAATGTTTTTAAACTCCTTGAGCAGATATGTTTTGTTCAAATGCATTTTTGACAGTTCTGAATGTCACTGTTCAAAATTGTACTTTTTGATTGGATACCTAGACAAAACTATCTTTATTCTGTTTTTAGTATTTTAAAGTCATGTTCCATAGTTCATTTTACTGGCCGTTCAAACTATCCACTCTCGCTCACGTCTCATTTTAATCTTCACCCCTCATCGTTTTCTTTCCTTTACAGCCTCATGGGTTTCATGATGGCCGCTTCTCTTCCATCTGTTTGCCAATCAATTTGGTCTCATTTCCTGCCAATTGGTCCACCTCCATGGACTAAAGGCTCATTTAACAGGAGGCTTCCCATGTCGACATCGTCAGCTGTAGCTATGGTGTTCCGTCTCTGAACCTCTTTGTGTAAAAGAAGCTCTCCTGGAGTTTGGCCACTTGATTGAAGTTGTTGGATATAGCCCTTTGGGAAGGTGTGTGTGTGTGTGTGTGTGAGAGAGAGAGAAGTGGCAGTGTTTCAGCAGATGGCTCACAGATATACTCATTTAACAATGTGAACGTTTAATGAAGACAACACAGTTTGTGCTTTATTGCTGTAGGACCATGCTTTATGTTCAGTCTGTTCTGTTTGTTTCATGTACAGTCAACTGACTCCGATATGCACACAGAGCCCTGTTCGGTCCTTTTAATGGCAGAATCGCGTGTTACTGTTTGCAAACAACAACTCATCCACCCAGTAAAGCAAATATGACTCTTAAATACTTTATTGCCACTTTCTTAAACACTGTATAATCTGTACCCATCATCATGCATTGGCTTCATAAGACTGGCGCCTATCTAATCTCTAAACAGTTATGTCTCACCCATGCAGTTGTTATCAGTCTGGTTAAGGTCTTATTTGGGTTAAGCTGCTTCAGGCCTCTTCGATAGTCTGCAATTGATTTCCCAAGTTGACATGCATAAACCAATTAACAGAATACCCCGGTCCACCTTTGTCCTGGAAAGGTTCTTTTAACTCAGTAATTATTCTCCAGTGAGCCGTGCGTGTGACTGCACCAGTGAAGGCTTTATTTAGTCATGTACCTATGAAGCATTACATGACATCTAACTATATATTGAAGGCCCTTTTATTTTATTTTTTTACATTTAAAGGCATATATATAAATATATAGACCTATTTATTATAATACTTTTCGTCTTTATTACGATTCACGAACATAGACACAAGATCCCCACAATACAGCGCCTCAGTGACCGCCTGCTGTACATGAAGTCGCTGGTCTTATCAGTCGGAGCGGATGGAGAGTGTCCAAGTGAGAGGCTCAGTCTGGCTCCATGTATGTCATAAGTAAGAGGATGACCTTGGCTGAATCTCAACTGCAGTCCATCCATGAGAAACACACACACACACACACACACGTCTTTTTCCTCCTTTACCTCTGTATTTTTTACTCTCTTTACACACACACACAAACTGCCTTGCTCCTACACATTCCTGTTTGCAGGGTTACAGCTGGAGACACTATTTACTCCCCCGCACCATCACTTCATCAAAAAAAGCCATTTGTAAGACACTCCTGCAGAGTCCGTACATGCAGGTGGTTATATATTGAGTCATTTGTTGTAGTTACTACGATGGGATGAAGCACTTGCTGCAAGGTTAAGATGTTGCTTTAAAGTTGATAGTAAGGGGCAGATTTACTGAACATTCTTCCCCTTTTGCCGAAGCATTTAATAACTCTTGAGCCCCATTTTTTTTAATCATGGACGAAACAGAACTTGCAGCTTTTAAATCAACCCGACACTGGGTGTTTGAGTCATAAAACGTAAAACCCTAAAGACATAAATCAAGGGCAGTTTCTTTGTGTCGTTCTCACTTTGCTGCCCGCACAGCGCAGTGAAAACTGATATTGATGTATTGAGGAGCTTTGCTAGTATATTTATATGCGACCACGGCTAGGTGAGATAAGGGGCTCCATTTAGGATGAAGCGAGAAGTGGTGCTGTGAGGGAACGTGCCATGACATTTGTACAGTCCAATCTATCATATTGATGTTGTTGCAACTGTGGTTTCTATCTGTACCTCTGTGGCTGTGCGCTGCCATGTTGTCCTGAGGAGGCTGTCGACTCCTGCGCGCCTCCTTTAATACACATGAAGTAACTAGGTGGTTCCTTTCACCTGGCGCCATCAAGTTTGACTGCTGCATGATGCATGCAGAGGTTTACCAGCTCCTTGTCATTTCATATTTTGCCTAATTACCTTCGCATTGAAAATGCGGATGGTAATGTTTTGATCGCCGTGTATTTATTTATTTATTTGTATGCGTGTTACTCGCATAACTCAAAAAGTATTAAACCGAATCGCATGAAATTTGGTGGGATGATTGGTTATTATCCGGGGACCATTTGATTAGATTTTGGGATCGATCAGGTCAAAGGTCAAGGTCAAAATCTTCTTTTTACCGTAGCGCGGTCAATTTATATCCAATTGGCATGAAACTAATGCCAAAATGTTCATAATTCAATGCCCAATCTTGTGATATGCGAAGGTATGCGCTCTACCGAGTGCCCGTTCTAGTTATACTATGTGAAGATTCTGCATCAAATTTGTATTACATAAAATAGTTTAGCATAATCAGATATATTAACTACGTATATTATACATCCTTCTGTATGCATATATTAAAGGAACAAAGTAATTCCTGTATTTAAGAAGTTAAAATATGGTTTTCCCCCCTGAAAACTGCCATCTTCAGAAGCAAAACTCAACTTTAAACATATCTATATCATTCTCTACATACAATAAGTGGCTGCTGTGAAGTGTCACGGGAGCAACTTGGGGTTTAGTGTCTCACCCGAGATCCCGGGTTCATCCGCCAACCTTCTGGTTGAAGGAGGACCTCTTATCACTGAGCTGCAGCTTTTGATTGGACTGTGCTACAGATGTTTCCTAGCAACCATTTTATTCCTTACACATTAAGTACTCCCTGTTGTAGGAGTCACCATAACAACAACCAGAACAAGATTGGATGCTGCCTCCCAATCCACAAATACAACTTCTTTTGTTTTGTAATTGTTGCAATGTTTTGTGATTTCCCCTCACATCTAACAAAGGTTTACCGATTAAACAATAGTTACTTTTCCTATTCCTGAGAGTTGCATTTTGAACAATGAGCACTTCAAGATTTCCTTCTTCATAGTACTTCATTGTGAAACTAAGAGCTAAAGCCTATATAATGACTTGACCTTTTATCTGTTACTTTAAAGGAGTGGCCTTGACTTGTAATGCGTTCCTGATTGGTAATGTGCTATTGTACATTCACATTCACACTATCTGGATAATTACCATTTCATATTATTGGGGGGAAAGCCCACTCATTCATAGGGTATTCCATGCAAATTGAGACTCAGATCAATTCGAGTTGCAGATTTAAAGTGGAAATTTGAAATTGGTAATTGTCTGGTTCGGTCCTCCTGATGGCTCACTTGAGAAGGCCCCTGCAGACTCAGCAAAAATGTGGAGCAGATAGGCCAATGAGGTTGTCAGAATTAGGATGAAGTAATCCATCTTGTGAAAATAAAAAATAAATTAGTTTGATCTTCATGTAGCCAGTGATAATGTCAGTGTTAAAAAAAAAGTCCCCGTAAAGGAGAATCCTCCTTGCTCTGAGATGTCATGTAACTCCAATTAAAAGAGAATTTTTTTCTCGATTGACCTTTGAATTGCAATTTGTTCGTGTAGCGAGCTCATTTGTTTCACAAAACTCAAAGCTTTTGTGAATTATTAAAATATTAGCACCGAGCCTTTGCCTTGACCTTCCTCTACTCTGTCCCCCTTTTTGAATTCACCCGTCCAATCGAGCTATGACTTCCATTCTATGTAAATGCATTTTCAGTGTGGGAACTGCTCCATGACATATGATTATTTTTTTATGGCAAGCTAAATTTGTGATCGTACATTCATATTTGTCTCTAAAGACTTGAAGACTGTTTTAATGAGCTCTCATAAGGTCTGCTTCCTTCGCCCCTGGCGAGATCTAGCTATGTGCAGCAGGCAACTCTACTAGACCAAGACTATATAAGGCATGAACACTTCCCTAGACATGAAGACATGCCATTCTTCCCTTTGACAGATATTCTTCAGCAGGGAATGGTCGCTACACTTCTTGAGTAGATCCTTGATTAAAACACATTGCATGATTAAAGATACTAACACCGCTGCAGATGGAAAAGTAGATTACTCACAGCAACATGCTATTTGGCAGCGACATACATGAAAAGATATACAAATTAGTTGATGACTGAAGACCTTTGGTTCAAAATGTATATTTTCTGGAGAGAAAGATTGATGGTCTTCCTACCTGTTGAAATAGGCCCTCCATTTCCAATGCTTGAAAGAATGTGAGCTGTAGGTGTTCCACTTCCTAATTTGGACACATCCTCTTTAACTAATTTGTTCCTTTCCTGTCTTCCTCCCTGTGCCCTCTTGATCCCTGTCTGCCTCCCAGACGCCATGATCCGAACAGAGGAAGATAATCATGCACCCCCAGTAGACAGCATGGTAACCAGAAGGCACTCTGCTGAAAGGTGACCTCCAGACGCTTCAAAACATTTGGTGAGTTAAGAGTCAGAGAACCTATTGTTTTCACAACAACATTTGGCAAGGATTACAGTTTCATGTTAAAGTACATGTTAGACATTTGTAATGTCCTCTACAACAAGTACCTTGCGTGGCAGCTGGATTCTCTCAATGTCATACTGTCATGTGAAGTTGTGCAATTTGCATCCGTCGGGTCAGAGCACGGACCAATCAATGTAATGTGAGGAGCAACGGCTGTAGCTCAGGTGTGGGGGAGATGACGAGGAGAGGCGACCGTTCATTCTAAACAACAATGGCGGTCCTAAAGAGGTTGGCCTTCAAGCTGCAGTCGTGTTAGTTATGTCAGGGAATGGCACTGAAGGCATTTCAAAATGGATTTTTTCATTTGCTCTTCGCCCAGCTTGATTCAGTAAAGGTTTGATTGACAGATGGTCAATCCAATCACCAATCCATATATTTTTTAAGTGACTGCCCTGTTTCCAATGTCTGCTTCTCAGATGATTCTGTGTGACAAACATAGACTGTGTAAAATATGGATGTTTTTAAAGAGCCATAGTGAAGCTCAAAGTAGGCATCTCTGGCCGTCGCCATCTTGGCAGTGACGTCACAGCCTGAATTGGGCGACTTGGCACTCAAAGCGTCCACGCCCTCAATTATACCGAACTGCAAGCCTTAATATAATTCAAACAACTGAGTTATATGAAGATCCATCTTATGCAGCCGATTATTACTCACTTGGTAGCCTATACTAACGGGTATGTATGGCAGCAGGGCGGTTTATGTCGGATTGACTCAAAATAGACTACAATGCATGTTAATAATTAAGGAACATCGGTGCAATATTTTGGCTGCAGTGAATTGTTGTTAATACTCTGTAGGCAACATTGGAGGCTTTGGCTACACATGCAGTGCTAAAGAAATAAAGATAGATTTAAAGATATATACTTTATTTCCCCATGGGGATGAATAAAGTATATTCATCCCCTTGGGGAAATTTGTTTGTAGCAGCAGCAAGCACAGTTACAATATATAAAATACAATAAAATACCAATGTATAAATACATTGTTTGTGTTGAAAATAAGATCAATATAAAATCACACTTATTATTAAATCTTTTTTTGTTAAATCTGATCCATTCATTCATCTTAGTGCAGATCACCAAACAAAACTAAAGTGCCCATTTGAAAACGTTAGTGAGTCATGTTTGACCTTAATTTAGATGCACATTTCTGGCAGTGTGATATTAGCAGAGGCAACGGCACAGAGGGAAGCAGTCCTTAGAGACGGGGGCAAACCATCTGTAACTTGTTATCTGTAGAAACTAAATGTCTGCTCACACAAGACTAAAAGAAACTAGAAACTAACATAATAATGACAACAACAACCACAATCGCCAAACGCCAATCCTACCAGTACATATACTAACTAGAATGGGCACTCGGTAGAGCGCATACCTTCGCATATCACAAGATTGGGCATTGAATTATGAACATGTTGGCATTAGTTGCATGCCAATTGGATAACAATTGACAGCGCTATGGTAAAAAGAAGATGTTGACCTTTTCATGACCTTGACCATGACCTTTGACCCAATCAATCCCAAATCTACCGTATTTTCCGCACTATAGGGCGCACTGGATTATAAGGCGCACTGTCAATGAATGGTCTATTTTCGATCTTTTTTCATATATAAAGCGCACCGGACTATAAGGCGCATTAAGCGGAAAAAAAACAGTCAGATAAGTCAGTCGATCAAACTTTATTAAACGCGTTCACAATAATTCTCAACATTATTCAAACGTTAATGAGCGTATTCACAATAACTACCAACCTTATTCAGTTGTATTTTGGGATCCTTTTACACACACTGTAATATTATGGTGAAGCACAGTATTGTAACGGACTGAGGAAATGTTATGTCCGGATGTAACTGAACGTCTCACGAGCTGGTAGCTGTGAGGCGTGTCTGTGATTGGACAGCGAGTGATGTTGTTGTGTGTGTGTTGTTGTGTTCCGCGGGTTCGGATCGGAGCTATGACCCGGAGCAGACGTGAAGCTGGTTTTGAGGTTTCACGGCGGTTTGTTGTCGTTTTGGCGTAGGCTACGGCCAACAGTAGCTTGTTCTATGTTCCTTGAATAAACACCCTATAAGCCATCTACGTCTCGTGGCGTTCCTGACCCAGGGTCGCTACAGTATGTATTACTCCGCGACGTTCCTGGCTACGGTAGCCGTAATGCTGCAAGCGGTGCGGCTTTGTAGTTTACCAAAGTCGTACTAAAACATTTTGACTTAGCGCCGTGAGCGCCTTGTACCACACAAAATCGCTTAGAGGTCAGTAAGCAAAACCAGAATTAATCCATATATACGGCGCTTCGGATTATAAGGCGCACTGTCGTTTTTTGAGAAAATTAAAGGCTTTAAAGTGCGCCCTATAGTGCAAAAAATACGGTAATCAAATGGTCCCCGGATAATAACCAATCATCCCACCAAATTGCATGCGATTCAAGAAGATTTTGACCTTTTCATGACCTTGACCTTGACCTTTGACCCGATAGATCCCAAAATATAATCAAATGGTCCCCGGATAATAACCAATCATCCCACCAAATTTCATGCGATTCGGTTTAATACTTTTTTACTTATGTGAATAAAACGCATACAAATAAATAAATAAATAAATACACGGCGATCAAAACATAACCTTCCGCATTTTCAATGCGAAGGTAATAATATTCTGATGTGTAATAATGTGCATTTTGATTGAGAGGGGAGACAGAGAAATCCGAAGTTTGTGATAACGTCACCTGTGGTGCATGAACACGACATGTGTGTGGTTTGAGAAAAACAAGTGGTTTGTTTTATAATAAGGAACCTCATGAAAGTGGTTGGAGGCAATGTATCAATGCTTCAGGAGGCAAGCAACGGAAATCGATGTGTGGTGACTTGGAAAGGCTGGGAAAGTGGTTGTACGGCCGGAATTGCCACATGTGACCTGGCCGCAGATATACGGGATTCCTGTAATCTGTTCTCTCAGGTGAGAACATAGTGACAACAAACATTTCATCTGTTCATCGTGTAGGCTAGTAAATCCATGCCTTCAAACATTTGGCCTGTGAGAGATGATGACCGGTGAAACCTGTTGCATTCACTGTATTTTCTGAATGAAAAAAAATTGTGATCGTTGACAAAACAGACATATGGCTGATTTTACGTGACAGTGCTACCTATGCAGTACATGGTGCTGCAGAACTTGATGATAACAAATACAAAAATCCGACAGCTTCTCTATAAATATACAAATAAATAAAATGGTCGATGGCGTGAGAGCCTCTTTATGTAAATCAGGTTTGTACTGAAGCAATGATTGATAATAGACTTGCATTCATACAACAGTGGAGAACCTCAAGGCATTAATCAATTCAATCTCTGAAAGTGAAACTAACACACACAAAAACATTCAAATCAAGCAAACATAAACAAAAATAAAAAAATAATAATTGTACTAACTGGGCAAAGGCAAGGCTCATTTGTCTTGGAAAAAAATGGCTCATTTGAACACTTTGAATTCAGTTACTGTGTCCAGAGTTCAGTGGGTTTATAGTTGTCACCTTGTGTGTCGCAGGCCTGGTTAAAAGCATTCATCCATTGGATGGAATTCAGTCAGCATGCATTTATTTTGAGTTCCTAGCACAGGGGGGGCAGACAGGTTTACCCAAGAGATATGGTCGAGCACATTTAGGCATGAGTGTACGAAGAGATAAACCATTTCTGTCACCTCATTGCTTGGAATATGATTACCTGTCTGAAGTAATGGGTTAGAAATGTGTTTGACCGACGCTTCGCCTATATTACCTGTAACAGCTATCGGTTACATTGTTAGATTGTATTGGACTTTCACGATGTTGAGAGGCAGATTGTAATCATTTATTAAAGGTTTTTAATGCTTTGAGTAATTTGGATTATCTGAAACCCACAATTTACGAGGTCACTGGGGAAATATTTCCGACACAGTAAGAGTATATTGATACTCTAAAAACTATAGGACACGCTCTTCAGTCATATGTGTCACTTAAGTCTAGTTTACAACAGGAACAAATTACGATAATTCAATTAAATTTTCTTATCACGTATCTCATGCAGAAATTAAAAATACTCTCATGCTGCAATTCTGCAACAGCGATTTGAAAGAAATGTGTGCACGAGTTGATACACTCTTTAGTTTTTAGTTTATTTCTGTAGTCAAGACTCAGATGTTGAAAAAGTTGCAAAATAGTCAAGACTACGTACTGAATTTTTGCATTTAATCCTCTAGAGCCACAAACTATAATATTCTGTCTCTGTCATAATCGGTCAACTGTAACTTGCTGTATATCCAAACCATTTGCATCAGAATGTAACTAAAGGAGTGTTTGAGAGAAAAAAAAAGGTGAGTTATAGTGGAAACCGGTTCGGTGGGACTTCATTAGGTTTTCGGGTTCTGCATTATGATACTTCAATGTAACAAACCTATTAAATATTCAACTGCAACTCTCAGGGGCTCATACTTGCAAATACAGAATCATTCTCGACTTAGTTAGGAAATCTCTGATACAAGTCCCTTAATACACACATAGAGGTGCAAACACACACACACACACACACACACATGCACACACACACACACACACACACACCATAACTTTACTCTGCTGAAGTTTCTTCACAGTCCACTCAGTGTTTTAATGAAACTATATCAGAACTAAGCATTTGTAATCCACAGCAATGTTTGTTCTCAGTCTCCCCAGAAAATGTTTAGCTTTGCCAAATTAGTGTCTCAGTCTGCGTTGATAGTTTTCTCAGTGTCAGTGAAACGTTGCCAATGATGTGTGTCTTCCAGGAATGCAATAATCATGTTTTCTATTTGGCCCAAATCCTGATATTTAGTATATTTGATATTTTTATCAACATAACACAGCAGCACATTGAATACTAAATTAGCCAAACGCTGTTTACACTACACTTAATTTTCAACATGTCCCCCCCCCCCCCCCACACACACACACAAACACACACGTTTTACTCAATCAACACTTCATGAAACCTAAATGAATAATAATTGTATACAATATATGTTGTGAAGTGTAACTTCATGCACTGCTTTACTCCGTATACTATTTTAAAAAAAAGTTTGGGACAGGAAGGTTGGGACAGCCTCTCTGTCTTCAGCACTGAAGTTCAAAGAGTGTTTTTAACCAATTGCAGCACTTGAGAATAATGGCGCTTTTGAAGAATGTTGCTAAAATAGATGCACATTGACTCTTTGTTTAACCTCTGCTATCCTTGCTGTCAGCGTGTCTATACGTCTTCATTGAAACTGTTGGCTGCTGTACTTTTTTGGTGTAACTATCGTTCTCTTGTTCATTAATCAAGCTGTATTTTTTCAATTGTAAGCGTTTCAACAGGGCACAATGGAATATTTGGACAGCTGCACTATGGGTTGCAATGAATAAACGATCTGACTTGGATATTCTGTGGTAAAACAAGCTTTTTACATGAATGAATATGATTGAGATGGAGGCTAGTGAAGAATGTGCATTACTTAAGTCAGTGTTGCCGACTTTCTTGCTCGATTGAGAAAACGGTGGAGCTAATACTGCTCGCAACTTTCATTGGAAAAGAGTAGAATATTTTTTATTGTTTGTAGAATTGCTATTTAAAAAAAAAAGATTACCAACCCTAGTTTAAAAGGTAATGTTTATTTTGTATTATTATTTCCATTTATGCATTAGTTTTAAGTTGTATGGAAACCATTTTAAGGTTATTATTATTTATCCGATGACTTGATTTCTCAATGGAAATAATGTTATGATGGTTATTAAAATAATACTTCTTTTTTTTACATGTTTTATTGAGCACATTTGTATCTAAAGTTAACTATCTTTGTAAAATATTATTTTAAATGTAATCTTACGCTCGGTGGTTAAGAACAGCTGCTCTATATTACAGGCTGGGCGTCACATAGATCTCGAGAAGATGTGAAATAGAATAAATATAATGCATGAATCTTTCAATATTAAATATATTTTCAGACGATCATGTATTAAATCTAACTCCAGCATACCTATTAAAACAAGCACACCTTATAAGTCATGTGGGTGTATCATAGCCAGAACGCCGTCTTTCCATTCTTTACAGTGTAGAGCTGTCTGCATGTGTCTTATATATTGACAGTGATGAACTTTACAAACACCGGGTGCTCGGAGTTTCCCTGTGGGTTCGAGTTGAAGCCTCTGGGGACAGACTGAAGAAGTCATGGGTGTTAAGCAAAGTGAAGCACCGCAGCTGCAACACTGCAGACACACAGCTGTGATATTGTTCCTGATGGCTTTTTATTCTGGAGTCAGAGCCCAGAGGTGCTATCATGTCAACAACTGTTCAACAACGTGGAAAAGAGCAAAACTTTATTTGTGATTGGCTATTGATGGCCCATATTATGTTTCACGTAATGAGGCTAATTTGGTTTCCTTCCATATTGCATAACCCTTAAGCCAAGTCCCTTTCCTGCACTCATTCATTTGGTGGCTTTCTCCACAGGCAGTTTTTTGCTCAAATTGCTCCCTCTTTCTGTCAATATGTTTCCTCTACAGCAATCTGTCTTTTCTGCGATGAGTTTTCCTGCTGCAGAAAGCTTGCCTTTTGCTCAGCACTAATCGTCTTTAGTTTTGGGTTACTGGGCACTTATTATGCCTTTCAGGAACTTATTTTTTTAATAATTGTTGACCATAAGCTCTACTCCTACCCTTGCTGCTGTGCACCCTGTAGACTTTCCCATAAAAAGCCAAACAACTTATACAAAGATTCATTTCCTGACCTCTCCAACATCTCTAACTTTTGAAATATCTATTATGCCTATGATTGCATTTGCCAAAGAAAAATGCATCACATCAATATATCACGACACCTTCATGATAGTGTGATATAGGCCTATAAATTATTTTTCCATTTCTGCTTGGCAGATCTTATATGTGATTTTGGTGTCAGATCCATTTGAAGCAAACGGTACTTTTCCATTACAGGACTTAACTTAAAAAAATGTTCTCCACCTTTTTCCCTTTCCATCCCTCTACACAATTCCCTTGTTTTATTATCATTCTTCCTTCAGCTGTCAGAACACAGTCCCATAGGTGCAAGAGACAGGGTCCAGATGTATCGCCCCAAACTTTCTATGTGGCATTAATATAATCTTTTTGGTGGATTTCGATTCGTGCATCTCTGAATTGAACCCATAGACATGTTATTCTGCAGCCCTGGAATGTGTTGGTGAACACAGTGCTGTCGTGTAACCTCTGTACATGTTTGCAATATTTCATACATTCTGTGCGATGTCCCGTCTCCTTTCAGGAATTGAAATAGCTACACATTGCCTTTTGTTGAATATCATGGATTTAAAAATATTAAATATTTCTTTACCAGCAACAGATTATGGAAACCACAAATACACGGCTTTTGGCATCTGAATAAACACGACCTATATTATCTTTCTTTTGTATGGAACAATATGTAACTTTTGGGGAAATTACCCATTTAATTAGCTGAATAGTCTTACTGGACCTCACAGATTTTGTTAACTACATGCAGGAAACATGACAAATACTTGTTAGGGTACAGCACTAAAATACTCCCAGAAAAAAACTTTTAAAGTAGTCCAGTTAAAGAAAAAACAATTGTATAGTCAGAACACTTCATTTGATTGCTTTAGCTCAGAATGACTCCAGCCCACTAGAAGTGTTGTTTTAGCAAACCAAGTTAATGAGTGGAACAAGGCAGCCCACAATGTGATTTCAATCAGGAGAGACTCAGTGATGCTGAGGTCTGATGAGGAAGAATCCCAACAGAGTCCAGACACTGGTGGTGGTGGTGGTGAAGAAGAGAGTTGCAGTAATCCAATGAAGAATGAGGAGCCCGTCTGATGCTGACTGGAGGGCCCTTGGGTGGACGAGGGTCACGACTGTTTTGAGATGAAATTTCAACTGACAGCAGCAGAGAGGAAAACCTATTTAAAAGTTTGACAACGATCAATCTGGTCGGTTAATTTAAAGCGCACACGGCCCAATCAGCTGATGGAGTAACAGCTGGAAGAATTAGAGACTGAGACTAAGAATGAACAGGAGTGTAAAGAGTGAAAAAATGACTTTGATTTTAGTTCTTTTCTAAATCAATTTGCAAGGTCTTGACTTTAATTTGCCAAATGCTCAGCTTCTGTTTGATCTAGAGTAACAATGCTGGTCTTCATTGCTGGATCGATTCAACTGGGGGCACGAGGGGAATTAAATAGAGGTAGCATGGATTTAGGGATGCCAGTGCTGACCGGCTAGCCAGGCTGAAATATCTCAACAACCCAATGACATTTATAGTCTCTAATGGATGAATCCTAATGACTTTTCTTCTCGCAGCATCATGATGTTCACATTCATGGTTTTCACTGAAATGACTCAACATCTATGAGATTGTTATTGCTATACAATGAGTTTCAAGCACTCATGCCGCACTTGAGCGCCATCATCACATCGAAATCATGACATGCCCGTTACTTTGGTTTACCACCAAATACCTGCGAAACTATTGATATTCCTGCCAACTCACCTGCACCTTGTTTTTAGTGCTTATTAACAAATGGCGACTTGCTAACTAAGATGTTCAGCATGGAAAACATCGATAGCCTTGTCATTTTGAGCATATCAATAAATGTTTAGTGCTAAACCAAACTGTGCAAGCCACAGAGACACAAATGAGGAGGAGTTAAGCTACATTTGAGTTTGTAGTTCCATTATAATCCACTCATCTTCATCAACTCGGTGAAATAAGAAAGTCCTCAAAAGGAATTTGTTTCAGACAGGCATGCTTCTCATCTTTCCATACATATGATTTGTTACCAGCGTCTCTCAAAAGATTTAAATGATCCACCAGTAACTTTGAAAAGGAGCATACGCACATTCTTCCCTTCGTCTTTTGGCCCTCAGTCATACTAGTTTAGTTATTCGGTTTACACAACCCCTTTGGAATTTTTCCCTTTCAAAGACGGCGATAGAAATCATGCCGTGTGTTATCGCGGCGTGGTGATGAATCGGTTAACTGTGTCGGCCGAACACCGTATCCTAGGTCTGTTTCATGATGATGAGACATTATTACAGCTTCCACACACGCCGAGCCGCAGAAGGATTGAGACTTCTGAGCGGGAGCATCTTGAGAGCAAATCTTTTGTTGGAGAATCAGACGTAGCCTTTGGCGTTTCATTCACAAAGGTTTCAAAGCGCCAACCAGACCAAACGCAGGGAGCGTCATCTTTTTTCACATAAGCCTGAGAGTCAAAGCCGGTGAAACATCTTTGTTAGTGCAGCTTTTGACTTTCTGTGTCCTTGTATTCCTGTATGCGGGAACATCGGCAATATTTCTGCTCCTCCTGTTTTGAAGCTGAAACAGAAAGCACGGTGTATTTTCCTTATCTATCTTATCAGTGTACCTTTCCGACTCTCTCCTTGGTCCTCTGCCAGTCCTTTTCTCGTCTTTCTTCCGCCCCCTTCATTTCTCTTTCATTCACAAGCTGGTCCTGGTGTGATGCATTGTGTGCGGTATAATTCACAGATGTGGCATCTGTGTGAGAAAGACTGCTTGCAGAATGAGGGGACATCTGTCCTGTGGACTCTGCTCCTGTGCTGCTCTGAAACTGAAATGCTTCACGTGCTCAGCGCTAACAGTGGGAAAAGGGATTTGCAAACTGAAGTATTTCCAACAGTCAGCTTGAGTGACGTGAAATCATTTCCTTTTCCCATTCATAGGACGGAAACAGTTTGTTTATCTAGTCCGTAATGAACATATGTGGTCAAGTTTAACTCCCATTTAAAATGTGTCATTCTTCACATGTTTCATTCAGATAAGGAGGCCAGTTTCTCATGTCTGTTTCTCTAATCTGCCATTCATCTCCTCACTTTCTGGTACTAACGTTTGATTTGTTTCCAACTTCAGCTCCGCTTTGATCCAAACCGTCTTTTTAGGGGCCTCTGAAGATCTGAATTGATGATTCTGGCTTTAATTAGTATAGCCTGTTTTAGTGATATCAGCAATTCTTTACAGGCTATGCTAATCTGTGCCAGAATTAGCAATGCAATTTGGATGGATGCATTTCTCCATGATGCACATTAAGGTTGATTATTGCGCTGTTGGATTTCCTTAAATTTCTCTCTTTATTTATTGCTGGTTTTGAGTCAATGCTTTGAAATGTAACAGAGAATAAAAACTTTTAGTGTACACGTCTACCTGTATTTATCTTCTGTGCTGCAATCAAGTGGCCTTTACTGAGACATCCACTTGGCAATATTGATTGTAAATGTCAAAGATGATGTCAGTATCTGGCCACTCCCACCTTGTTCTCCTCATCTTCATTGTTGTAACAGTTATATCATTTGTGTCAAAAACTCTGGACAACTCTGGCTACTGTTATGTTCTGTTGGTGTGATTTCCATTAACCTACGATGTGAGAGGTGCCTAACCTGTAGACACTTAATTTAATAGCATCCCAGTCCTTTTAAAGAAAGCCATTATCTCTGCAGAAGCTCGTTTGACCTCTACGTTGACAAATGTATAATGCTGCATGTTGTTTTTAATGCACATATTGTGTGAATAACATATTCCCTCTGGAAAAAGCTTGATACGGTTTCATTCTCTCTTCTTCTTGTTTTATTTTGGAGCATTTGGAATAATCTGTTTGAAGTTATAATCTTTCATATTTGCTGTGTTATTGTGATTGTCATTACTCTCATTAGATATCTCACTATATAGGAGAGGGGTATTCAATTAATATTCCTCATACAGAGGTCCGGAACATCACAATAATGTTTAACGTGCGCTACAATTTAGTCCCATATATATTAGTAGCTTGACAGTTGTATTAACGCCTGTATGTAGTCAACAACTGACAACATATCAACAATGTTTATTATTAGATTTCAAATTTTACTGGATGAATTCTCAAGACAAAAATGGCAATCTTAAAATGAAGTACTTAAAAAAAAAAAGTCTGTTCATTCAGCTGTGAAGCAATGTCACCCAAAAAAAGTACAATACAATTACATATTTTTCTCATCTTCTGAAAAGAGAAAATTGTGTGCAGACAATTCAATTAAATTCTCCTTTTTGTTAGCATCAATGTTGGACAGTGAATTACTGTATTAAGAATTTAAGATTCTGATCATATTGGGCCAAGATTAATATTTCTGTGCCTTCATTTTGGGTGTGAGTACGTTTGCTCAAGCAATGTGTGCTTTGGCTCGTTTTGGTACTTAACATTGCCGCTTTTAAAAATCTCCATGAACACTGAACATTTGAGACATACTTTTGAACTGCCTTTGGGAAGACTGAACATATATGATTCTGTCCATTATTGGTTAAAGGCTCTGGTCTTACTATCCATTTAAATAAATACAATGAAATAACTTTTGACTCATATTCTCTCGACTTTTGTCTCTCTCCCCGTCTCTCACATATTTATCTGACTCGAGACGAGGGCGACGCTGATCGGAATACACATATTTGATTGGCCCGTGTAGCATCTTGTGATACGAGTTACAACGCATGCAATTGGTCGGTGTGTTTCCTGGACAGCTGAACGAGTGCCGCCAAGGCTACAAAAGTTGTGTGCTTAAAATAGAAGCGCTCCGTCGAAATGTAATAATTCTCCTTATCTTATATATCGGTTTTAAAGTCTGGGTTCAGATACAAGACTAGAGATATATTTTCGGTTCATGTGCCATGTTAATAGGGTCAAAGTCATCGCTGAAACTCATGCAAATGGGATTTTTGATTGCCAGACAGTCTAAATGAAAAGAAGGAACAAATAGTCAAATCTTCTTATCGAACAGCCAAATCCTAATGATTCAAATCCCTAAAATTCAGGATTCGAGTCAGTGGAGGATCCGGAGGGCGTACACATGCACAAAAGATTCAGGGGAAGTGATACATGAACATACTGGACAACATTCATGTAATAATCTGTAAGAGCAGATCATTCAGTTCCAGGCATGTTGGAAATCGAAATTGTCTTCTGTAAATCCAAGACATCCCATTTTCATCACGGCTGAAGGAATAGCTGCTCCCAGTGATTGATAAAAGAGTCCTTTACAATTGACCTGGGGCTTCGCCTCATCAACCAAAAATAAATTCTACGGAATAAAAAAAGTTTGTCCTGGCAGTTAAACAATGTATTTAAACTGGAGTATTCTGTGCCTTCCGCTCACTACTGCTCAATGTTGCTTTGACTTGTGTGACTTCACTGCCTCGGGGGCCCAGTGTGTATCCGGGAGCACTGAGATACAGGTAAGCCGCCTGTAAACCAGCGCTCTCAGGGACTGGCATTCTGCTGTGGCCTTTGATTGGCAGGGGAGCAAATGGCACCAGCATCTGGAGGCACTTGAATCAGACCCAGATAAAAAAAATAAAAATACAGACACACACAGAGATGAACGAGTAAACGCACACACACACGCATTTATACACATGCATGGTGCGACTAGCCCCGCACTAAACCTCCAGCCCTCTCGGCTCTGTGTGGCTCCGCACAAGGATATCAATCCACCTGCGTAGGCTTCACTTTGAAGCAGCCGAGAGAGGAAATGTGCTCCCATTAATTAATCACCCGGGGAGTTTTTCTCTTGTACGTTCTTTAAAACGGAATGTTTGAAGTAATTTGCCATTAGTCATTATTTTGCTTTCATGGGGCTCATGATTCAGTTCTACAGTCTCTCCACCTCCCACACACACACAATACACGCAGAGTTGTTGTAACATGCTTGAGACTCAGGGTGATTGATTTCGGTATCTGATGTATTAGTCTGCTGCCCCCCCGTGTCCCGTTATCTACATCTCTGCTGATGAATCATCTGTCTTTCGGGCTCGCAGCAATTAACTTGCCTGTTGAAGATTCCATCCATCTTGTCCAGCTGTGTTTAAAACACTAATGCAGATGTTTAAATCAGAGCCACAAAACATTCACCTTTACAGAAAACCAATGATTGCATTACTCCCCTCGCTACTTCAGCTTAGGCCCAATGAAGTTAATGCTCTTAATGATGTATTACCCAGTCTGGCTTGTATTCCTGTCTGTCTTTTGTCTCTGCAGTCAGCTCACCAATGGAAACAATGTTTGAATATTTTTGGATAATTATGGTGTTGTTACGTTTGGAAAAACATACATAATTGGTGCCCTCTCTCTCTCTCTCTGGATATATATATATACATATATATACACACATATATGTGTGTGTGTATATATATATATATATACAGTATATATGTATATATACACACACACACATATATATATACACACACATATATATATATATATACACACACATATATATGTATACAGGACTGTCTCAGAAAATTAGAATATTGTGATGAAGTTCTTTATTTTCTGTAATGCAATTAAAAAAACAAAAATGTCATGCATTCTGGATTCATTACAAATCAACTGAAATATTGCAAGCCTTTTATTCTGATTTATTGCTGATTATGGTTTACAGCTTAAGAAAACTCAAATATCCTAGCTCTAAATATTAGAATATCATGAAAAAGTATACTAGTAGGGTATTAAACAAATCACTTGAATTGTCTAATTAACTCGAAACACCTGCAAGGGTTTCCTGAGCCTTGACAAACACTCAGCTGTTATAAATCTTTTTTACTTGGTCTGAGGAAATATTAAAATTTTATGAGATAGGATTTTAGAGTTTTCTTAAGCTGTAAGCCATAATCAGCAATATTAAAAGAATAAAAGGCGTGCAATATTTCAGTTGATTTGTAATGAATCCAGAATGTATGACATTTTTGTTTTTTTAATTGCATTACAGAAAATAAAGAACTTTATCACAATATTCTAATTTTCTGAGACAGTCCTGTATACACACATATGTATATATATAATATATACACATACATATATATATATACACACATGTATATATATATACATACATATATATATATATATATATACACACACACATATATATATACATATACATATATTATATGCCGCACTGTGTGGAAGGGAGTGTGATCATTTGATGTGGCTTGACTCAAACAATTGCTTTTCTAACTTTGTAAAACAAATGAATACAACCATATAAATGTACCGAATTTTTATTTATTTTTATTTATTTATTGTCATCGATAGTCGATCAAGCTTTTTGAGTCATTATCGGCCCCGTATCCAATATCCAATATCAGTCGCGGTATTGGTGCATAAAGGTGGAACCCCTTTTTGGTGTATTTTTTGATAGACCATTGTCATTTTAATAGATTCATGTGACATTTTGGACTAATACCTTCCTGCTTTGTCGGTTACCTTTAATCCAACAATGAGTGATAGACTCCGTTTAACCTCCAGGCTGAATCCTGCCCACCAGCTGAGAGAAGGGTAACTGAATAAAGTGCAGGGCCCCCTGAGGTGACCTCTGCACAGTGCTCTCCTCCAGAGCACCAGGCCCCTCCATTTAGCAAAGTAATTTGACTCATTACCTCCCTCCTCTCCAAACTGTACGCATGGAAAGTGTTATGCCTGAGCAGCTATAGGCTCTTAAGCTTTCTTACTTTATGAGGTACCCACGATGTGTGTGGGTGCATGAGCGATCGCACATGCTGAGTATTCTTCCTCTGTCTCCAAACATTGATAGGATGCTCTGAGGGAGAATTCTTTTTGCACCATAGCCTGCAGCAAAAATAAACAAACTATATTGCAAGTTCAATTTTCAATTCGCAGTGAATCAAGACGAGAACATATGATAAGTAATTGGAATCCCAGTAATTTTCCAGCGCACTGAGGAAAATGAAATTGACTTATTGAAGATGGAGGTGCTCGGTTAATATTGTATCCTCTTCTGGGTTTGGCATCTCTGCATTTCTATTATGATTTGTAAATGCTCAATGTTCAAAGAATCCTGTGTGCTGATTCTGATGGGACATATTTTTAATAACTACTTGATGCATTGTTGTGTCCCCAACTGAGGTTGAGGGATGAGACGTACATTTTTCATCAGAGATTTATCCTGTGATATTTACTTCTTGAAACGTGTAGGAGGCTGTTGAGAGCATTGTGGCAAATCAATGAGCACAAGTTTTTGGCAATGTTTATTTGGCAAAATGTTTTGGTTTCCATCAATGCAAGGATTTGCCTTTTGTGTCTGCTAATTTCATTCATCATTTGCCTTTGTATCATGCGACAGTAAAATGGATCATTACAAAACACCCAACGTGTTTTTTAGAAATTAAAATGGGTTGTTTTTTATAGACCATATAAATTGATTGATCAAGAAGAAAATAATTCGCAATTATCGTCATCCGTCGTCATATTCTCGATATATCTTTGGGGAAATCACAATGTTCATCTGCATTCTCCGAAGACCAATGTGATGTGTTCAAAATCACCTGTTTCAAAAGTCAGAAATCCAGAGAATTCAGAAGCTGAAAGAGAGAAAGTGTGTTTGTTTTTTTGCCGGAAAAATTAATTTGTTAATTCATTATTATTATAGCGAAACAGAAACATTTTAATTACTCAGCAATTAACTCTATAATCTTCTCAACGTGAGTCGTTATTTGCAGCCCTAATTTACAGACTGTATTAAATCTTTACTCATCACAATATATTGCAAAATAAAATCCCATCCATTATGATTATCCACCCTAGTGGGGAACTACAATCTTTCCTCTTCATCGATGTTTACGAGCCTTTCTCGTCTTTCTGACTTTTTTTCTGACGTTCACCTATATGAAGATGACAGAAGGATGGATATGGGCTATAAAGTATTTCACAGATTGCATATCAGATTCAGAAAATGTGACTTTAATAATGCTTTCACTTCTAATGTATTAATTATTGTTCATTTCTCGGGAACATTCAAAACCTGGCTGCTCCTTGTCCATCATCCGAGCTAACGGCCAGTTGTGCGGTGCAATAATGCTCACAGCTATTTCCTGTGCGAGTTATTGAAGCTGAAAATACCACCCTGTCCTGCAGTAAATGACACTCCATCGATTCAGACTGTTGCCTTTTGGCAGGGAGAAAAATGCCCTCGAGGATTGTTCTTCCCTGGGGATTCTTACATAAGTCACACGTTTTCTTTTTTGCTTAATGCGTTTTTCTCTGCGGACATAACCAACTGAGCTGAACCCAAATATTAGCCTTAGCAGACCCTGCTTCAAGAGCCCACTCAACTTTTGATTTGTGGGCCAGTGCTGTCTGGTTTATTTGCAAAAGCTAACGTTGTGTTAAAGTGGATTTTTATGCCCGTCTGCCTTTCAACATTTCAATTCACCCAGCGAGAGGTAGGTCAGTTCAAGCCGGCTGCAGTCTGAATATTTATGACCAGTTCAAAATGCAGTTAGAATTGGATTGAAAAAAATATATTCCAACGAGATTCCCCTCATTAAGTCGACTATTACTCATATGATTTGATTTGAAAGACAGCATTTAAATAGTACAGTGGATTATTTCTCATCCTGGTGGATTTCAGCGGACAGGCCTGAACCAGTCTCTGATGTCTCATGATATTATTTCTCCATTGTGTCTTTGAGGAATTGCAGCACGTTAAGAACAAAAAAAAGATCATTATCCTCCACCCGGTCTCGCTCCCGCTGTCACTATTCTTGCCCGTTTCTGTCCCTCCTCCGTCCTCTTTCCCCTTCCTGATGCTTCATGGCATATTGTACTGTCACACATTTGCCAGGAATAACCTTACAGATGCACATAGCTGGCAGATGGCAGAGAACGTCTTCCATCAGCATTAGAGGGTGAGGGGCTGTGTTATTGTTCAGCATCCAACACTGAGGGACACAGAGTCCTCCAGTATGAAGGCTATTGAGAGAAGAGTAAAAGCTCTCAATTCATGTACTGAGAGTGATAAAGGAGAGAGGTTGAGAACGTTTTGAGGAGCATGAAGTTCACCTACAAAGCTGCTAACTTTCCAAAGTTATAGCATGGAGCATAGAAGATGAAATGAAACTTAAATGGATTTCTTCACCTCCGTGTCTCCGTGAGGTCGATCTGTGCACACTGGGAGATTGCGAATGCAGACTGCGGGTTAGAAAGTGTAAAGAAACAGATATTACATCATATTGTATTCGTACGAGAATATTGACTCACATTCTGACATTACATTTATTCTGAATTTGACTTCTCCACCACTTTTCAGAAGAAAATATTATAGCTTTTACTTGCATTCATCTTATTTTACACCCGAGACCAGTTTAAAGATTACAGTGCATTGTTATAGATAAAAGCAAATGTTTATCAATTAGTTAAAATTATCTCCATCTAAAAAAAATAATTCAGTGATAACGCATAACATGATATTATAATACTGATGAGGTCATTCTGTTGCAATGAGAGCTTTCACTTTTGATACTTAAAGTTAATATTGCTCATATGACTTGTGTGCTAATTATTATTATTATTAGAGATCATCTTTTAAAAAATGTTTTATAAGGAGCTTAAATCGTGAAGTTTTGGAGATCCACGAGCCTCGAATGTGGATATAGCAGCTTGGAAGCATGAACATCTCATTGCAGTTGAGATGGCCGATGCCTCACTTTTCACAGCTGAGAAATTTGCAGAGTTTTCCTGCTTTCTCAGCTCTTTGGGAGATGAACGCCTCGTCGATCATGATGAGGATCCGTGTGCGGTCGGAAGGTCACAGCGTGCCTCCATTTCCTTAAACTTCATTTAGTGACATGGCATTTTTTCTGTAATGATAAGATGTCTGTTGCTCCCTTTCGCGTATAAATGAAAGTGAAATGTCTGTCCCTGCTCTCGTAGAAAATAATTTGTTGTGGCTCAGGAGGAAGAAGAATTTGCCTGTTGGAGCTTAAGAAAGCACACAGCAGCCGAACACATTAACGTGCTCGATCAATCCGACTTACTAGCAATGAAACAACCCGGACCAGTAACGGCTAATGGATTCCTTTCTTGATTTCCTGTCGAGCCCAGTTTCCAGGGTCTATGGGTTTGGGTGTGTATTGAGCTCACTTTCACCGCGAAAGTGAATCCAATGAGATTGAAAAACTCTTTTTCAGCAACACCAGCAGCAGCGAACAGCGTCTCGCCGATTCTGCTGCAGCCGCCGCCGCTGATGGAGACGAAAGCAGAGGCGATGAGATGCGATCTGATGCGAAATCTGATAGCCACCTCTGTGTGTAGCCAGTACAGGAATGCCTCGCTGACACGGCGTTAATGGATTCACGAGGACAACATCATGCAAAAGTCAATGCCTCTGGGAGCCGCCTGAACAAAGCTCATGAATCCCATCAGAGAGGGACAAGAATGGCGAATAGATCTCGGTATTTAATGCTCGGCCCGTGTTTATGTGGAATAATGCAGATTAGTACGCTACCAAGGTAATTGTATCATCAAACCCACGGGATGAAGTTGCAGATTATAGTCATTAATATTCAACGATTTCCCCCACACCCCATCTGTGTTTCAATAAATAATTTCAGCAGGTCTGAAATCAAATGCTCTTATCTCATCATCCTCATACCGTGGTATCTGGGTGATTATGAGTGACCGTACTAAAACTGTCATGGGAGTTTATGGAGTGTATTCACTGGCTTCCTCGAAGCAGAGGAGAAAGTAAGAGGCGGACACAGAATGGGAAAGCGAAGTTGAGAGATAAAAGAAGAAGAGATGAGATTAAATACTTCTTCTCCAACCCGTAAATGTGAAGGTCTTCTCCTTACTTTTATTTGTATCACTTGCCTTCAAATTAGAGTGGTTCCTGTAAAGCAATATCTCATGGCGTCCAGTCTAACGTATTAAACCCCGACGACATTTATACAACAAATTATTTGTTCTAAATGTTGCGTCGACACTACTGTCGGAACGGAAACAGCTAACCCTTGGTCCAAGAGGCTGTTACAGACGATGCATGGTTCATACAACTAAGGGTTATAGTCTTATAGACAACAGCTACACTACCGTTAAAAAGTTTGGGGTCACCCAGACAATTTCGTGTCTTCCATGAAAAATCACACTTTTATTTATCAAATGAATATAAAATGTAGTCAAGACATTGACAAGGTTAGAAATAATGATTAATATTTGAAGTATTAATTTTGTTCTTCAAACTTCAAGCTCAAAGGAAGGCCAGTTGTATAGCTTATATCACCAGCAAAACTGTTTTCAGCTGTGCTAACATAATTGCACAAGGGTTTTCTAATCAGACATTAGTCTTCTAAGGCGATTAGCAAACACAATGTACCATTAGAACACTGGAGTGATAGTTGCTGTAAAAGGGCCTCTATACACCTATGGAGATATTTCATTAGAAACCAGACACTTCCACCTAGAATAGTCTTTACCACATTAACAATGTAGAAAGTGTATTTCTGATTAATTTAATGTTATCTTTATTGAAAAAACTGTGCTTTTCTTTGAAAAATAAAGACATTTCTAAGTGACCCCAAACTTTTGAACGGTAGTGTATGTCACATGGGGGCTGAGAGCAAATTATGGCAGAGAGAATTGGATCATATTAAGCGACAGCACATCCACTGGAATTAGCTGGACTTGGCAGGATTGAGGATGTGTAGTCACATTAGTTGCAGCTGGAAATGACTAAAGTGTGACATGATTGGGTCCATCCCTGATAATTTAAACATTGTATACAGCAGTGGATACGTTTGCAATCCATATCATCGAAAATGCACCTTTTCCTCAGTGACCTTTTGTTAGTTATCGTTGTTTATTCTTCCCATCTCATAGTATCCCAACGTAGGCAGCAATTCTATCCACTGTTTGGGTGGCCAATACTTGGCATAACTCCGACATGACGAAGCCAAGGCATGTTTCATAACAAACGGAGGTTAGATACCATCAGCTCTGCAGTCACACAGGGAAGTCGTAGCGAGAGCGAACACAATCATCGGACCAGGAGCGCCGTGCGACCGGCCCCCGACCTGGAAGCCAAGCGCAGCACGTCATCCGTTTGTTCGCCCGCATCATGCAGTCACTCACAGGTGCTGTGTCATTCAACCAAATTCAATCCCCAAGTGGGAAAGTGGAGGAGACGGCCGTAACATATATCCTCACTCACACATTCTGGAAATTTGACTTCCAAACAGCTCCATGTGTAATTTAAGGCTCACAGCAATAAATGCCTCACATGGCAGTATTTCATTTAGCGGAGGCGCTCGGGTTATGAAATGCTTTCTTGATTCCGAAGTCTCACCTCCCACAGTCAGAACTATTTTTACCCTCTCAGGAAACCTTATCTCAGACTGTCCTCGACACCTTAAATGTATGTTCGGCTCACACTGATTTAAGTAATCGGCCAAGAAAAGGGCTGACTGGCTGTGTGTGATTGTGATTGTCAGTGAACCATTAAAGACACGTCACCAGGTATCGAGTGGCATTTCCTTTAAAGACGGCGCACATCGTCTCTTGATTCTCTGCAGCTAGGTCTGACTGTCCTCTGAAGAAGCTCCCTTATTGGCTTTTTACTTTTATAAAAGTAGCTGATACAGTTCCATGGAGTGCTCTGCATTTTTGGGGAAGTCCTGCCTCAGTCTACGAGTGATTGGGATTGTGGAAACTTGGCAGAAAGTGCTGTGTTCGAAACCGAGTCCAAATCCTTGAAGACAGCTCAGAAGTTTCCTGCCGTGACGGTGTCTGTCGGTGTAACTCTGAGCTGCTATTAATCCTCATTGACCTGTCTTGAAACCAATGCTGTTGATTTTATTGGCATTGGCACGTTATTGACACCCGCCTCTTCTGATAGACAGCTGTGGTCGCGACACTTGGAAGGTCTCATGCTGGTCATTCCTCATGTTTACCCTCTGCCTGTTGCATTTGACCTTCACAGTACTAAATGCAATCTGCTTCATGCAACAAATGATAACTGACAGAGTGATTTAGACGGATTATTAAATACATCGCATGGACACAGTCACACGTGTCTTATTAAATTAGTGCAATTGCTTAATTTGCTTAATTTGGAAAGGCGGTCAGCTGTCACCACTTAGATCTGTACACCATGTTGTACACTGTCATATTTTGCGTGATTTGTAATCAGTTGATAATTATTTTTAAGGGTGATTTGCCAAAGCTTCCATAATATCAAGAACACTGTGTATGTTGATGTGGACCCCTTGTTATTCAACTGAGGAGGCTCGGGCTGTCGTAGATGGCTAAAATAAATACCCTTTCCTACTAATGAGTCCACAAAAGACAAGATAGTTTTGTTTACCATCCCTTGTTGTGCAATTATGCTTTATGTCTGAAGGTAAAAAGCTATTGCAATAACTGATTCTCTCCCAGTGTTGCTATGTGTAAATGTGTGCCAATGTTTCTCACCTGCTGTTCCTGATGACGCCAACATGCCGAGCATGAAGACCTGGAGGCAGCGCTGGGGAATTGTTGTTTTTGTTTGTCACTTCACTCTTTTCTCACAACTCTTTTCCAATGAATAATTCTTTCCGAATTACTCTGAATGACAGCTTTAAAATGAGTTTCAGCAGTTGTGATGGGAGAAAGTAAGAATAAAAGAAAAAATCTTGATTAAATAAGTCTCTCAGTTCTATTATTCAAGTTCTCTCTCCATCATTATTTTTGATAAAAGAATAAAAGAGCATTTGTCGACGACAGGGACAGGGAAGACAAGTTGAGGTAATGATTCAAACGAAATACCAGATAAAGTAGCTTGTCAAAGCCTTCTGTTCTCACACAGCAAATATGCAATTAACAATGACAATGATGGCATATTTACCACTCACTGCTAACTCTAGTCTACGGCAAGGAAGGACACTGGACAGGTTTTTTTATTATTTTTTAAAATCTTTTAAAGGCATTTCAAGACACATGACGAATAAAATAAAAAAAGGTTAAATACTAAAAACTATTAATATCACCGGTGATGCATTTTTGCAATAGTTGCACCGCTGCTTCAAGAAATGGTTTAAATAGATTTGCACAGGCATAGTAACAACTACCAGGATCCTATTGTAACAGTTTCATCTGGCAGTCTGTCAAAGGTACATTGTTTTAGAGCCTTATACGCTACTCGAAGACATTTTGTTGAGTTTTCTTTAGGCAAAATGTTCTGATTCAATTTGAGATTCCTCTGGTAAACAGTTACGAAATGTATATTTCTAGGCTTTTATTGTGAAGGGTAGGAACACAAGAAGAGGATTTGGTCTGCATTGCCTTTGTAAAGGTTGAAAAGAGTGATGAAGTATGCCATCTTGGTTTGTACCCCTGAGCCTCCGGGTCGCTGTATATTATAAATGTCCGTATTTAATATGTCTGCTCCACAAAGTGGGATTTGTCGATGCTTCTCTTTGTGGTAAACACGGTCAGTTAAATCACCCTCGTCCCAGAAGAGAAAGTCATTCAGTTTTTTGAGCGCATTGTATTCACATTCAGTGTGAAACTCCTCGTGACAAGAACAGCAGTTCGGAAAAAAAATAGATGTGCTAAATGCTAATGCTCTAAAACCACTACATTTAATTCATCACAACGATTTCCTTGGAAGTAATGCTCGGCTTCTAAAGAAGGCGGCCAGCTAGATAGCTGCACGTCTTCAGCTTTCAGATGTGTTTAAGATGAATTGATTCCCTTCAATTTTCTCGTGTTTTTGATTCAGGAAAGACAAAAAAAAAGACATCTCCCACAAACTTTTAAAATACAGAGACTATTTCTCCTATTAAAACCCAAGCAACACATTTATGCCACTGATTTTAAAGATTTAAACCTGGGAGATTATGCAGTACATGAAAAGCAAAGCTGCTCATACAAGTCATGTATTATGTATGAGAAAAAAACAAAATGTTGCCAAATTACAACAGCAATTATTCCCACTTTAAGTACTCATCTCCTCATCTCAGTGCGGTCGTATGTTACCGTCATTGTGCGCTGACGAGGACAGAGCGGTGCAGCCAGGTGGAACCAACTGTAATTAGACCGTGGAGACAAGTGATGGACATGCAAAGCAGTCACAGTCAATTTACCCCAGAAGAGAAGATACATTTTCTGCTGATTTTTCCACCCCAACACCCTCATCCCGCACTGCAGCCTCCCACAACTCCACCAGCCCCAACAGATCATACAACCCCATAATCACCTCACTCCATTATAGGTAAAAACTTGTTTTATGTGCTTATTATTTGTTTTTCTATGGGTTTGACCAGCCTTTTCGCCCCTCTAACATCCAAATGTTATGCCTCCTTGTGTTTTCCCTGACATCCTCCTCTGTAATTTCATCCAATGCCTAACCATATTTGCACTTCGACATATTTTTATCATTTTTCATTTATCTTTCCTTTTGGCATTCAGGCAAATAGATGGTGTTTACCCAAAGTTAGCCTTCGCTGTGTTTGTGTCACAAACATCATATTTTGAGTGTTTTTTTCCACTTATGGTACTTTCGTCATAGCAACATAGTTTTAAATCACTTCTCCCCCCCCCCCCCGAGAGATTATTATTCAACGTAATGGGTAGTTTGATAATGGGTAAGTGGCCCGTGGCATAGACTTTGGCGCTGTATTGTCTCCTTCCAAAATGTGCGTTTTCACATTTTACCAGCATGGCTATCCATCACCCATGCCATGTCTGAATGTCTCCAGGGGAGAGGTGATTTATTATCCCACTGGAAATTACTGTGCTGATGCTGTCGTTTGGTTAAAAAGAAAAACACCCAACCTCTGAAATGCTGGGAGGAGAAATGGAGACTAAATAGAATTTCTTTTTAAATCAAGGCAGTTCTTTAATGAGCCTTACTTAACTGAAAGAGACTCTCAGATAAAGATAATTTGGCTCATCTCCTCTGTCTTAATCTGACTCTCCAGCCACCCCCATGTCATATGCTAAAATGTTTTTTATGAATTGCACCCAAATTGCATTTTCTTGTAGGCATCATCGAATTAGTTTATTTCCAAAGTATTCTTCAGCTCCAGTACTACGCTGCCATTCCCACATTCAGTATTGGCATTGTGGGCGGATGGATATTGAAAAAGACAGGCCTTGCTGCTCTCATTCAGTAAACTGCCAACATGCATCCACCTCAATTATGGAAATCTGAAAGTTGTCCAAGAGTTTTAGCAATAAAACACGAGCATACAGGAGAAATAGAAGTACAATTGCAAATTGAGAAGAAATCAAATGTGTCTTATTATGCAATATAGACAATAAACACTAGCGATTTCCACAGGAGGCAGACAGACATCGTGTTTTTAAAGTGGAGAAAAAGGCAATAAAGTTGACGTTATTGTCCATAGTGAGCATTGATGCACTCTCCAGTGAAGGTTGATGATGTATGGCCACATGTAATGATAGACTTACTGAAGTCGTACTGTACATTTGAGACGTGTGTCACCTTCTAAAAACATATTGAACTAGAACGGGCACTCGGTAGAGCGCATACCTTCGTCGTTTTTGGTACTTGGCATGAGAGTGTGGGGAACTGTAAATTGATGTAACTTGATACCGGATATTGTGGTCATTATGACATGTCGTATATCACACTATTGGGCATTGAATTCTGAACATTTTGGCATTAGTTGCATGCCAATTGGATAAAAATTGACTGCGCTATGGTAAAAAGAAGATTTTGACCTTTTCATGACCTTGACTTTGACCTTTGACGCGATCGATCCCAAAATCTAATCAAATGTTCCCCGGATCATAACCAATCATCCCACCAAATTGCATGCGATTCGGTTTAATACTTTTTTAATTATGAGAATAACCCGCATACAAATAAATAAATAAATAAATACACGGCGATCAAAACATAACCTTCCGCATTGTCAATGTGAAGGTAATGAGTTCACACCGTGTGATCTGTTGTGTTGAAAGTAACCTGCAGAAGAAAATCCAGAGGACGTGACAACCGTGTTCTCAATGGCAGCTGCAGCTCTGACTCAGAAGGTTTCTCTTTTAAAAAGGCATACTTATTGATACACGAGGAAAGACACATTTAGGGGGGTGATATCTCCTCTGATGACATCCCATGTTTTAAATTGGAGCACCGGTTTTTTTACCTCTCAAATCACCTCCATGCAATTGTTACACGTTGTTTACTAGTTTACTGGACGGTGTAAAATGATTGTGCAAATGATGTGGTGATGTTTGTTTACCTCTTCAGTCATGGCTGAGATATCTCATCAACTAGTAGATGGATTGATATTTGTTTGAAGTGGAAGACTATTGGATTGCCATGAAATTAATTCTCATCTATGGCCATCATCAGGTCAACATTTTAGTTTCTCCAGTACCTTGGTTCAATCAGCGTCTGCTGTGCTAACTAAATATAAGCAAACTAAAATACCTGCTAATCATTAGCATGTTAACATGAGGACATTAGCATTTAGCTTCAAGCACCTCCGTTTAGCTTCTATAAAAGTCCCAATTAATAACCCTATCACAGGTTATGTTGTCACAGGTAAAATGATTTTGATGAGCAAAGCAATATAAAAGAAACTGATGGTGATCTTTCCACATGAGTGTGAAGAGCACATAGAGCAAAACCTATGAATTTGATTAAGGCTGGCTGACAAACATCTTTTATTAATTTTGGCATTTAATATTTGACGTTCAATGCAAGTGTTAAATGTGCTGGGACCCTGAGTTTGTATGTGAAACATGTAGGAAAGAGAGAAACAAAGAAAAACACATTTTGTCTTTTCGATTTTTTTCAAAAAACAATTTCACAAGTATACCAAAAGGACTTAAGGGCCAAGACAAAGTGGGTATTACGTGGCATGCAGTCAGGGTGATATGCTGTTCGGTGTCGAATTAAGCATCAAAAAGTAAAAAAGCACTTTCTGAATAAGAAATGAATAGCAAACTTTTTCTTGATGAGATAACATTGATTATGTGTGTCCTCAAAACATAATTTCCAGAGCAAATCATTGTTATGCAAACTACTATTGTATTAACCTTCGAAGACGATGAAAAGAAAAACCTTTTTCACTTTGGAAGAATTGAGTGAGCACATACCAGACGTGTCATTCAGGTTTTCATAGTGGACAAAGGGTGTCTGAGATTGGATTTAGGGATACCAAATTATTTGCAGGAGTATCCTGGAGGGAACTAAAGGGATCCATTGACTTCTTCCTTCCTCGTTTGTAGATGAGCCGGATTGATTGGCCAGGAAAAGAAGATAATGATGAGTTTGATTGAACACTGAACAAACATTGGAACTGTGTTCCACTGAGCATTTGCCTTACTTTGCTCTTCTCATTTAATGCTCTGGTTGGGTCATTGTAAGTTAATTAATTTCCCTTCACATGATCTTATCACTGCCACACACACACCTTTAGGTGTGAGTTTTGCAGAAAGTACTTTATAAACTTGAAATAGCTGCCAATGTCATATATCCAAACCACAATGTATACTTAAGTAGTAATAGTAAAGAGGTAGGGGTGAACACCAACACGTCCTGTGAATGTTTTGACCAAGAGATACACTGAAACAAGACTTCAACCTCGGCTTTTGTTGCGGCCAGAATTGTCTGTGCTCCACGAAGCTTTATAGAGCAATGGTCGACTGTGGGCTTTATGAAGGGTAGGACGTTTACATATTTTTTAGGGGGCAATTTTTGCCCCCACTGACTAAAATCCAGAAATTGAAAAATAAATTGGGGGCACTTTTTGAAATGAAATGACATAACATTTAAGTTCAAAAATAATAAATTTAGGCTTACAGTATAGGCTTCCCATTTTTATGAGCAATTGTCATAAAAATGGCATTAATACGACTATTAGGCAGTAGCCTACAGATTCAAAGTGTTTTCTTAGATTTTTTTGAAGAGAGAAAAAAACAGAAAACATAAATCAGAAAATCATATTACATTTTATTCTTATTTCTTTGTGGTTATTGATTGTTATACATTTTTTTAACAACTATTAACAATAAATTATTTATTCTTTTTTTATAATTCAAAATTGTATTTATTTGGGTGTACCTAACTACAGGCAATACAGACAGGACAGATGAAACAACCAAAAACAAAACGCGTTTAAATTATCAGAATTATTAGAGGAAATTATGGGGGGCATTTGTTGCCCCCTCCTAGTGATATCAGGGGCAACATTATATTTCTTAGGGGCAGTTTTGCGCTTTGCCCTCATGTATTTCCGAAGATGGCTTTATGTATTCAAGCCTTAAGTCTCATCATTCATCCCCAAGTCAGGAGTTATTATTAATAACCTTCAGACAGAAAGACTGGCAGTGGGACACAAGAGTCGTCCTTCAGACTGTAAAAAAACCTCCAAATAAATACGATGAAAGATCCCAGAAAACGCTAAATGCTGCAACTGTTGAGCAATGTTTACTGAGCAACAAACAACATTGAAGATCACTCTTCTCTGAAAGTGTCGCAAGATGTGACTCAAAACAAACACTGTGCAGACGGCTTGTGATAACGTAGGTGGTGAGGGAGGGGGCTGTACGTGAAAAGCTCTCAAAATGTAATTTGAAATGTGATACGCAGTATGAAATAGGTTCATGCCGCCTCCAGCTCAAGCACATCCCCGAACAAAGCCACCCGTGGTGGTCAGTGACATGTGATCAATAAAATCTCATCCAACCTTGCCGCCCCCCCCCCTCTCCTGAAAGAGCTGCGGGGAGACAAAGTGTCAGAGTCAGAGGAGCTCAGAGAGAAAGGAAGAGGGTGATTGAGGGACAGGAGAAAGAAAAGCTACAAAAACATCCAATAAACAGTTTGCAATGCCCGTTTGAAAGAAGTTGGGCCCTGGGATTACTGTGAATAGTTCTTTTTGGGAACTGAGGTACAGTGATGGCTTAGTATTTCACATTTCTAACGGCAGAGTACATTTGTTTTTTGGTATTTAATATATTATGAACAAATTTAATTTTGTATCAAAAGGTCAGTTTCAAGTTATATATTGTGTCTTGTTACTTGGTATTTCATAGAATATTTAATTTAGCATACAAAAAAAAATCACAACCGATATGTAAGGAATATAAAAAGACTATAATAACAGACACGACGTTTCCTTTTACACTCGAGCCGCAGCATACTCACTCTATACACGTTTTATTGGAGTGTTTGACTTGTTTTGGCATGAACAAAAGGTAAGAGGAAGTCAGAAAGTCTGATAAACAAAGCGGTCTTTTTATGAGTACACACTGCTATTACAACTTCTTCACAGTGTCAGAGAAGTTTCTCCAAACAGGACACCGATGAATGCTGTATATGGAAACCATAAAAGGATGGATCTTAGACTGGCTGAAGAATACATAAGGTATGATATTGTAATCAACGGATCTACAGGTCGGTCGACATAAATATTATATATTAGGACTTGTGCATGATCATAATTAGTTTCCACAATATTTGCACATACAACGTCGGGGAAAAACACTCCATGTGGTGGTTTCTTTATTATATATATATATATATATATATAGAGAGAGAGAGAGAGAGAGATAGTTAATAGGAAGGCTATTCAGCGTTTAATTTTTTCCATTTGGGAAATGGAATCATTAAAAATTCGAGTTAAGTTTAATTTATCATAACGATAATGGTGGGTTGTTAGGCAGCTAAAATACCTCAAGTAATTAAAATGTAATTTGACTTTATTCAGTGCAGTAATTGCCAAATTTCCCCCTCTGCAAACATGCCACACAGGAAGCACTGAAAAAGTTGTATCCACCGGATGATGAAATAAAATAAGATGAAATACTTGAAGTAGGAATATTCAATACATATATTTGCTTGAAAATCTTTCCTAATTTGCTTCAATTTGTATAAAAGGAAACATCTAACCAGATGAAAACACCCAATCATGTTCCACTGGCAGGGAAACAGAATCATCCTCAGTAAACACAAACAGAGCATCAGCAGCGGATCTTACTTGAAGTCAAATGGCAGAACGTTCAGTCGTTCTCGGCATAACAGAAAAGATCAATTAGAGCTCACTGACGTATTTAACGAGTTGAGGCCTGGGGGGCCGACAAGGCGCGAGTCCACCTCAAGAAGGGAACAGTAGTCGTGTTGGTTGATATCTAAAGACATCACATTCTGTGAGTCTCCTGGGGTCCATCAAACCCACTGAGTGTTTATATTTCAGTGGAAACTTCCACATCAGCAGTAATGTGTGTTACCCACAGGCTATAATCATGTCTGTTTGATGGATCTCCATCCTCCAAGGACCAATGATTCCTTTATTCTTTTTATTATACATTATTCTTGAAATAATCACGAAAAGATAAGCTGCTGAGAGCCGGTTCAGTGACTGCAATACACTCATCACACTTCAGACTGGACTGCTGCTACGTCTGTGGAAAAGTAAAGCCCGTAAATTGAAAAACAGCATCATGAGGTTTTAAAAAAGATTGTATGTAATGAGTTCATGTCATGTTAGTAAAACATCAACTTGTGTCAAAAACAGACACATTTGAACCAAACTTTTCACAGCATTGCTCCTCCTTTCCCCTGATATGTTAATTCATATAATAATGATTTGAGCTAAACATTCGACAGTTTGTGTTTTTCTTCTCATTGCAGTTAGCAAGAAGGAATTTATATAAAAAGAATCAAGCATAAACATGGCAACTCTTGTTATTCTGTTGACTGAAGTCAGTAATATCAAAAGCAATCATCACCTAATGATCTTTGCAAACTCAAAAGATGTTTGCGAGGAAAGTAAACGGCTCACTGTAGCAGTCTGTGAGTCGTGTCCTTGGCGATCAGTGGAGGCGACAGTTCCCACATGAAATAGAGAAACACCACCTGCAGAGTATTAATGTGGTTCATTATCTCTGGGTTTCTTTTATTCTAGTACGTACTTGCCTCTCAGAGCTTCTAAGCATTCATGTCTTTTTTGGTTATTTTAAAACAGCAAGAGAATTCAGGAAAAAGCTGGTTTGGCTTTTTCTCAGCCACTTCCCACTAAGTTGGGTCGTGTTGCTCTGTCAGCATGCCGAGCACTCTCTGTACAAAAAAATAATGATAATTACAGAGATCAGATGATATGTTACAAAACTACAAAACAAATAGAAAGACCAAGGCACTTATATTTAGCCTCATGTAATAATTTGCATGTTCAAGAGAAGGAAAGAAGTGAGAAAGTGTAAATAGCGGCGTTATTGTTACTTCACACCAGCCTACGTTTCTCTCGTTGTCCACCACGGAAACCTGTCACTGTCCCTCCTTTGTTCCACACAGTCGACACGACCTGCTCGGCTGCCTTAATGTCAGACAAATGAATAGAGAGGAAAATGATCAAATAAATATATTAGAGTTTTAAAATCCCACGGCTACACATTTTGATATACAAATACTCCCCGATACCCAGCTAAAGGGGCTGAGATGTAGCCTCTTTTTAAAGTCCTGTAGAAATGCTGGTGTCAGGACTCTGTGGACACATCTCCACCCACGAATCAAAACATAAAAGCCCAAACAATGCACCCTCAACAGCAATAAGTGAAGACGAAGATGATGACACTTTTGCTTTCATCCTGTAACCGCTGCTACACATGTTGATGCGTGACCTTGCCAGGTCGATACACTTTTGTACTGCAACATTAAATTAAAAAAGAGAATAACTGGATTTGTTTGTCTACCAAGGCACGTACACCGGAAGCATATGAGCATTTGCATATTCAGTAGGTACATTTTTCTCCATTATCTTGATCTTTGAAAGAACAAATATCCAGTGTTCTGCAGCAGCTAATAATTCTACATACACACGGAATAATGATGAGCTTTGGGCGAGGAGGGACCGTCTAAAAACCTGTTTGGATTCTAGCATTCTGTGCACAATCAGGTGGCAAATCAGAGCATTAATTTGAATGTGGATCTGAGGCAACAGCAATGCCAATAGTTTGTCTGCAATTCCAAAATATCCTGAATCTGTCCACCGCCAGAGGGAGAGACTTTCAAAAAGTGTTCATTAAATGTCCACAGCGCTGACAGACGCGGGAAGCCTAATGTGGTATTTTTGATGAGTGTACACATCATCAGGCTCTATATTTACCAGCGTTATGACACTGGGAAATCATTCATTTCACCGTATCTCAGGCATAATATCAGGATAACTCACTCTGTGGCCATCTGGCTGATATATTTCTATTCACTTTATGCTTATAAAGCCAAGAAAGAATTATTCGGTTTTCCAATTGAAAGTCTTATTTTCTTGCTACACGAGAAGCAAATTATAACAGTTTAGCTCCACGCCTTCCTTTTTGTAATAGTTGTTTTCATCCTGTCACACCATCTCGTCAGTCCAACTCCCCTCACCTGCCTCTGATCACCTCGTTAGTCCCTCATTCCCTTCACCTGGTCCTCACGCCCTTCTCACCTGCAGCCCATCCCCTCATTAGTCCCTCACTATTTAGCTCCCTCACTTCCACTTGTCCTCTGCCAGATTGTCTTGTGTTTTCGTGCCAAGTTCTCCAGCGTTATTAGAGTATATTCCTGACCTGCCTGTTCTGACCCTGCCTGCCTGCCCTGACCTCTGATTCTCTGCCCCGCCCCTTTTTGGACTTGTTTGCTTCTTCGACTGATCTCCCGGTTTTGACCCAGCCTGTTTCCTACCGAAGACAGTATTCTTTGTTACTCCTGTCTGAGTCGTGCTTTTGGGTCCACTCTAATAGCGCCGTGACACAAATACTCTCATGAGTAAAATGTCATGCCAACACGCAATGAATCCTTCTCACCAAAAATAACAAATCCAACACCTTCAAACGGCGTATACCTGTCGCTTTAGTTCGGATCTAGAATAGATCTCTAAACACATTTGCAGCTCGAGCATGCAGGAGATCCTAAGATCAGTTGTTTCACTTGAGTCTTGATTTCATTGTGCTTTACAAGACTAACTGTGAAATCTTTAAATCAATTCTTAGCTGAGACTGGTGTTCTGCTGCCTCTGGGCCTGACGGAGCTCGTGCTCAGGCAGGGGAATACGGAGCCGCGGTAAGTCAAGCATGATGAAATAAAGGCACGGATTACTTTCTTTTTCCAGATCTGGAGAAGAGAGTCAGAGATGTTTTTTTAGCCGAAAAGAAAAAGGACTGTTTGCTATGCAGCATATCCACAGGAGTGGGAACCAGGACTATCTGTGTGTTTGATTCAAGCCATATTTACAGAGAGGCTTACCCTCGATGCGCGAGGCATTAAAGCCGGAGTCGCATTGTGTCACACCGACAAACAAGTGAGCGGGCAAATCCATGATTATGAAAGATCCCGGATGTGGATTTGATCTGAACTTCCTGGTTCAAACTCATTGCATGCACTGAAAGCGCAGCAGGAAAGAGTCCTGTGTTTGCCAACACTTACACATTGTATTGATCTTTGTGTACACTGAGTCAGTCTCCCAATAACGGCGTAAAACAAGCAATCAAATGCGTATTGAGTATTTTGCAAAGGACTAGGTTTTAAGTTTCTTCAGGAGCTTGGAAGGTGTACTTTGTCTCCATATAAAACCAAATTTTTTTTTCACCTGCTGTAACTTGATTTCCCCCTGACAGAGTTTTGTGTGAAATTATTTGACATCAGGGCTTATTTGCGTTTGCACATGAAGAGAGATCAATTTAATGTGGCTTTGAGTTGCAAAGTGAACACGTCTCCCAATTTAGGGACTTTGAAGGAGGATAGACAGAAGTTAATGAAGCGTCATGTTAGCTCAGGCAAGACGTGGACTGTAAATCATGTGCAGCCGGCAGCTGATAATCAGCTGATCCAACAAACATCAATCACGTTCAGCGATTCAAAGAAGGCGTAAGCTCCTCAATCATCCCTCCAGTTCCCATGTTTCAGGTCTTATAGGGAAAATAAAACAAATTTTTTTAGTTAAGAATTAGTTAATAATTACTCCAGAATCATTATGATAAATGTTGTTGGTGTTTGTTTCCCGGACATTTATGAGCGTGGATGTTTTAAAATGCCAACAAATTGTTCAGGCGTCAAGTTCTGGTCGAGGATCCAAAAGATTGGGATTTAAATACGACCTTTTAATCTTGACATCAGATTAATGACGGCACTAACGACACACAGTGGACTCGTTTTTCTCTCCGTGCGTCACCAAGTTGATCTTTAATGCAGGCGTTAATTCAATATTTGCAGAGCTCAATAACCTGCATCTATTCATAAGCTGATTTTCTCCTTTTACAATTGGGTCCTTTCACTCTTGACATTTTTTTTTTAATACAGTAGGTATGACTATATATGTACCAGCTTCGTACTTCACATCTTGATCATGGATGACAACCAAGTGCAACTGCAATTCCCATAGTGTAGATTAAGGTCACCTGTGGAGAAATAGAAAGAGGGATCATGGAATAATATCCGTCAAATCTAGGCCACTGGGAGATTTTCTCTCCTGCTGTAAATTGCTCCTACATCCTCCTATCCATCTTTATTCTCTCCTTTCAATTTATGGAAATCAATAAACCCAGATGAAGATATTCTGTACAGGGAATGAGAAAAAGGAGAGAAATTGCATTCCAGTAGCGCTTTCTCTCTTTTTACTGATTGGTATGATTATATATTTAAGGCTACAATAAGGCCTACAACCTCTGGATCATACTCTCTAGGAATGACTGAGACACTTGAGTGGTCATGGTGTTTATCTTCATACACTATTGAGTAATATGCTCTCTCAGCACTGTTTGAATAGGTTTAAGAGCCTCCGAGTCTCCTCGTTGGGTGTTGACATCTGAAAAGAGCGACAGACAAGAGGCCCCCGGGGGCGAGAACAGTGTTTTAGAAAACCTAATTCTTGGTATTCCATGAGAAATTAAGGGATTATTATGTTCTGAAAGGGGAGACAAGTGCTTGAACAGGGAGAAAAAGCAGGAGTAACAGACTAACGTAATGGAAAGGTTTAACTGTCACCATGCATTCGGCCTCCATTTAGCAGAAAAAACGACAGTCACGGATGTTTTGCTGCTTTTACCTGATGTGGTGATGAGAGTCCAGCAGTGCGGTATCAGTAAACACGGCAGGTGTCATGCAATTGTGACAAAGGGAAGTTCTCAAGTTCATTTTTGACAAACTGCAGAGGATAACTGATCGGCAGAGCGATGATTTGTCATGACACGTCGTGCTTGTGTTACCCTTTATGATCTAAGTGGTATTGTCTTCCCGAAGCCCTTCAGAAGAGGGGAAGAAAAGCTTTAAACTGATGACACCTGAGGAAGAAAATCAAGAGGTGAATATTCATGGAGTCATTACAGCAAACATGTCATTTAATGGCGTGATTGCTTTATATCCTGAGAATGATTTTGATGGCTGAACCACCCACATGGTAATCTAGCAGCCTGCTCTGGTGTGTGTTGTCTCTTGCAGAGTGTTTCCACTCATATTAGCGCTGCTGTAACTACGTAATAGGAGTCAAATAGACTCTTTTTCCACTCAGCTTGGCTCCATACAGTATCACAGTCTTATGAAGTTCTCATTACTCTCCATCCTCGTAATGTTCCTGTCAGTGTGGCAGATGGGAGCCATTACATGCCACAGATCATCTTTCACTTGATGCAGGGCCCCCCATAAATACTGTCAGTCTTACAATTGAATTTGTGTATTAGCTCAGTGGTTATGCTAATTTCAGATTGTGTCCAATGTGCTCGGCAGTTCCTTCTAAGGATGGAAAAAGATATGCGGCTCTTGTCAAAGGGATTACGCTATAATTAAGATGTATTTACCGTTTTCATCTATTGCTTCTTCTCGATTCAGCTCCATTGTAATCTCTCCAATGTAAAGCTCTTGGCTATGAATGGAATTTCTTGTCCCCCTCACATGTTGGATGTTCTCTGACAGAGCAATAACAACAAGCCTCGGCGGCAAAAGCCAATCGACAGTGCGGAGGATCCATCACTCGTCTGTCTCCGTTAGCATTCACGGTTCATTAGCCAGCAATCACCCAATATAACATATCATTGTAGGGGTATAATCTTTGTGGCGACACTCTCCAAATGGCACCCATTGGACATCTGTCAGAGTTAGGATTATTGTGGTGTCTCTACTCTCAATATGTTCACCATAAACCATATTACATTCGACTAACGCCTCTCTAAACTTTTGATACCGTTTTGTCCGTTTCCTGTTCTGATGTGTAACAGCAGATGAAATTAAGCCTTTATGATGGTACATTTTCATCCCATTGATGTTGATGTAAGTGTACTAGATATATAGATACATAAATAAGTAACTTATCTGTCTACATTCACCCAATACTGACTTTTGTTTGTGGTCAAATTGAACGTGAATAGAATTTTTACCCTGGTGGACTGTTTGCGCAATCTGTGTTTATCCAACCCAAACGGCCAACGTGTCTATCTTCTGTACTTGCGAGACAGCTCAGGCTCTTGACTGCTGTCAAAACTCAACGAGAACTTACCAAGTTCTTCTTGTTATTGTTCTCCAGACCCTTATTTTTCCTTAAACCCTCATTTTTTGCTCAATTTGAAACATAGTCGACTCACATATACGTCTAGAACTCCCACCACGTCTCAAATATTTCCTGCATTTCACTTACCCACTGAAAACCACCGTTTCTGTCCTCATCTTCCCTGCATGAGTCAGGATTTTGAACGAGTAACCAACTTAAAAATAAAAATCGTCAGCCAATCACAACTTCTGTATGAAATCTATTATTATTCCATGTCATCCAATTACTATTCAATCCAGTTTGGGGTTGAACTCGATGAATTAAATATCACAAAGTTTTACTGAAAGTTCAGAGAGGAGGAAATTAATCAGACAATGGAGGTAAACACAAATAAAGTCATCCAGCGAGCCAAATAGTTTGTATACGGTGCTGTGTTGACAAGCGCATTAAATATTGATACAACGAATGTGAGATGCAGGTAAATTCAGTATAAAAGTTTCTCCTGTGAAATCCACAATATTATGACACTATATACTATTTTTGGACTGCACGCTATGACATAAGTGTAGTGGAGATTGTACAAGAGAAAAAAAGCCATCTGATATTATAGATTTAGGATATGGGAAGCAGGGATGAAGACATGTTTATCTACATGCTCTGCCCATGTTAAGCTATGTGTGTTCACCTATGTGTGAAGCAACCATCTGCACAAGCCCACCCACTGACTTCTATGTGCATTTGTGGCTTATTATCCAAAATGTCTCTCCAGAGCTGCATGTCTCGGTTGGGTTCATCTGGAGCTGGTTAAAAGAGAACGGGCTTTTAATACTGAGAAGGACAAACGAGACCACAATTGACTTCCACAGAGAATGTAGGGAAATCAAATTAAAAAGCTATTTTAGGCTCCAGTGCCAGGTACAGTCACGTCACCTGTGTTGATGATATTGGATGAAATAGGATACACCTTCTGCCAAGTCGGTGTGTGTGTGTGTGTGGTGAAATAAGCAGCCGGAGAGAGCGGGAAGGGGTGGGGTGGGGTGGCCTGGTCAACATTTGAGTGAATGAGACATAGGGATGTGAGATTGTGTGTGTATATGTGTGTGTGTTTTTCCATGGACCTGTAAGCGTCCATGTTTGTATTACAGTAAGCGCCTCATTTACAGTCTATGTATATATATAAGCCTTTCTGCATCCGCCAGGAGAAGTGTTTGGACTGTATTATAACCAGTTCTGTCAGCGCCACCTCTCTTCAGGGCGATACGGTACTTGGCATGGTTACAACCCGGCTCAGAGACTGCAACATGGATGTGAGACCAGACAAATTCAAACCGAAAGACATTTATTTTAAAAATAACACAACCACCTTAAACAACCCCATAAAATAAGCCGTCGTGGAGAGCAGCCAGCCAATGAAGGGAGCAACCTCCGTCTTCAGGTGTTGCCTCCAGGGTCAGGTGTGACTCATCAGCTGATGAACAGCCTGACAGACAAAACAAAGCAAACAGGACCCAGACCCCTAGTGGAAGGAAGGGGTCGTCACAGGATCCTTTTCAAGACTTCTTGTAATCGCCTGGTTGACTCACTGCCCCCTCACGTGTTTGAGATTTGGCAACTGGTGATGCGTGTGTTTCTGGAGGAGAAACAACATATGATAGATGCCAACATTTGTATGGTGTATCTGCATAGAAGAGTGTGCATGCATGCATGCCGTGTGGTGTGGGAGCACACAGTCCAGTGGCAGACATGGTCTCCATCATCCGACAGCCCCGAGATGAGGAAGTCCGTTGTGGTCCCCCTCTCACATATATCCAACTGCGGGGTGACTTACACTCCCACAAGTAGGACATGTGACTCCACACGTCTCCTGGCACATTCCTCGCTTTCCTGACAATATCCTTTCACCTCACTCGTTTGACCCCCTTACACAACCCCGTATCTCTGCCTCCAGCTTTCAAAGACCCCTCTCCTCCGACTGAAGCATGTTTACATAGAAGTGAGTGTGTTTTTTCTCCCTCTCCGTCTCGTTCGAGTGTCTGTTCAATAGACAGATGGTTGCACTTCCTTTTAAGGATTGATCGCAACAGCCTATCACTTACGTGTGTGTATAGCATCCGTGTGGGGTTGTATTGAAGCGCGGGCATGAAGAGTGAGGCGAAAGGTCAGGGCCTGGAATTATCCCCACACAAAACATTGTTTCTCAAAGCGTGGCATTTCATAGTTTGGATTGTGGGAAGTGTTAGGGACGAGCTGTCACTGTGGCGAATTTAATGCACAAGCATTTTTTCCCCCTCTTACACATTCACCACAGCCTCATTTAAATGACTTGTTTTAAAACACACACAAGGTACACATTGGATTTATTGTGAGAATGACAGAAAGGCGAACTTTCAACGCTCTGCGTGCAGTCCCTCTCAAGTGGCGGCAGCCTATTGGTTTGACATATTCCTGAGCCATTCATCCACTGACTCTATTTCTCCACTTTATTTTTCTTCCTGTCTCTTGCGTTCACATACACACACACACACACACTACACAGGCAAAAGATTCCTGCAGCTTGTTACTGAGGCTGTCAAAAAGCAAGGAGACCCACCACAGAGGTGAGGATGTGTGTGAAATTCCAGGAGCCTCTAGCACTGGTCAGGACGATCACATCTTACTGCTCTTTCCTCCTGGAGATATTCTCCTCACACCACACCACAGCTAAAGCCTAAAACTAGAGGAATTACATTTGTCCTGGATACAACTGTCTAGCATTAGATTGTTTCATTTTGGTGAACACGTACACTACCGTTCAAAAGTTTGGGGTCACTTAGAAATGTCTTTATTTTTCAAAGAAAAGCACTGTTTTTTCAATAAAGATAACATTAATCAAAAATACACTCTATACATTGTTAATGTGGTCAATGACTATTCTAGGTGGAAACGTCTAGTTTCTAATGAAATATCTCCATAGGTGTATAGAGGCCCATTTCCATCAACTATCACTCCAGTGTTCTAATGGTACATTGTGTTTGCTAATCGCCTGAGAAGACTAATGTCTGATTAGAAAACCCTTGTGCAATTATGTTAGCACAGCTGAAAACAGTTATGCTGGTGATATAAGCTATACAACTGGCCTTCCTTTGAGCTTGAAGAACAAAATTAATACTTCAAATATTAATCATTATTTCTAACCTTGTCAATGTCTTGACTATATTTTCTATTCAATTTTCAATTCATTTGATCAATAAAAGTGAGTTTTCATGGAAGACACAAAATTGTCTGGATGACCCCAAACTTTTGAACGGTAGTGTATGTTACGGCCTCGGTTATCTAGGGGTGCACAGGCCGTAACATACATATAATAAGGGATACAGCTAAGGGGGGAACAAAGGAGGCGAACAATAACATGAAATACTTAAGCAAAATAAGGAATATTTATTAGCACAGTTAAGGCTTAACAAAAGGTAAACTAAAACAGAAGCAAAAAGGCGTCAGGGTCTCCAATGCTAACTAGAAAACAAAAGGTCACACTGAACTACCGTAGTGAAAAGAAAAACAATACTGAGCTCCCTGTCTTACCACTAAACAGGAGAAAAGACACAACAAAAATGCCCCTACATAGCTTGACCCAAAACACACAAATGGTGGCCTACACTTAGGCACCATGCCAGAGAATGGTCAACCTCAGAGGTGACGAGAGAGAGAGACACTTGCTTTCAGGGTGGATATATGTCCCGCCCACTGATTAGGAGATGCCTCTCAGGTGGTGTTGCTCCAGGTGTGCCAGACCTGAAAGACATAGCTCCACCCTCTTCCTGGAAGAGGGCCGTCTCAGTCACGGGACGTAACAATGCATCATGAAACAGATTGATTGCAACAAGTCCTGCAATTAGAAGTTGCACTGTTTGTAATAGCCCTCAAGATCCACATATACAAGCATTTTTTAACATGTATCAGCATTTTCTAAGACTAAATCAAATGACTGTTGGACAAGCTTCTGACGCAGCTAAGATCAAGATTTGATTAGGTTATAGGCACCAACATGACTTGGTTTGGTTATAGGCACCAACATGACTTGGTTAGATTATGATAATTTCGTGGGTTAAATTCCCTATTTCGTAAGCTGAGGGAACAACTGGAACGGGAAATAAACTGTCGATTCTTTTATCAAAGTGTTATGTTTTGTTGACCCATCTGACTACACCTGCCTCCGTCACTCCAGATGGACAGGACGTGTCCTTTTTGGGCGTTTTCTGAAAAAAAGTGATACTGGTATTTTGTTGTGTGAACTGATATTTTTATGTCGAACACATTAGAAAAATGTTCATGGTCAGCGTTTGTAATTTGTTTTTCTAACGAGCATAATAGCCCCTCTTGCCAGCTACAGCCTGTCATTTAAGGCTTTTGATCATAATGACTTCATTATTGAAAAACCCAAAATGAACATGAATCATAACACAGGACTTAAAATGGTCTGGTGCTGGTTAAACAGTTTGTACAATCAATCCATTCACTTCAACTTCCTCTCTCAGCTTCGTTGTGCAATAACTGCTTTATCTGTAGATTGTATTTGCAATCTTATGTTTTTAAGTTTGTTCTTAACATCAGCAACATTGGGACTACAGATGAAAAAATAGCCTCTTGTGCACTGTCCCTTATTAAATAAACCATTTTAAAAAATGGAGCTAAATGTCCCAGTGGATTTAATTCCTGATTGCAAATAAGTTGCATATAAAGATAGGGTTGCAAAATTTACTATCGCATGTTTAGATTTAAAATGAACAATAAAAAAGAGAGGTATCCTAAATAGCTCACATGTTGCATCGTATGAGGTCCCTCTACCTGCTCTTGGTCCAACCAACAGACGTCTTTCCAAATATTTTGTTTTTGGCTGGATCCCATGCACAGCCATCCTTGGCACCCTGCATAACCTCTCACACGGATTATTATTTCACTTCCTCGCATTGTTATTTTATCAGACTAAGCTCCCGTCAAACTGCCGTCTGTTTATGACCGCTGGTGCCAGTGTAAGCAGACACAGAGACATGTAGTAATCTGACTGGCAGCAAGCAAAAAAAAGAAAATAAAAAGCAGATCTCCTGGCTGCCCGCGGTCATAAAGGAGAATAAAGGTAAGAAGGGCAGAAATATTATTAGATGGCTTGCTTGGTATATTATGACTTCGACTGAACTCTTCCATTGTACAGACACGAACAGTTTACACTGAGTTTGTTTATTTTTTTTTTTTTTAACTTTTATTTTTATTTTTTTTTTTTTTGTTTTTTTTTTTTGACTTTTTCTGCTTCTCTCTTCTCTTTGTCTCCTGAAACAAAGTAGTGAGAACATATCAACATTATTTTATTATCCAGAATATCTTAGTGCAGACAACATTTATGTAAACAATTATTTTATTAGCTGACTCGGAAACTAAGGCGTGAACATAGCATGGCTTTTGTCTATTGGTCCACCACTTTGGTCCAGAATATCTAGAGTAAAACTACCGTAACAAGCAGTCATTACCAATGGGTTTTACTGCAGATTAAATCCTTTTTTGCATGATGCCATTATCTGAAAGATTAATGAAAATAAAGGTTAATAACAGCAGCTGATTGGCGGTATTGACATTTAAAATGGTTGATCACAGTTAAAATAAGAGACCTCGCTCTACCAGCTGCCAGGTCATCTATATGCAATGACAACTTGACAATATGAAAGTATTGACCATTGCCCAACCCAATTTTAGAACCTCCTTTAACATGAGCGACCTTCATCTCATTTGAAACCCTGCAGCATTAGACAACTGTTATTGTCTCTGAGTTGCTGAAGCAACATTAATCTGAAATGAATCTAAGCATGAGCAGACATCAGCAGCAATAATCAACAAAGTGATTAGATGTCATTCGTTACTGAGTGCTGAAGGAAAAGAAGTGAGAAACTGGCTTGATGACTGGTGCAAAGTTACGCTCTGACAGGAAGAACTTGTCTTTAGTGTTTTGCAAAGGAGGAACAACATAGTGTAGCCTAACACATGTCAAGTGAGGGATAGGTATGCTCACCTTGTGTATCTTTGCTACACAATGTGTCTCTCTCAGCCTCCAACAGTTGTTTTCAGTGTAATCCAGAGAAATTAGATTATGATATGTAAAATAAATGCTGTTTTATTTCAATTTGTATGACCAAATGATGATATAATCATTATGGTTATTTAATAATTAAAATTAAATTCAATACGAAATCTCCACACTATGCAAAAAAACACTCACATGTGACCAGGCACACTGGCCAGACTTCACTTTTCCACCGTGGAGAAGAATTTTTCATCCTATGCAATCATCTTTTTAATTATCTCATCTCTTCAGCAAATCCTCTTATGTTTGCTGTTTCCAGATCATTTCTCACGCACTGTTGGTGATTAGATTATTGGTTGGCTGCTTTTCAGAGGGACATTTCTTGTCTGAAACACGATGTCATAGATGGGCCTGTCAGGTTTCCCTCATACATTACAGAGACGTATATGAAGTTGAACATGTCGGCCAGTGTCCCTCAGTGTCTTATGAGACACAACAGTCTTTGAACTCATGTAATCAACATCACTGTTGTGTAAGAGCGATAAAGTTTGCTTTGTCAAGTGGCTTAAACCTAAAAACTAAACCTATGTTGGAAGTTGATTTTGAAAAAGACACAGTATGCATGTAATGAGCTGACACACCGTATGTGACACACCAACACTGATGCTTGAGGGTTGCCTACCGAGATCGTCATAGTTTGAAATGTATTGTCTGCAAATGGATGAGTTGGTATTGAGAATGTTTTGCAATCAACCAAATCTGACTCTTGTTCTTCTGGGGAAAACACACAGTAATTACAAATATTGATTTGGTATTAATACCACATGGACTGTATTTACACAAAAACCCACATTTGAGAGGGTATGCTCGAGAGACAGCTGCAAGGATGAACTGTCTGAGATGCAAACACGATGTTAGCAGATGGAGTTGTTCTCCAGTCTTAATTCCATGTTAGTTCTGGGAATAAATTCAATGTGTTAAGACAAATATTTTTGACAAACAATTGTTCCAGTATTATTGGACATATGACGCCTGCGATCAAGGAGACATGGTGATGCTTTAAAGGCTTTCGTTATTTAAGTCAGAAGACCCTTAGTGGCATGGGTGATTAAGAATTAAGTTGAAATGCTTTTCCTCAAACGGCAAGGGGAATTTCTTAAATTCCCAACTTTTACCACAGAAATAAACAGACTAGTTTACAGCCTAGTCCAAAAAAAACAGTTTGGGGCTCTTGCTTATCTGCCAGTTATCAGACCAACCCACTTTGGGATTCATGGCGGCTCTTTAGAAACCTTTGGTTGACATCACAGAGATAACTGCCATAGTGTACTGTCTATACCTGTCATTCTCAATATTATCTACCTTTAAGGATTATAATGTATAGATTAATAGCCAGTGTTTCAACTGAAGTGAAAAGGAGTCTATTACATTTGTGGGTGAATTTAAAGTGTCATTTTATTTGAAACCCTTTGTTAGTATCAGCAGGAATATAAAATAAAAACAGAAACAAGATGGGAACCGGTCATTAATGTTGTATGCTGATCCTTAAAGCCTCAGAACAACCACACAGGTGTTTTCAGTTAATCTGGCTGATTAGACCTCTGATCAGAACGATGTGGGCGTATATCGACTAATTGAGTAACATCTTCCTGAGTATGTTAGCTTTGTTGCACCTGTTAGGGCGGGGCAAATTACACGTTCCTATCATGCTAATTGCTAACTACAAACACCTGTGTGAATGTTCAGAGGCATTAAAAAGTAATGATTTTAATACTTCAGTTCACAGATTTCTGAGGGCAGCAAACAGTCAAATCCACTTCCATTCTTTTATGAAATGAGTCAATAAATAATTTGCCTTTTTTCATTATGCAGTGTGCAGCCTGCAACTCTTATTCTCACTGTGGCTGCTCCTGCACTTGGTTTACTTCCTACAATATGTAGAATTGATCTTCTGGCATAACATGCTAAAAATGATCATCTCTTCTTTTTTTCCTCGTTTGAAAGCTTCACTTTCGTTTGAATGCTTCACTTCAATAGCCGGCAAGTATTTTGCCAATGTTAGGTTTAAGTTATCAATAACTTAATAGAGCTTTGATAGAGCTATCGGAGGGATAAAAGTAAACCGTGAGATGATGTCAGTAACTCTGCTGCATTCATCGTTTCCTGTGAACCCCATGTTCAGTTTATGGATCGTGGTCTCCCTACGCCATCGGACCCCTCACTCACTTTGATGCCATACTTCTTGATACTCTTCATCTTTTGCTTTGTCACATTTCTCACTGAAACAGACCATGATGGTGGACATCTTATTATTATTATTATTACGAGCAGCCTTTGCAAAAACCTTTGTTTTGAGGGGGTGCGGTAGATGTTTCACACTCAGTTGAGATCCGCCTGATTGAAATGTTTGAACTTTAAGAGTGGACTTAAGGCGCCACTCACGGACTCCAGCAGGTCCATCTCCTGCCAAGTAGGCACTGAATGCTTGTTCTTGTCAGCAGTGAGTACCTGACAGATGGCCTTGTGCTATTTCACAACCCTTGCCACCATCTTCTGGCAGCAGCACCATCATCACCAGCGTGTGATAGATTAAGCTCATCCTGTGCATTGCCTTTTTCTTTTATGAACAACTTCATTGTAACCTCTTTCCAGCCTCGCTCTGATGACATTGTTTGAAAAACAAGAAGATGAATATAGCAGCACAACTATTTACTTTGTAAAGATATTGTGGGCAAAAAGGCATCCTGGGAAGTCTCTCTCTCTCTCTCTCTCTCTCTCTGTGTGTGTATAGCTTCTCTGTGCTTTATTTACATCTCTAAGATATCTATCGTTTCTTTATATTGAGATACAATTATACAACAAAACCAGACAAACGTATAATTGATTTATTATCTTCTATCTGTCCGTCCCATATATATATATATATATATATAATCAGGAACTTCTTGAGGTGCTCATCTGCTAAATAGCAGCATAGCTCAAATTTAGCCGTAGCTAACGTTGACACATTTACCCCTGGGTTTATTAATGTGTATGGTTCCTTTACAAATGAATAAATAAATGAAATGAAAAATCCCAAGGATATGTGGTTACTCTGGCTCCAATAGTTTTGTTGCAGATTCAGAATTTACTCAAAAAACGGACATGTATATTATAATTAAAGATTGAAGAATAATTCTTAATGTATTCACCATTTTAATTATTATTAATTGAAATATCCACCTTGGGCACCTTGAACAACATTTAGCTGATGATGCATCTCTTCTCTCTTCACTTGAAGTAATGAAATTGAATTCAGTCCATATGAGCTGTATACTACTTTAAAGGAAAACATTGTTCCGTAAGGTATTCATACTCATAGGTAATACTTCTACTTCAGAAAGATTATGCTAAATTTGAATAGGTTTTCATGGAAAGAAATAACTGTTTAATCCCAATATCTAATCAGTTTATCCATATTGCATTTATAAGTGAACACACGATGTGAACAGTCTGCTAGTAAAATCCAACTAAATATTTCAAATGCAGCCGAGAACCCCTTGTAGCAGAGTTTTTTTTTGGCGGAAACATTAGTGTTATGAGTTTGATTGTAACGTTAACCCTCGTTAATGTAGTGATAGCAGGCTATCCTGCAGCCATGGCTGTGAAAAAGTGACCCATTAAATCCATGGGGCAGACCATAGAGTGTTTACTGCAGTCACTGCAGTTGGAGCTTACGTCATCTGGTAGTGTTGGATTTGTACATTTTAAGACTAAACTTCTGGGTCAGACATTTTACCAGCAAGGCTGCTTCGATCAACACACAGAAATCGGTAACTCCACAGAGTGTGTTGTGATACTAAATACCAGATCACTTTTCACCTTGAAACAAGCCCCATTATCACCGTCTATCACTCAGAGTGACCTGGCGTAGCCTCTTTCGTCCAACACATTACATTTTGAGACAAAGTTGAGAACGAAGGCATTGTTGTAATACAAAGTCAGTGTTTGAAGTCCTGATTCTCTCCTAAACATGCTCTCCTTGTTCTCTTGCGGAGAGGCAAAAATCTCTATGCGAAATAACTATGCAGCCGTGCATCAGCTGGGTCGACTAAATACGTATGTATTCAGTCTGTAGTCCGCCAAAGGCCAGAACTCTAGTTTTGTCAGTCCACTGTGGCATTCCAATTTTTGATTAGTTTTCATCAGCCTCAATAGTAACCTTTCATTTCACGGTTGAATCTAATTCTGCCTTGTTTGGCATCAGCCTTTTCTGTGTTCAAGCTGTTGACGCCTGAGTTGTTTTTTGCAATAATGCCTCACTGCAGTAAAGTGCGAAAAAAAACTGCCTGAAGCCAGATGTATCCCTGCACTTGTCTCAAGTTACATGAGGTGCTCCATGAGCCACTTGTAATGTTTGACACACGTCAGCATTAAAAAGCAAAGCCAACATCCTTTATTTTCTTTTTAAAGTCAGAAACTGTAGATTAAACCTCCCCAAGCTGCAGACCTATATAAAGAATGGCACTGGGAGAAATACAACTAGTAGAAACACATTGGGTTACCTCAAGGCGCATCACGTTATTATTATAGCAGCTATAACCTTTATCAAAAAGCACTTGTCAACGACTCGTCATTGTTGGACATTGTCTGTGCGTATTGCTGCTCTGCTGGTAGTCATTACTGAAAATAGAAACCTGAAATGGCCTTGTATTAGCCACCCAATCTAACTGGATCCTTGGACCCCAATTTGGATTGCGCTGTCCAACCCTGTTAGGACAAAATGTCAAGGAACACGGAACACAGAAAACGAATATCGATCTCGCTGTGCACCTGAAACCATCACCTTCGAGTCAAACTTAACATAATGAGTTTAGAGTGGAATTGGAGAGAGAGAGATAGAAACTAGGCAGCTTCACTGTCATAGCAGCTGGTTTTCAAAGTCTTGCTCGCCCATCCATGTTTTCATCTGGTGCAAATAGTTTTCATCTTAAAAGGCTTCATCACTTTAATTATAGTTTCTAATCTGGGGGTTCACTGGACACTTCGACATATGCAACTATGAGGAGAGCGGGGATCGAACCGGGTATCTTGTTATTGCGGTACGACCACTCTCCCCCATGAGCGACAGCCAACCCAGGGGGTCTGACATTTGGACTTTTCCCATAGGATCCATTCTTTTCTCCCCTGGGCTGAAAGCCCCCTTCGCCTCTATTCCCCAGACGTGAGTCTGTTGTTTGTCTGATTTCCCTTCTTTAATTCCATTATTTGTTTTTTGAAAAATGTTATCGTCCTGTTTTCAAGCCAAGTCAAGGTAGCAGATTAAAGACAGATTTCCCGCCTGTTAAACCGGACACATTTTGCCCTTGTAAGCCAATTAAAAGATGATTAACTCTCACTCGCAGCATATGGCTGTCTTGCATTCTCAGTAGAATTTGCTCAGCGAAGAGTCAAAAGTAAACACTGCATTTGCCGATCCCCACAATTGATTTAATGCATGCATGTGGCCGTGAATGTACCATAAACAGTATTTGTGTGAAATGTGAGCGCGTATTCTGTGTGTGTATGTTAATGGTTGCAGTGGTATGTGTCCACCGAGGGGATAGCGGGGAGCCGACTGATAATAGTAAGAGCAGCGTGCGCTTAATATCACAAACGACTGTCAGTCGCTGTCGGCTACTGAGGTTATTTAGCAGCTCTGTGGGAGGTCTGAGATTCTCTCAAGGCGCAGGTGCAGCACTGAGCTTCAATATATATATCTTTGCCTGTGGTTTGAAATAGTGCGTACTCTTTTGTGGTTTTAGAGTATATGTGTTTTACACGTGTGATCTGTACACATATTTATCTGTGTAAATGGATGGTGGTGGTGGTGGAGGTGGTGGTGCTTGGGGATGGGGGGATGTTCCTACTTGTCCCCCAGGATAACAGGTTGGTGTTTGTTCCCTTTACACAGGACAGCTCAGGATAGTGTCAGGTTTAAAATCAACCATTGTCAGCTAAAGAACACCAAGTTCGTGACTTTCACATAAAAAAGGAAGCTCAGGGTAGTGAGCTACCCTAATCCAATCACACAAAGCAGGTTTGCCCCATTTGTTACCAGTTACTAGATATTCATCCTAAACAGATCTGTAGAAATGTGTGCATTTCTTTTTTTTGTGGTATGAAAATGTAATTAACTACCACAAATAAATACCTTTGTCTACATGATTTAGATTCATAATATTCCAAAGAAAATGCAGAATGAGATCTGTCAGTTTTACGTTCGACATGACTGTGTGATGTAACTGAAGATACATTTTACAAAGCATTCACTTTTAGCACACGTTTCGTTTTCGACTGAAAACACGTCCTCACTTTTGTTATCAAGCATATTCTACACGTACTCTTTTACAAACAAACATAAACACGCAGACATCTGAATGCAACACACATCAGAACGTATAACTGATTCACAGGAACACTTGAAATAGACAAGACATGCTGCTCTACAAAACGAGAGCCCCTCATGCTATTATCTAATTATCAACAACTGTCTCGACAAGAACTACAGGATCTTCCGTTTATTGTTTTGATTATGAAGTGATCCCCAATCAAACAACAAACGCATTATGTTCTCTCTGTTTCTCAGTTCTGTCTCTATAAAGCTTTCGTAGAAGGCTCCGGAAGCACAAGATCAACTCTGGTGTCAAACTAACCACCTGTAGGATTTGTATTATCAAACTGACACCAAAAACCTTTATATCAGACAGGAAGCCAGAACACTTCCTCAAATAATTTCCCTCTTCTTTGTCCTCCATTCTCCGTGCTGTCTGCAAGCCCCTACTTACGATGATGCCTCCATAATGTTATAGCTGTCGCCAGCAACATCCTCTGTAACTTCTCTCTGACTTTGACTTGGGGTATAAAAAGACACACGTTGTGTTCTGGCTCTTGCCTGTCATGTTCATATTTTCGAAAAATCAATTGAGAGAGTTTGAGCAAACCGTCTCACTCTGTGTGTGTTTGAATGACAGACTGACAAGACAGACTGACTGACATCAGAAGCCACATTTTTAATGATTAGCAACTTCCACACCTGATCAGACATAAAAAAGCCCTCATGTCACGCAAGTCAAAATCCCAACGCAGCCATTTTGACAGACTAGGCAACCATGTGTGGAAATGAATTACCTATGTCTAAGTGAAATGTCTTTGCAATTTGCTGGGAGTCATACGTGACAGGTGTTAAATGCAGTTCAACTCTCTCACTGGAAGGTTTGCCTGTCTAGCCTTGTTAATTCAGATGCCAAGTTTATAATTTAAAATATGGCTTGCGATGCATTCACAGTGTGCATACAGATTGTCTACAAATTAAATGAGAAGTGATTGTTTACTGGGGTGGACAAATCAGACCCGAGGGTCGTTGTCGTTTCAGACATCAGGCTTGGAAGAGTAGGTATCTAGCCTCACCTACGAGATATTAATAGAAATGGCGACTGCTCATGTATACTTTCTCCATTTTGTTCTCACTCTATCTCCTTCCCCCCTTTCTCCTTCTGTGCCAGGTCCCTCTCCCCCCCTCTCTCTGTACCCCCCTTCTCCTATTTCTGGTCTTTCTGTTTGTCTTTAGAATATGCCAGGACATAACAATGAGCTCCAACAGCACGGACCCTGGTCTCTTCCTGACTGCAAACACCTCACTAACAGCAGCCGGAGCCTACTCACAATCCAATGCTCTGGAAAGTGGAGGAGACCCCTCAGCATCCGAATATGGGAATGCAACTGCGGCCCTTGGTCCGTTTCGTGGCCACCCTTTGTGGCAGACTGTCCTCATTGTCTTGCTGACAGGCATGCTGTCCCTGGTTACCATCATCGGCAACATCTTAGTGGTGGTGTCCTTCAAGGTGAATCGCCAGCTAAAGACGGTCAATAACTACTTCCTGCTGAGCTTGGCTGTCGCTGACCTCATCATCGGGGTCATCTCCATGAACCTATACACAGCTTATCTTGTGATGGGCTACTGGGCCATGGGCAACTGGGCCTGCGACATGTGGCTAACTATAGACTACGTGGCCAGCAATGCATCAGTTATGAACCTACTGGTCATCAGCTTTGACCGCTACTTTTCAATTACCAGGCCTTTGACCTACCGTGCCAAGCGGACCACTAAGCGAGCTGGGATCATGATCGGCCTCGCCTGGTTGGTTTCTTTTGTCCTGTGGGCCCCAGCCATCCTATTATGGCAATATTTTGAGGGTAAAAGGACAGTGGCCGTGGGTGAATGCCAAGTTCAGTTCCTCACAGAGCCCACTATAACCTTCTGCACAGCCGTGGCGGCTTTCTACCTGCCTGTGACAATAATGAGTGTCCTCTACTGGCTCATTTACAAGGAGACCCAGAATCGTTCAAAGGAGTTAGCTGGGTTGCAGGGTTCGGGGAGTCGTGGTGGGATCGGAGGAAGAGGTGGCAATGGTAGAGGTGAGAAATCGCGTTTTGCCCATCAGACAGGAAGTTCTAGAAGTTGCAGCAGCTATGAGCTGACCAGGTTGTCCAGGAGAAGAAGCACATGTCGGGAACTGGTTGGCCGATTCCACTGCTGGCCTGGGGTTCGTTCTTGGAGACCTGGTAGTACCCGACAGGCGGAGGGGGATCCCGACCAGAGTAGCAGCGACAGCTGGAACAACAACGATGCTGCCGTCTCGTTGGACCACTCCGGGTCTTCTGAGGATGAGGACTGTGGGGGCAAAGAGAGGATTTCCCAGAGTCATGCTATTTTCTCTATTGTTCTCAGCCTACCTGGTTTAAAGGCTGCCATCAACTCCCAACTCACCTCATGTGAGGATCTGGATGCAGCCTCGGAGGAGGATCCCCTCCGGGGAGCGGAGTATAACCGAGACAGCCTCTCAACCGTCACCGCCAACACCACTGCCGCTGCTCCACCCGATGAGGCAAACAGTTCAGAAAATAGCTACCACCAACGCTTCTGCTCCCGAAAGATGCAGTCAGTGCCTACCATCCAGGCTACGTCTAGCCAAGGCTCAGATGGTGCCCCGACAATTCCGAGCACAGCCGGCGATATTACCACCTCCAGCACCACCACCAACACAAAATCCCCCTCTGTCCCAATGTCCTTCAAAGATGCAGCTATTGCAAAGCGTTTTGCAGCCCGAGCCCGAACTCAGATCACTAAGAGGAAGCGAATGTCCTTGGTGAAGGAGAAGAAGGCCGCTCAAACTCTCAGTGCAATCCTCTTTGCATTCATCATCACATGGACACCGTACAACATCATGGTGCTGATCAATATCTTCTGTAAAGTCCCGGATACCCTGTGGGCGGTCGGGTACTGGCTGTGCTATGTGAACAGCACGGTCAACCCCATGTGTTACGCCCTGTGCAACAAAACCTTCCGTACAACCTTTAAGATGATCCTGCTGTGCCGCTGGGATCAGAAAAAAAGGCGGAAGCAGCAGTTCGAGCAGAGGCAGTCGGTTGTATTCCACAGGAGGGTTCCCAGGGAGTCCACGGAAAGGCCAGGCAGTTTAGATGGTTAATAACAGGGAATCAAACGATTTCACATAGGAGCAAGGAACGGGAAGAAGCAGACATCGAGTTGTTTCTGTGCAGTTGTTTTGCTTGGAGATCCAAAATGTGTTTCTCTGCTGGTATGTCAAGCACCGCAACCCTATGTGGTTTATTGTGGTATGTGTTGTGTCAGTGCATCCATTGAGCAAAGCTGTTTGTATGCTAAAGGGTTGTTTGGTCGGGTACAGAGATGAAAACTGTCCGACTGTCCTTGAAGAACACTTTACCATTTCAGTGTGGGAAACAATAGAAAAGGGCTTTAAAATGCATCAGAGGAGAATATTTAAAGTGCAATTGACACAAGGGAAAAGGATGTCCTTGTCACAGTGTTGGGGATTTTTTTAATCATTTCTCTCTGTGTGTAGCTAGATACAGAGTGATTTTGCATTTAAAACAAAACTATGTTCCTGTAATAAGTCACTGAAAGCCAAGACAAACACTATTCTCCATCACAAGCCTCTAGATTGTACTGATTTGACCTGTCGCCCTCTTGACATGTGTTTTTATCAGAATTTCTGTACATTGTCTTTCTACATGGATATAGCGTTCCTGTGTCTGATGGAATATAACAAAGTTCTTGAATTGTGTCCTTCGGTAAAAAGAGATCTTGTTATTTTTGTGATATTCATGTTTGGTTTTCTAGATATTCCTGAGATTTTGAGCCAGTCTGAAAATATTTCTTCTGACAAACTGAGTTGTGAATATATTGTGTGACACTACAGTCAGTGAACCGCTGTTGTGTTCAATGTGATTGTTGTGGTTAATATGGTGGAGACAATAAGTACATTGGTTGTGTTTTATGTATTTGCAGTTCTCTGTCATGAGTAATGATGCATTGATGATATTCTGTTTGTGTACATTTGGATATTTCTGACTTGATACGCAATGACTGATTGCACACAGAGAAGTTGATTTATAAAGATGTGTGGTTTGATTTTACACTATCTTTCAGATTTCTAAAACAATACATCTAAAAAACACTTTGCACTTGTTCGCCCATCTTTGATATAGTAGAGCGATGGCGTCCTCTAGTGGCTTGAGTAAGACAAGTGCAGTATCAACTTCCCATTCTGCAAATGTGAAGACAAAAAGGCTATTTCTTTCCATCATAATCGTGCAACAATTATTAATACGGTAAGCCTGTTTTGTTTTATGAATTGGCTTATCGTTTCATACATTTGATTTTATTTTTAAATCCAAAAGAAAATATATGTCCAATTTACTGAGGAATGGCCACTATCATTGAAGTTACAATACTTTTACTTTCATAACCTAATTATTCTTTGTTTGTTTTTTATTTATTTATTCATATTAATAAAACTTGCAGCAATTGATTTGTAATTAGAAATTAAAGTTGTCTTGACGTCAGGTTTTTTCAAGACAGTAAAGGGCCCAATAACACACACCAACAAAAATGTGTATAAAGATGCCAATAATGTATCATAATTTGTTAGCATTGCACATTTTGTTTTTCTTATTTTAAGCAGTTCTTTATATATATTTTTTTGCCACACCTACATCTTGAATCATGTGTCAAATATATTGAAGGCAAAGGATAAACTGTATGCTAACTGTCATATTGAAGAATGGGTCTATTGGATTATATTGATGCAATGAGATGACTTATTGTTGTATGCAAAAGAGATGTTAAAAAAATATCCCATGCTTGTCATCAGTGAGTATTTTGTTTGCTTTCAACACAATGTGCTCCAGTGTCATGAAAATACGAGATTTTTGTACTTACTTAAAATTAGGAATGTAAACTACCAACATGGTGAACACAAACATGTTGTTACATTTCAAGTATGCCAATCATACTCATATTTTAAGTCAATAAACAAACAAAAAGATTTTGACAGAAATTATAAGTTTTTATCAGCAAGTCCTAATCGTGTTATTTTTATTTGTGTTTTTATTGATTTTGTACCTTTATTTACCCAGGTAGGTAGATAAGTGTGACCTTATTGTCTTAGCAGGTGGCTGGTTCATTTATTCCCTGCCTTTTAAAACATTGGAAAATATTACATGATATAATAAAGAATACATCATTCTTATATATATATATATATATTTGTTATTATTATATATTTGTTTAGCTATCATTTTTCAGTTTGTGGAGTTATGCTTTCCCCTCTGACTTTAATGGTGTTTTTGTAATTTAAATATCTTATATCCATTATATTTAGAAACCTGTAGATGTTGAAATCCCTAATTAGGCTCAGTGGCATGTCTGGTAACGGCTTATATGAGCGGGGCACAGCTGAAACTAATGTCTTGATTGGAGGGACAGACTTAAAGGTGTTTCCATGGTGCACCGGGGAAGAAAAGGTCAGCTTCATATCATGTATGGAGGTGTTTCAGCCTTTTTCTTTTGTCAAATATAATTCCTGTATCACTGTGAGTCTACCACAACATTAACACACAGTGTCTATAGTTTTAACCAGAATCTGAATAAACATGCGAGTTGTCTTTGACTTTTGCACAGTTCTGTATATGTTCACATGAGTCCTGATGAAGTTAGTGAGCGGAGTCTCAAACAGTGCTAATGGAAGATGGCCAAACAGACCAGACATGTGATGAGGAAAATACCAACTTCATGTGACCCATGGCTGAGGAGCGGCTCAGAAGAGAGGACAAATGCCCAATTGTGTTGTTTTCCTCAGTTGGTGCTGAACCACTGAAGGGAATACACGAGTCAGGCAAGTACATTAATATTATAATCGTTTTAAATGACTAACTAAGTGTTTGTTTTTCACCATTTCATACATTTTGATTACCAAAAAGATTTTCTGAAGTGCCTCAGGAAGAAGAAACTTGTATTAGTTATTCAAATGTAAACTTTAATGATCGTCTGGGCTGGTAATTTCTAGTGAATATTTTTGTATTTATTTTGGTGCCTTCAAGAATGTGTCATATATTTGTTTATGTATTTGTTTGTGTGTTATTACTTCCATCCACTTCATTTGTATTCTTACTTTAAAACACTTTTGACTCTTCAAACAGACAATCTTTATAATTGGTGTCAAATGGCTCAACTTTGTATATACCACACCCATTAAACAGTTAGAAGACACACACACACACACACACACACTCTCACACACTTAAATGAATGTACACTCTGCTGGCTTTAAGACATGTCTGTAAACGAAACGTTTAGCTATAATAATCCCGGGGCTGCACAGTGGCGTAGTGGCTAGCACTGTGACCTCACAGAACATAGCACTAGATTATTTTTGGATGAAAAGTGCTTTACAAATAAAATACATTTATTATTCTTACAGCAAGAAGGGCTCGTATGTGTAAATGTGATCATGAATGTTGGTCTGTTTATTTGTGCTCTGTGATAGACTGGCAACCGGTCCAGGGTGAACTCAGCCTTTGCCCAATGTCAGCTGGCATCCGCTCCAGCGACCCTAAACAGGATAAGCAGTTTGAGTAATGAAAAGCAAAGGATTACTGTACTGTGTCTTTAACTGTAGGTACACATGACATGAAAGGAATTGGCTGTTGGAAAAGTCTGCAACTAGTAAAACTAGAGTTTCTATTAAAAACTGATTTATGACAATCTGATTCTAATTTGAAAATTGTTAAATATATATACCAGAAATTTGTTTTGTTTTGTCTTTGGCTCCATGACTGTTTGTTCGGATGCATATATGATTAAATGCTTTTATGTCATATTGAAATAAAAAAGAAAGGTAAACATTGTTGAAAGCTCCCAGAGGCTATCAGCTGTCCAAAACCCAAAGATATTAAGTATATTAACATAGAATATGAATTATCTATCTATTTGCTGGAGATCGAATGATTGATTAATCGACTACTCATTTCAGCTCCACATTTTGTGCTTGCTAATAATGTTAATGGAATGAATTTCAGATAACTTTTTGTACATTTAGTGGACACTTTCCGAACAAATTGCACAAACACAGAATGGAAACATTACATGAAACGATCAAAATAATAAAGGCTTTACTATAAACAAAGAAATATACAAACTGCATGGCAACAAGAGACATACAACTTCTAATGTTAGCTTGCACTCATCTTCAACCGCTCATTACTCCAGCCATTGAGAAGCTAAACTCAAATTTAAAATGAAGAACTGTGATTTAAACTTATTTTTCCTTTCCCTCAGCCGGCCTCCAGATGCAGCCACTGTGTCAGCATGCACACTATTAAGACAGTGGAGACCCAGGTGCCCTTTCTGAAAGAGAGTTTCTTCACCAGCACTTTCAAAGGCAGGAGGAAGAGCAGCGTTTCCAACCTCCTCCATAAACAACAGCAGCAACAATCGGGCATTTCGAAGACGCAGCAGCATCCTAAGCAATGCATCTCCCCTTTATTAGAGAATGAACCAGGGCAGCTCACTCCAGAGCATAAGCGACTTGTTCGCTCCACCAGCTGCCCGTTATGTAAGACAGCCGAGCGCGCAAAAGCAGATGGGGATAGAAAGGAGGGGCAAAAAGAGAGGAAGGATCAGAGAGTGAGAGAGGCTGCGCAGGGTAGGGGGGAAGAGCGAGGAGTGCGGGGTAGCGAGCCCGAGGCTGTCAGTGCCAGTCCCCTCCTCTTCCTCTCATCATCATCATCAGAGCTGGGAGAGGCAGCGTCGTTCTCACAGCTGCCGATAACTGTAGTGGGCAGACAGCAGGGATTAGGAAGCTCTGATAGGGCTCTGGCAGCATCAGTAGCAGCCCAGGAGGAAGAACAGCGCGCCCTGCATCGACCCCAGCAGTATGGCCTGGTAGCCAAGGGAGTCCGCCTGTTCAAGAACATGGGGAACCAGGAGGCAAAGCAGAAGAAAGGAGGAGGAAGTGGCGGAGCCGCAGGAGATGTCTCCTGCGAAAGCGATGCTGATGAGAGGGAAGCGGACAAGAAATCGAAAAAGTCCCACAGTAAGATAAGTAAAGGAGGAGGAGAACAAAGTGTTGGGAAGAAATCGAAGTCGGAGTCGAAAGGTTCTGTGTTTTCCGGCATCAGGATCAGGAAGAGTTTTTCAAAGGCCAAAGGGTTGTCTCAGGATGACATGTTGGTAGATGAGAGGTCGGCGCATTCGGGCAAAGCAGGGCCGTCAGCTGGCGAGATGGGCATGCGATCAGATGTCGAGGGCGACGTACGATGCTCGACTGCGGACAGTCGACAGTCTCTGGTGAATGAAATTGTCCAAAAGACGAGCTCTGGGTCAGATGCTGACCTTTACAGTTTTCACTCAGCAGCTGAAAATGAAGACCTGCTCGCTGACATCCAACAGACCATGAGAAACCAATGTGTGGCCAGTGACGGACTGGAATTGGTGACTGGCGTCATATCCGAACGGTCAACATCTAAGGGGAACAGAGCCGCCGAGAAGGTATGGTCTCACCGGCTATTGGATCCGGATCAGGAGGTGTTCTCATCCCCCGTTGGTGCCGAATGTGTACGTCAAGAACCAAATGAAGGCCGTACCAATTTGGAGAACGAAAGCTGTTCTTCTGGTCCAGGGTCCCCGACTTCTTCCGCCGCGGACAGCAGTGGCAGCTTCCTCCCAAAGACTAACAGCTCGTACAGCTTTCCTGACACGACACCCACCAGCACCTCGTACGAGAGTGCCGAGGAAGACCAGGATGACCTGGAGAGTCCTGTTCTGCAGCCTCAAGGTAATCGGGCACCACAGACCAGAAACACATGTGTGCCAACTGTCTGCTTGGATCCCTCAGTGGCGGGGGCGGGGCCGATGGGGTGTCGCAAGAGTGCGAGCAGCATGGACCTGTCTCTGGAGAGGGAAGAGGAAACTGGGAGACGGGACTTCCTGTCCCTGAAAAAGAGGAAGAGTAGTTTGTCTATCAGTCAGCGAACCGACAACCCCCCAGTTTCTCAGCCAAGACGGACGTCCTCCACCACCTCACCCTCGCCTGTCAAACTCTACCCTCCAGTCCACCCCTCCTATGTTAAGACAACCACCAGGCAGCTCACTTCTCCCATTAGCTCCCCCGTGACCAGCCCCAACGTGCCCAGAAAAACAATTGTCGTTGCTGCTTCGATCGAATCGACCAATTTAGGGTTGAGGAGGAACAAGCAGCGGTCTTGCTCCATTGCTGGAGCCCTCAGTGAGTCTGCAGACTGGCAAACAGAGCTGGATAAGCGAAGAGGGCGGCGGGGGGGCAGGGCCACATTTCCAGAGCAGGAGACACAAGAGAAGAGTCCCACAGGTGGGACGTTCTGGACACTGGGCTCGAGGAGAGCACACTATGGACGGCAGACGCCCACCAGCGCAGCAGCCTACCTGGATGTCTTCTCTGGTGAGTCACATATGATTACACAGGTAACTGAACTGCTGCCACACCTGAAGCTTAATCAGACATATGTGAAGTGCTGAAAATAACTACATGATAAACTAGAATGGGCACTCTGTAGAGCGCATACCTTCGCATATCACAAGATTGGGCATTGAATTATGAACATTTGGCATTAGTTGCATGCCAATTGGATACAAATTGACCGTGCTATGGTAAAAAGAAGATGTTGACCTTTCCATGACCTTGACCTTTGACCCGATTGATCCCAAAATCTAATCAAATGGTCCCCGGATAATAACCAATCATCCCACCAAATTTCATGCGATTGGGTTTAAAACTTTTTTTGTTATGCGAATAACACGCATACAAATAAATAAATAAATACACGGCGATCAAAACATAACCTTCCGCATTTTCAATGCGAAGGTAATTAGCAACACATCTTGACCACCATCTCACTGATTCTGGATGGCATTGCGATGCCAGTAGTCGTGGTTGGATGACCTACAGATGGCTGACTTGGTTGTCCAAGACCACGGTGATTAATTGTAGCTTTTTGTGAAGGTAGAAAGAGAGAAGGATATTACTTTGTGGAGGTTTCTTGATCTGATGGTGTGAACCAGGAGGGAGTCAGACAATAGGAATGGATAGAACAAGGAGGTCAGTCTCAGAAGAAGTGATAAATGAAGAGGCAGTGATGTGAACTATTTCATTAATACTCTATTAGCTCAGGTTCATAAAATACTAACACATTTGTATGGATTTAGATGGCGATAATATATTATTTAAAAATAAAAATACCACAATCAGTAATATGTTTGTCCCCCTCTTGATACTTTCTCACTTCCTGTTTGTGGTACTTTGCTTAGAGATATATCTTTTTTTTAAAGGCATAACTATATCGTCTTTTTTAGAAAAGCCTAGTGGCTTCCTAAAACAACATGGCCCTTTAGCTCGCAGCAAGTGAAGCTCAGACAGACGTTTATAGAGCATTTGTTGAACAATTTCCAGCCGCAGATTGTGTAAATGGGAAAATAAAACAATAATGTTTTGACAACAATGGAGGTCTATGGCACCGCAGAATAATCGACATTAGGCTTATGTTCATAGAAGCTATATGTGTTCGTAGGCTCAATACATTTCTGGTTTTGCTCTTTTCACAGGACTAGCATTTTATATTGATATAAAAGCATTTTATTTTGTAGGAAATCCTTTTATTGACCCCATCTGCTCTCACAGAAACAATCGTTACTGATCAAGTCATGCATCATGACAAAAGAAAGATTCCTCCCATTTAAATATTATGGTTTGTTGTTCATTCATATATTCCTTCCTTGCTGCTGTGAATCCCAAATGGACCGGATGTGACTCCTGTTAGTTTGACTCCAATCCCCGTCAATATTGTTATTATGCAATGGTATTGTGAAACATGTATATAATAATTGTATAGTTATTACAATCCCAGTGACAAATGAACATATTATACAAGCACAGCGAGGGGGGAAAAAAGTTCTCCTTTAAAAGTACAATAGCTCATGAACATCATGATGATATCGTGAGGGTTCTTTACTGAGGACACAAACGCCTCCTTCTAATAACACAATGCCTCTGTGTCCTCCTTTCTGTTGGTGTTCACTTCAAGAGCTCAGCTGCTCTTCACTGTCTCAGCCTGTGCTCATAAATCAGACCGAATGACAGCACTGCCTACCGCCCACCTAGGGCGATGCCACACACACACACACACACACACAGTAGAAACTCTTGGATGCTAAACCCAAGTGACAGTTTGTCTGCATGACAAAAATGAGTCACGATATGAGGTCCATTCTCATTTCATCAGGTGACTGAATTCATTGTGACAAAGCAATGGCGGTCCTTTGTATCCTGACCATTGGGGCCAGCTGGCATTTCAAAATGAAAGGACATACGCTGTTCTGTTATTCACAAAGGCTCTGGTTATTTCAACACTTAGTCTCTCACTAACCTCTGCATGTGACATTAGTCTGGCGAGTTTTCCCGGTCACTTTGGGCCCTTAGTAGGGAGTGTGAAGATCAAAGAAAGGGGGGGGGGAAGCTGACTTATTAAATAACTCATAATCGATGTAAATGCTGAACTGATTTGAGTCGAGTTGAGATGGCCTGTGTCTTGAAGATTGTACATGTCCCTGTGAGGTATGGAATCAGTTTTCTGCACTAGTCCTCTATAGTGTTTGACAAACGCAACAAAATGCTCAACAACAAAGTCCACACTGCCACGAGTTATGTCACGTGTTCATGTCTCTTGAATCACATGGTTTAGATTAACATATCAGGCTAGTCTAACAATATTAACCGACTCCACGGTGTGTCATGGTTGGACTCTGAAGCAACAGAGCTGTGTTTCCCCTCAAGGCTTCATCCTCTGTTGATGTCATCTAATAATAATAATAATAATAATATTGACTCCAACCCCTAAAAAGAATGAGCTGGAAAATATTGCGGGTGAGAGGGTAGTCTGGGTCAGGCTGCTGGGTCTGCTGCCCCCGCGACCCGACCTCGGACTAAGCGGATGAGGATAGATGGATGGATGGAATCCTTAATAATTACTTCTGCTTCTGCCATTGGCAAAAAACAGAATTCTTCCAGTGAAATTATCTTTAAATGTAGAATTAAAGAGCTGTACAACCGCACCCCAATATTAGGCCAGGTGTTTTCTTCTCTCTTTCTGATATCCAAAACTTTAGTCGTATAAAGATCATCCATTTACAAGAATAATAGTAGTTTCAAACCAACAGTGATATTACTGGATGCACAGGTAACTTTCATTTCATTTAGCGTTTCATTCCGTGCACAACCCAGTACACACCATCTCTCCTGTCATCCTCATGTAGATGTTGCGAATAGAGTTTGCACATGTAGGTGTTTAATTAACACGTCTGAAACTGAGACGCCGCTTTCCAACTCTTTGGTCCCAGTCACACAGGGTGTCTAGTTGAACGCTTCTGCTCGCCTAGTTATACGACAAATAAGAATCGGGATTAATTTGTTTTAGCAACAGAAAAGTGAGCTCTTTTGCTCTTTAGCCCGGTTTCAATCTTACACGTCATTACCTTTCTGTTCTCAGGTCGCACTCTGTTGGACTGGCTGTGTCCGCATGGTGGAGATGGGTCTGCAGAGGAGGAGGCGAAGGAACTGTGTCACCGACTGTTGGCCCAGGGTCTGCTGCACCTCTTCAGCGGCGGCACCGCCGAGCTCCACGGGGACAGCACTGCCTCAGCAGTCGTTAAAGTAAGACCTCCGTCTCTACCCGTCATCATGATTGTTTTATTAAAATGATGACATGAGCTGGCCTGCATCGGCAACTCGATGGGGAAATATTGGAGTGTTAAAAGTACAGAGATAAAAAAAAATTTAAAAAGGAAGTCAAGTTTATTTATATTGCACTTATCACAGACAAAGTGTCACGGTGCAGTACAGTAGTAGAGTAGAATGTTCAAATCAATCAAATGCTAGTGGAAACAGGTATGTTTTGAGATGGAGTTTAAATGATTTCTTAATTTAAAAAATGTCCCACTCTCGGAGGCAAAAGCTGAGGCACCACTGCTTCAGTGTGGATTACACCGACCATGTTGTGATGCGTGTTAGTGAGTGTCCTTCAGGACTGCTGCTGCATTTTGAAGTGATTTTACATCAGGCGGCAACTTCTTGGTCTGAAAAGTGCAATTTCTGCATTGGCTGCATTGTCACTTCCGGTTGTAAAAAAACAAAACAAGATGACTTTGACGTCATCAGATGATGTACAGATGATGGAACGTAGCACAAATTGATTGGCAGTGACCGACGGATGTACCGCATCCAGAGTAATGCCAAGCTTATCAAATCTGTGTTTCTACATGTAGTGCTGTATCACTGTGATTCATCCCAGAGATATTTCATCATCTGAAGGGCAGCGGTGCATGTAGAAAGGGTGACCACATGAAAGTTAATTTAATAAATCTTTAATTATCCATTCCCGTAGTGCTTTGCTCAGACCTAAATGCATGACCGCTGCACAGATCACCACAGACGCCGTCATTTCCCCCTGCAGCTGCTCATACAACTGAACTGAGTTCACACACGACTGATGAGAAACATATATATTTACACGACCCTTAAAGTGTGTCGTGTGACTCTATGTGGATGTGAATGCCTGCTCAGCATGTCTATGCGTCTTTGCCTCTTGTGTCTAGTTGTCTTCTTTACTCTCATTCAGACGAGTTTAATTATCTGTTTTAGCCTTATTAGTATTTTTACCAGATTGGCCCACACGGCGGTATTATTCGGCCTCCCGTTTGATTCAGACTCAGATATATTATTGGATGATTTGCCATGAAATATTATTGTGCCCAGAGGATGACTTTTCCATTATCGCCACAGTGTTGTGCCGTATCCAGTGAATTACCTCTCTTCTGGAGCTGTTGCATGGTTGTAGACTCTTGTTGTCTGTTGATTGTCATGTGAACGGATTAGTGTTGGTCTGTGGTTGCACACTCCCACCACACGTGCATAATACATTATGTACATAAAAGCATGTGCACATGATGTTCATGCATAAAGGTTCGGTGTGCATACATAAACAACGAAACTTGCATAAACACAAATCTCTGAAATATTGTCATTATTCTGCTTCCCTACTGTGCAGTCATAACGGGAACTCAAACCCAGAGCACTTTCTTTTTATGTTCAACTCGGCCACATGTGCTCTCTCTCTCCCTCTCCCTCTCTCTCTCTCTCTATCCATCCCTCTCTCTCTCTCTCTCTCTATATCCCTCTCTCTATCCCTCTCTCACTTTCTCTCTCTCTCTATATCCCTCTCTCCCTCTCCCTCTCTCTATATCCCTCTCTCTATCCCTCTCTCACTTTCTCTCTCCCTCTCTCTCTCTATATCCCTCTCTCCCTCTCCCTCTCTCTCTCCCTCTATATCCCTCTCTCTATCCCTCTCTCACTTTCTCTCTCTATCCCTTTCTCTCTCTCTCTCTCTCTCTATATCCCTCTCTCTCTCTTCTCTCTCTCTATCTCTCTCTCCCTCTCTCTTTCTCTTTCTCTCTATCCCTCTCTCTCTCCCTCTCTCTATCCCTCTCTCTCTCTCTCTCTTATGTATATAAATATGCACATACACGTACAAAAGGACAGCCCCAGACACCCTTACATGTCTTACACCCTTACAACAACAGAGGACGTACTCACCACTGGGGATTAACGGGACTACTGTGGAGAGGGTGAGCGGGTATAAATACCTGGGAGTCCACATCACCGAGGATCTGACATGGTCAACAAACACAGACACTCTGGTGAGAAAGGCAAGGCAGCGCCTCTACCACCTCAGGCAGCTGAGGAAATTTAAAGTTTCCCAGAGGATCCTTCAGTCCTTCTACTCTGGAGCTGTCTGACAGGAAGCATCACAGCCTGGTTTGGCAACTGCTCCGCTCAGGACAGGAAGGCTCTGCAGAGAGTAGTGCGTTCGGCTGAGCGCACTATTGGAACTACACTCCCCACCCTTCAGGACTTGTACACCAGGAGGTGCAGAACCAGAGCCGGCAGGATCATGAAGGATCCTCACCACCCCAACAACAGACTGTTTCAGCTGCTGCGGTCAGCACGCTGCAAGAACAGAGAGACTGAGACGGAGTTTCTTTCCTCAGGCCATCAGGATTGTGAACTCCGACCTCACCAGGACCCCCACATAGACCCACACAACTGCCCCTCTTAGGCACACACACACACACACACACACACACTTACTGTAAATATTGTGTTGTTTTTTATTTGTAAATAGTGTGTACTTGTTGCCCTTGCACATTCCTGCTGAGCATTGCCACTTTCATTTCACTGCACACCCTGTGTGTGTATGTGACAAATAAAACATCTTGAATCTTGAATCTTGAATCTTGAATTCTCAGGCATCTGCTCGCATGGCTGGATTAATAGCAGTCCCACTTACACTTACTCACTCAGGCACGCACGCACACACACACACACACACACACACACACACACACACGCGCGCACACATCTGTGTTTGTGTAGATCATCTGCTGACCGTGTTATGTAACAACTCCACGTGCCTTGGGCTCAGGCCGCTCCTCCAAAGCAAAAAGCTCACCATGTCAGTGTAGGACAGGATTACAATCCTGCCCCCCCCCCCCCTTTTTTTTGTTTTTTGGTTTTTTGGCCTCTCTCTCTCTGCCTGCCCTGGAGTTGCGTTAATCAGCGTGTTCAAAAATAGCCTTTTCTGTTGCAATTTAGAGTACAGATCTGATTGTTATTGCTTTCTATCTTACAGCAAATCACCATCAGTCTTTGCTGCTCTGCAACCTTCTTCGTTCATCCCCTTTGATGCCTCCAATCTTTTAGATTTGTTTTCCTTGAACAGTTAAATTCCATCTTCCTGCGTCACCTCTGTCCTCTTTTTCCGCCATGCAAACCTTTTATTTCTATCTTTATCTCTCGACTCCTATTTATCTTCGCATTTGCGACCTAAATATGTTACTGTATCCAGTTTCACCGCTTTACTAGAGTGAACTAATTTATGAGTCGTGGGTTTCTTGTTCTGCATACCGCCTGAAAATGAAATACTCACATTTTTTTCTTTCCAAAACTGGGGTTTGGGGAGGACATGTATCTAACTGTATGAATCAAATGTCATCCCTCTCTCACTTGAAAAAGCAGTGCTGAGTGGATAAATACTAATGAGTATCAATATAGCATGTTTGTACTATGGGTTCGCGTGTGTGTGGGTGGGTGTTTTACCCATTTTGTGGGGACATAAATCTGAAAACAATCACATTGTTGGGACTCACCTTCTTTATAGGGTCAAAATGCATGTCCCTATACTGTAACTCATTACATTTAAGGGTAACGTTAAGGTTATTGTATGATTTAGCTGTTAGGGTTGGGATAAAGCTCCACGTAATTCATGTAAGTCAATGTAATGTCCCCAAAGTTGTGAAAACAAGACTGTCTCCATGTGTGTTTTTCTGTCTGTAGATCAGGTTACCATCATTCAGCGAAAGGGTTTCGTCCTGAGAAAAGCAAACTGTCTCGGGAAAGAAGGAGGAGACAGTTAATTTTAAAAGCCAGAAATCCCACAAAGCACAAATCATTAATTATTGTATTGAAATTACATGAAGCGTTGAATCTTTTTTTACTGTCTGGCTATTTAAACGGAAAAGTCTTTATGGTTGTACTGCGGCTTATCCTAAAGTGTTTCCACACTTAAAATGTGCCGATGAAGCTACCATTTGACTTCTATCCCCGCTGGATGTTGTTAAACTCTCATCATGCTTCATCCCATCACATGTTCACACTGTATCGTATTCAGTGGCTGGTAGCCCTCAATGGGAGCCAGGAGTCCATTCCATTATCCATACCGCTTATCCTCATTAGGGTCGTGGGGCGCTGGAGCCGATCCCAGCTGACATAGGGCGACCGGGAAATGAACCCACGGGCGTCTTGCTGTGAGGCGACAGTGCTAGCCACTACACCACCGTGCAGCCGGAGCGTTCAACATAAATATATGTCCCTGGATGTGATCTCATTTACAGTTGGTTTGTTTTAAGCTCGTTTCTAACCCGTCTGCAGGAGGAGCAGCTGTACACCTGGGCTTCTGTTGGCCTGCCGGTGTCGTCTCACCTGTGGGAACGAACCACAGGCAGAGAACACGGCTTCACGTCACCGTTGCATCATTCATCAGGCAAGACACCAGGAGCTCTCCGCTCTCCGGTTGGTTGAATCTTAACGCACTTTACAGTAGGAAGGCCCGGTCTGATGTGGTATGTTGGTTCAACGTCCCGTTTCTAACCAATCGCCTACATACAGTATGAGAGAGAACCACATATTTTGTTTTTATTTTATGTGTATCTTTTTCATTTAATTTTTTCGTTTTATTCTACACAAATGAAAACTCATAGATGCATGCAAAAAAACACAAATTGGGTTCATAACACATCTGAATACATCTTTTTGACACCAATTTGACTAAGCCATTAAATATATTTTTGTTATACTATTTTGATTGAATGCTTAAATATAGAAAATACTGCACAATATTCAGGACAAACTGTAAAGAAAAGGTCTCTACATACTGGACAAGGACACCCAGTGGGTCATGGTATAAGTTTGAGACTTGCATGTATTCCAAGAAGCTCTTCCTTTTTTCCTCCATCCACTTCCATTAGCATGGCAAATGCACCAAACTGTGTAAAATTATTTGATATTTTTTCGTATAGTATTTTGAGTGAAGAACAGAAAAAAAGGACAGTGAGAAATGTGTATTTAAATACAATCCATTGTGTCCATACAGGATTATGAGGCATTTAATAATTCAATGATGTGTGCAACCTGTCGACAAGTTTAAGGCCTACAGTAAACCTCCGTCTTTTGCCTGTCAAGCATTCTTCGTCCAGCAGAGGTCAGGCTTGTCTTAATATACTTGTGAGACCATGGTGACCCTCACCGTTTCCAGGAAGAGTTAATAAATTAGGAAAGCCATGTTGACTGAACAGTCTCCTTAAGATTCAACGATGTGACCACAACTGGGGAATGTGTTCTCGCAGACACAAGCCCTCCCCATGTGAGGCCCAACGAGACTCACTGTCTCTGGGGTTAAATCTCTCGGTATCCCCTCATCCCCACTCTAACCAGTCTGGAGCCAGAGGTCTGATGGAGTCTAGACATAATATGCTTTCTTGACCTTCCGTTAGCTCTCAGCTCTGTCACAAAACTCCCTGAGCTGTGGGTGTGTCACTGTTTATAGAGTGTAATTTATTGAATTACAATCTGTCCAAGATTTAACAGCTAATTTGTGTGTCTGCTTTTTAACATTTAGAGTAAAATAAATGCTAGTCTACCTGCTTTTAAAGAAGGCGTCATGGAAGAAAAGCCCAGACTCATGTTTTTTTCCCCTTCGGTTTCCATTTGTGCACCATTTGTAGCTGTATGCAAGGTGAAAATATTTGTATTTCTTTACTGACAGACAGAATCCAGCAGGTTGAAGTCAGGTCAGTCATCCTCAGAGGACGAAAGCTGCCCCATCCCTCAGCTGGAGAGGACTGTCGATGACCTGCGGATTAAGATCGCTGTGTTGCAGGGCCAGCAGGCCTCGTGGGCAAAGGGCAGCGGTGATACTACGGGAGCTCCGGGCGACGGCCACCACAAGGCCTCACAGATGAGAGGAGGAAGACTGGGAAAGATGAGCCAGGAGGTGTCTGTCCAGACATCACCTGTGGAGGAGGGGTTTAAGTTTGACGTGCCTTTCATCGGAGGATCAGGCAGCGTGTCCTCCTCCATCCCCTCCTCCATGTCCTCCTCCATCCCCTCCTCCATCCCCACATCTACAGAGAACTTTGTCTGCACGTGCCAACAGAGGCAGCAGGGCAGCGCCCATCAAGCTCCCCCACCTCCACCTCCACCTCCACCACCACCACCTTTAATAGGGTGTGGTCCTCCTCCTCCTCCACCACCTCCTCCTCCCTTACCCGGGTTTGGACCATGCCCCCCACCGCCTCCCCCTCCACCACCACCACCACCAGGTTTTGGACCACCACCACCACCACCTCCTCCCCCACCGGATATGGGCCCTCCTCCACCACCCCCTCCGCCTGGAATAGGCCCCCCTCCTCCACCCCCGCCCCCAGGCTTTGGGCCTCCACCACCACCAGGCCCCATGCCCTCCATGATGTACCAGGAAGCTGCCCCTGCCAAGGCTGCGATAGAGCCCCCCAAGCCAATGAAGCCCCTCTACTGGACACGGATACAGCTGAATGCGAAGAAGTAAGGATATGCTGTTTGATAGATACGGATCATTTGCACAGAGGTATTCTCTGAACAGTAGAGAATTGAGAGGAAGCTTGTCCACTTAAGATAAAGATCGCCACGTGGTCGAACAGCAATAGAGATGCTAACCTTGTGGAAAAAGAAAGTGATGCAGTCCAGGCTTTGTGGTCAGCACTGCATTTACTTGAACCAGGTTTTCTTTCCTTAATAAGGCTTGGAAAACTGTAGCTAAATAAACATCCAGAAATAGACGACTTGATTTACTTGCAAGTGAGGAACTTGATGCTGAATTCTCGATGTTATTTGTTGGCTGACTCATTTGATAAATGGATTTGTATGAGTGGACATATGAGTACTCCTAAAATAGCAGATTTGTGGTGACTTAAAAACACGAGTTGTACTATAAAAGTGGACTTGGCTGTAATTTTTCAAAGGGTGCATGACAGTTTAAGCCTCAAATGTCATTGCTCCTGTACTGATTATTCTGCTCCTATCTTTAGACCCATTGGCTCACTGGTGTGGGAGACGATCGACGAACCGAGTGTGGACTTTAAAGAATTTGTGGAACTTTTCTCCAAAAGTGCTGTGAAGGAGAAGAAAAAGCCAATTTCAGATACAATCAGCAAGTCCAAGGCTAAACAGGTACTGTGTGTGTATGTTTGTCTCTCTCCCGCCTGGATCACCAAATATGGTTTCTCTTCGGGGCTTTTCCTCATCTTCACTCTCACTCCTCTGATGCTCCTTTCCTTTCCATTTCTCCTCTCCGTCGCTCTCCGAGTGGCTTTGAGTGACAGGAGGAACTGCTTCAGCCAGACAGTTATTATGTGGTGTGAGCTCTGGCTCCCACCCGACTCCCCCGTGACCATCCAGTGGCACCGAGCCAATGTCTCGCGTGCGGTGAGGAAACCTCACGACGGTGATGACTGTTGAGAGAGAGGGAGTGAGGGTGGGGAGAAGAGGAAAAAAGGAGGGAGGGAGAGAGTGGTATTTCATGATGCGGTTCCTCCTATTGTGCTTTCTGTATGACTTGTTTTAATACTCAGACTGTTTGCCTCCACAAAGGCCTTCATACCATTACATCAATCTACAAGTCAAACATGTGATCTACGATTTAAAGCTGCTTCGGTCAGGGTTTTTAAGTTAATGCACTATTTGTCCGAATGCTGTGTTTAAATCACAAATAATGTCTCTCTGGGGACGAGCGTCTCACCCCTCTAATTGAGACCCAGCATGTACACCAGACGGTTGTTGCTGTGATGAAATATTGGTCTCAAGAGTGGACTCTTCTTAGTTTATGGGAAGTGATGAATTGAAACGCAACACCAAAATATAAAACTAAAGGTTCCATTTGAGTGGTTTCTGATGCCACATTACATCATTTCTTTTCCAAATCACTGCCAGCTATTTTATGTTCTATTAGTTTTGTTTTTAACTATCTACTGGCTCCGTAGCACTCTGTTATTCTTTTGGAATGAAAAGTGCTTTATAACGAAAATGCATTATTATTAGTATTATTTTAATTAGTTTTTAAACTTCCAAAGCTGTATTTGTTGATTCACTGGTTTGAAAAATATTGTTGGATTTGATACGCTTATTTCACAAGTTTCTTTGTGTAAAATCAGAATCTATAATCGTCAAATAAATGAAGGGGAGTAGAACGAACACTATTTCCCTGATAAACGCAGCGGAGTAGAAGAACACAAGTACCTCACAAATGTACTGGAGCAGAGTAATTGTGTCAAAGTATTTTCCACCGCTGACTTTTACATGAAGAAACTGTATATCTGAGACCTGCTGAGCCCCGGCCTCCGTGTGTACCGTGTCAATGCTTTGATGGCTTCACTTGATTGTTCGGGAGATTTAAGTGATCTTCACGCTGTGAAGGGTCCTGTGTAAGAAAAATGCAGCATAAGCTTGAACATCAGCCACCAGCGTGTCTCCTGAGGATGCACATCCCAGGAAGTAACTGCATTAGCTTATTTATGTGTAGCACATGAGAGGGGAGAAACAAAATCACCTTGAAGCTTTGATCCAATGGAGCATATAAGTCAACACCAATGTGGGGAAACAGTAGATAAGCCAAGTGAGTTTGCCCTTCACGACAAAACCCTTCTCTCATACCGGGATTCCTTTTCAAACGCTCTTCAGAAATAGCCTTTAAGCATGTTGTTGTCAGATGTTTTCTTTAACACCTGAGAAACCCAATGGAGGGAATTGACTTCTGTGCACTGCAGAAGTCTAGAAATAAGAGATAACGCAAATTAGTGCCGCGCTCTTTATTAAAATATTATTCTTCCTTGGTGATGCTCCGAAGAAGTCCGCTCCCACATCGCGCAGGAGCTCGTTGCGGTTGTTTTGCTAAGTAGCGAGGGATGAGTGGCAAATTGAGGAGAGTGTGGCTTGAATTCCCTCGGTCCTCGCTCCGTGATGCTGCTGTGGATGTTCTCCAACTCAACAATAGTGCTGAAAATGTTGAAGTCAATAATGGGGAAAATAAAAAACATAGGCAGAGCTGTGACAGACATCAATTTGGAGCCAGCGTTTGACATTTCCAGGCCTCAAGACGATGGATCCTATTATCTCCTATTACTTGCAGCTCTTCTCATCCTTCTGGTTGTCTTGCTGATGGGAAGCATCCTTTCCAGAGCTACCACGAGACGGCAGCTTTGACGTCAGTACTCTGCCGGGGGGAAAAGCCTCTGCTGACATCAGTGTCAGATGGGAAATGCCATCATCGCCCAGTGTCAAGTGCTGACCCGCTGTCTATCTGCTAAGAAGTGGAAAAGAACAGCTCTGTACACGCTGCCGGCCCGTTCAGACAGAGGTGCAGTGCAGCCACGCTGCTGGATTCATGTGAGGTGAATTAGTTTGAGATTGAAGATTTTTTTTTTGGGGGGTTTCATGGCATTCAGGGTCAATCCAGCAGCTTTTTGATGCGTGCGTGTGTGTGTGTGTGTGTTTTCACTTCTGATTGAATGAATGCTAATATGCACCTTAGGTCTCCTCAAGACTTTTTACATCCTGTCTGAATGAGGAGTTTTTATAATCATGGTCAATGGAGGACAGGAATGAGGGCTGCAACTTATCATATTTTCATTATTGACTCATTGTGTGATTACTTTCTAGAATTAATGTATTAACCGTTTGGTTGATAAATTGTTAGAACACGGTGAAAAATCCTCTTTTAATCCGAGCAGCAGTCCAAAGCACAAATAAATATATAAAACGTGTAATCACAGAAGTCTGAAATCCTCAGCTAAGATGCTCCAGCTCGGGGATCTTTACCGACATTATGAATCAATGATCGTAGGAATTAAAACAAATCATGAGAGGTCATACAGAGTGGTGATCCCACTGTTATGGTTGTAACATCTGGCTATTGTGCAGACTATCAATCAATACGTGGATTCTGCAGAACTGTTTGTTTCCACTCCATTGCTCAGTTCTCAGAATGTCTGGTGATAAAACAGACCTACAGTATATTTGAAATGTATTTACAGCATCACACAATCTAAAGTCTTATTCACAGTTTGAACTTGATCCCAAAGTTAAATGACAATAAATAAGTTGTACAAGCAGTGGATTGTTTCTCTGTATGGGATTGATGAAAGTCCATATTGGCCAATGCTAAATGCATCAAAAGATCAACATAAGATTAATGTGCCCCGGACATATGGATCTCATGAGACTGCTGACAGACACAGCACATTTTGGTTGTTTTGTTGTCCTCAAAAAAAGCTTATGAAAATAATTTCTCTAACTCTAGTGTTTCATGGATCCAGCTGTGTTTCATTATGAAATAATACTACTGATACACCGCAAGAGCATTTTTACATTTATGTAAAAAGAGTAAAGTGATATCAGGCAACTCTGTAAACCACTGAACTCTGTCTAATGTAAATGTAACCCGTTTGCCCATTTAGAAGAGTCATGTCAGCTGATAAATCACGACTAATGACTTGTTGTTTCACTGGCATTAAACAGCGAGCCCACACCAGCTATCGCAGTCTCACCGTAGAAGTCATTCAGCGTCATATCATGCCCGGCCGGTCCCTCGGAGCTGTGGCTGAGCCGGGGGAATAGAGACAGTTGGGGAACGGTGACCTAACTTCCTGTGTGTTTGAGGGGTCTGTGGTCTGTGTGATCTGGTTTAGATGGGAGCGTTCTGTCTGGATCACAGTCGGCTATGGTTTCCGATCCCGTCCCTTCCCCACTCTACCCGTGCACGCTCCTGCTTATATGAACTGTGATTCATAAACCCTCCCTTGGATGCTAAATGAGAACTCTGGCTTGATATTCAAATCATGGGTATTTGACGAGTGGCAAGCTGTCACCATTCAGCTAACCTTTGGGAATATTGCAGCTTTTGGAGCAGGTCGGATCTTTGGGATGTGATGGTTTTCACGTCACGTCACGTCCGCTTTGGGGAAGAGAAATAAATCCCTGCAGAAGTGAAATGAAATGTAATCGAAACCATCAGGATTCTCTGTTGTAATCCGTCGCAGGGTTTTCATGTGATCATCGTCCATTTGTTGTGTTGCGTAAAAGGTTTCATATGTACGACTGAAAGAGGATGGATGTGGAGAATTGGAGAAAAAGGAGAATCATAATTCAGCTTGACAGCGTTTTAATGTGACTGCAGGTGAATGGTCTTATTTTTCTTCCAATTGAAGTACAGTGATAAAGGGGAGTGATGTTCCCGTCTTTTATTTATTACCTTCGCATTGAAAATGCGGAAGGTAATGTTTTGATCGCCGTGTATTTGTATGCGTGCGTGTTATTCGCATAAGCCAAAAAGTATTAAACCGAATCGCATGAAATTTGGTGGGATGATTAGTTATTATCCGGGGACCATTTTATTAGATTTTGGGATCGATCGGGTCAAAGGTCAAGGTCATGAAAAGGTCAAAATCTTCTTGAATCGCATGAAATTTGGTGGGATGATTGGTTATTATCCGGGGACCATTTGATTAGATTTTGGGATCGATCGGGTCAAGGGCATGAAATCTTTTTTACCATAGCGCGGTCAATTTATATCCAATTGGCATGCAACTAATGCCAAAATGTTCATAATTCAATGCCCAATCTTGTGATATGCGAAGGTATGCGCTCTACCGAGTGCCCGTTCTAGTTAATTGTGTTATCTGCATGTGCATTATGTCATAATATATGTTGTATTCTCATCCCTGTTCTCTTTGTCCTGTCGACTCTTAGGTGATGAAGCTCTTGAACAACAAGCGTTCACAGTCGGTGGGTATTCTGATGTCCAGCATTCATCTTGATATGAAGGACATCCAGAACTGTAAGTTTGATCGTGGGGTCATATATCTGGACTAACAACTCTTTGAGAAGAACTTTGTTACACAGATCACAATAAAATAATGGCTGTGTCCACACACAGAAGGAGTATGTTCTGTACGTTACAGTACGTATGCAGGTGGTCTTAAAAACAGCACTGTAAAAGGGATTTTCAGTGATTATTACCTACCTAGTTCACCTGTATTATATTTAAAATGTCCCACATCTGGGACGTGTGTGTGTGTATATATTTAAAAAACGAAGGTAAAAGAAAAAATGCCAAAACTTTGTTTCATAATTCGTAAAAAGTCATCACACTGGGACCACCTCTGTTATTGCTGTCTGTGTGTGTTGTGCTATTCATGTGATTTACTACTGTTATTATTATTGCAAATTGTTATTATTATTATCTCCAGGTGTGTAGAGGAGGCATTAATTTACGATAAACACTCTTCTAATTTCTTAATGCATTTAAATGTTGGCCAAAGTATTTCATTTTTTCCCCCTGTTTATGATTGAAAACATATTTTCTTTCACTCTTTGAGGAAGCGATGAAGATTGAGTGTTGGCTGAGCTCATTGACGAAGCTTAAACCTCTTCCTCGTGCTTCGCCGTATCACAAGTCAGAATGTCGCGAGGCATCTGAAAGGGGTTTCCCTTTGTTCCTCTCCCCTTTTCTTTGCTCTCATTTTTGCATAATCTCTCCCCATCTAACATCCACATCATGTGATGAGGCGCTCTGTCTTTCGATGAGTTGTCACCATCTTGTCGAAGTCGTTCAGGAGATGTTGATGGGAACAGACTGTTTTCCTGTTTTAGTTACTCTCTGATTGCTCTCCAGTCTTCGCTCATCCATATGTCTAAACACTCCCTCATCTCCCCATCCTTTCCAGTCCTCCTACAGTGAAGCCTTTAGCACAGTTTCAACTCTTTAACTCTGGCAGCTGGGTAGGTTGCATTACAATAAATCTGCACCGAGAAACCGCGTTTGGTGCGTTTTATACACTTGTTGTCGCAATAAACAGTTGATCTGTTGGGCTGTTTGTTCCGACTGACATTTAGACCAGAAGAGTGACAATCCCCGAAAAATGCTTTGAGAATATCGCAGTTGTTGGTGCATCCATCTCAGGTCAGACAGGGAGGCCAAGCGAGGGCCTCTCTCATCAGCACCGTCATTCATCTCCGATGTTAAGACAGTTTTCGCCGAAGTGCATGATTAGCGCTGATTGGAGACTTCAGTATATCACTGTGAGTAACTTCAGGGCGAAGATATCTCTGCCTTGCACAAACAGTCACCCTACAAAGGGTTTTTTAATTGTTGTCATGCATTTTAATTGAATGATTATCAGGCATGAATACTTATAACCATTCAAATACTAATTATTTCAACAAAGACGATACAGTATCTCAGCAATGCTGCTGTTTTCCACAAAGTTCCCTTGTGTCGTTTCAAATAACTAAAGAATTGAATCACAATGTGTTTACAAAGGACATATTCATTTCTCAAAACTACATAAGTGCCCCTTTCAGTGCATTGAATTATTGTTTTACGTCCTCTTTATTCCATGATAATGAGTGGGCGTCATATCGAAGAAAAACAACTCCTAAATATTTGATTTGGATCCAATCTGTTTTATGGCAACTGCACAGCATGGAGACCTATTTCTATTTCCCTCCCAGCTGTAGTTGCTTGGTGTCCGACTTGGCCAACGCTCTGCATGTTTCATAGGACACCTCGATGCGGTGTCTGCTTCCTGTGAGGCTGCGGAGCGCCAGTCGCAGCATTAGATGGTGGTTGCCGGCGCCACGCTGGGGTTGAATGTGGTAGCCGGGGTAGACCCAGGCACATGGGTCTGGCTTTTGGTTGTACGGTCTGTGTGAGAGTGATGATACGGCTTTCACCCGTGTCTCTTTTTAAAAAATAAAAAAAGGCTGTCTCCAATCAAACCAGCCAGCCAGACTCTGGTTCTGATAGTAATGCAAACCAAATGGTAACAAGAGGAGAGTGCGAGAAACCAAAACGGGGGAGAGTCAAAGAGGAGGAAGTTATTTCTGTGGTGGCTTTGGAAGAGAAAAAGTGTGTGAAGAGGTGAGAAGGTGACAGCAAAGAGCTGGGGTGGATTTGCCCATTTTAAGAGAGATTAAGAAGGGTGAAGGGATAGAACGTAATATCAGAGCTAAAAACACCAGACTGAACTGACTGCTTCAGAACAACAATTTCTCCGGGCATTTCTTTTCCCGAATGCCTGACATTTCTCTTATTTAGTTTTTCTAGTGCTGCTCTTTATTCTTGTTTGCTTTAGTTCAGTCAATGAAAAGCTTAAAAGAAGTCAAGTCACAGACGCCAAGCATGAGCTGTGATGCAACGTGAACATTGTGAATTGAGTAAATGACTCCCGAGTTCCTGTTATCCCCTCTGACGCGAGCTGTTCCCCCTGTACCTCAACAGAAAATGAGCAGATCAAAACAATGTCATTCATCTGGACACCCGCAGCACGGCAAAATACATTTTATAGGTGTGGAGTGCTTCGCCGGGTGATTGTGCGTACAGCAACACCTCAGCCTCAACACCCCAGACCCTCGGGCTTTGTTTGTCTTTAAACATTTACTTTGAAAGGATTAATGCTCACGGGCGCCAGGTCCTCGCGCCGAGACAAAAAGGCGACACCAGGAATTCAAACACAGGAGTTCAAACACAGATCTTTGTCCCGTTGACAGATTTCTAAGACCTCCATATTGATGTTTTAGTTCGCGGCCCCTTCCACGCTATCGTGATGAGAGCTGATATCCATGTAAAAGTCACAGCACATGACGTGGGCTGTGCGGGGAGAATTTTTGACCTTGTTTCGTACCTAATGAGCAGTGGCAAAGATTGGAAAAGTGTTACACCAATGTTTGTGATCCTTGTTTCAGCCAAAGAACATGTTGCAATCTGAAGTGGAGGCCTGTTTGCGTTGCTTTGATTTCTGACTCGTTAACTTGTGTTCCACGAAGGTGCCAGAGAACGCTCTCGACGCGCTTCGGGGTCAACACTCACGTTAACCATGTCGTCCTCTTCTTCCATCCACAGCCGTCCTACATATGGACAACACTGTCGTTGATCTGGAGACTCTACAAGCTCTCTATGAGAATGTGAGTATCGCAACAGGCTGTAGGGCTCCTCGAATCAACAGTCATAAACATGTTTTAACTTTACCACTTTTGGCTTTGAGGAGATGATGATCAAGGCTCATGTGGACAGAGAATCGGGTAAAGTCGATACACCCATGAAAAGACAATATCTCCAACTGAAATACTCTTCTGCACTTTCCTGCCAATGCATTATAATGTAAATACACAATGTTGCGCAACAAACCCAGTGGAGTTACACAAAGAAACACCACTGACAGCTCCGGCATTGGGTGTGGGAAAAGCTTCGTTTTTTCTTTTTCTCTGTGGTTCCCAGTAGAAGTATTATTTTGGAACGGTTTGCTTGTGACAAATAGAATGATTTATGGTTACACATTTCATGCCATGTATAAATAACAGGCAATCATTTTATTACAGAGTGAAACCTAAGTGGGCCCAAAAAGCTGTGATATCAACAACATGGCAAAGATATCATTCATCAGCTGTTAGTGTTGTTGCATTTGGTGTTTCCCTGAGGGGAAGCCACAAAACACCAACCGCTATCCATCAGAATAAACCTGTGAAGACCATCAAATGCTGAGCAAAATATAAAAAAGCCACTTTTAATTGAATTGGTCAACACATTGAAACAATATATTTTTCGCCGTCATAGAAATATGAAACGACATCTTATGTGGATTTAGTTTTTTCATGTTCTTAAAAGGGCAAACTAAAGGACGTGTGTATTAGATACCCAAGCAAACAGGCGGCACTGGTCTGTGTGCTGTTTGGTGACAGTCCGTCTCGTGTCGCTCTGTCTGCTCGCCTGGAAACACTTTCACATAGTAAACATGTTTTCTTCACACTGGGTGTGATTGAATTCCCTTTTTGTAATGCCCCTCTGCAAAGGGAATTATTGTTGAGAAACTCCAGGATTATGTGTCACACAGCTCCTATTGAAAATGATTCTTTTTTTTTTTTTTAAAGAAGAGAGACTACATTGAGCTCCTACGACCGCATTGTATCGGGTCATATTAGCATAAAGAGAACTGCCGAGCTTCACCGCTGCTATCCAATACGTCCCCATAAAGGGCCATGAAGGGGACCTTGTATACTGTAAATACATATTCATCAACCTTCACTGATAGGAAACGGCTCGGGACCCGTTCGCTTTCGGGTCACTGTATAATGGAACATGAAAACGGGCATATTTTCCACATTTCGGCTGCAATACAGTTTTAAGATGCTGTGAAATTCCTGTGAATTGTTTTTTGGCACAACTACACAGGAGAGGCCTGGACCTTTGGCTGCCTGAGGCATATTAATAATGTTGATCATGGGAATGAGTCTGAGGCTTGAGACGAGCTGTAGTTATGAACCAATGTGTCATAACGGAGGATCAAGAGTCTTCCAACCTCTCCACTCACCCTGAGACTTCAAGCCCTCTCTCCCTCTCTCTCTCTCTCTCTCCTTCTCCCCCTTATGGCCTAAGGCGATGTTATTGAGTTGAGGAGCCAAATTGTTTCTCTTTTGTATTGCGAGACTCCATCCTGTCTGTGGGTCTCCAGCCCCCTAAACCACAGTTGGCAGCACAGTCAGCCTGTCTTGAGGAATGTGAGGGGCTTCTAATGGTTACACCCTCACTCACTGTGCTAGGACTAAGATCACACACTGCTCTCCCTCCCTCACTCTTTCTTTTCTTCTTCCCCCCTCACAAACAAACACGTTGACCCACACGAATGTGCACATACTGTACTGTGTGCACACCGGGAGAGAGAGAGAGACCCACACAGGCAGGGACAGAGTCGCTCAGTCTATGAGCTGAGGATTATGGCCGCTCCTGTTCTTTGAACAATGAGCCGACGCCATTAAAGGGGTCACAGTGATAGTGGGACACCACTCCCTCCCCTCTAATATCACAAGCTATAATCTGGGTCCAGACAGTCTGAAGTTCAGACTCCTTTCAGCTGATGGTAGTTAAATGTCACGGAGGTCAGTTTGAGCCGTTGTCCCTCCTACGAACTTTTACGGAACAAATAATCGCCTCACACTGTTCCTTTTTTTCTTTCAGACAAAGCCTTGTGATGTCTAAATGCATTCAACATGTTCATAACATGATGAAATGTGTCATTTGGATAATATTCTTTGGCATCTCCATGTACAAATGATCTCATAAATGTTGTTCCATTGAAAATTGATTGACATAAATAGTGATTGGGCTCTGCCTGGCACTGTTTAGCCCTGCCCTATAAACCTGGCTAACCAATACCACTTGGCCACCGCTAGAAGTCTGGCATCACAAATATCATTCTACTTTCTTTTGCATCTGATATTCCACATGGGACTGTATTTCTCATTCTAACAACCACTGCAACATGCCCTAGCAATCCAAAGATCACACGCTAATGCCTACTTGTCCCCAATTACACCAAACACTGCTGGGCTCTGATGCTGCCCTTTGAAAAGGATCTGCTTTGTATTAAATATATTTACACTTGAAAACATCTCAAGAGAAGGCGAAGGAGAGCTTTCCCTCGTCGACAGAAGGCAGCGGTGTGTAGAATACTAATCGGGCCCTCAGTGCTTTTGATGCTGCCGTTTGATGTTTTCCAAGGATCCATGCCGAGGCCGAAACCCTAGAGAGGAAGATGGAGAAAAACGGAGGGAAAGACCAGGCTGCTGAGACTGCGACTTTTTGGGGGCCTTTGAGCTCTGCAGAGACTGATATATAGTTTACGTTGTCTTCCTGGGGATGATGTTATTGTTTGACCCATCTGCGTCAGAAACACTAACATCTATTGTCTTTGCCTCTTGTGAAACGAAGGGGCATTTGGCCTGCTTTTCTTTTTTATTTATTCTTTTTATCCCACCTTGTTTAGAAACTGTGGTCCAGGCAGCAGGATAATAGTCAGGAATGTAGTTTGGCTGAAGCAACTCTTCATGTACTGTATAGATGGCATTCAGTTGAGTTGGAGAACAAAACAGCAGCATTCTTTAAAGTTCTAAAAGTTTGTCTAAATGAAGAAATTAAGCTGGCTAAACAAATCCACCGCAGGTTTAGCTGCTGTGGAGCTTTTGATCACATTGCACGATCTTTTTGGCATGAAATTGAAGATATTCATATTCATTGTTTTTCTGACCTCGACTTATTGTCCTCGTCGGCTCGAAAGTCATGTTCATTTTTTATTCTAATAATGGCAATTGACAAAACATCACCTCAATGTCCATTTAGTATTGTAAGTGTCCTGGTGCTGTTCTGCTGAATCAGCAGAACACTAAAGTTTACTACATGATCTGTCATATATTTACCTGTTTGATCTGCTCTGCGTGACCCTGGAGAGGTACGATGATAAAAGAAATAACCAGTGTATTCAATTTCTAATTTTTTAAAAGGATTGTGGAGCTGGAATACAACTTCTGGGAGAGCAAACATCTTTGTGGACATGCCAAATAGTTTTGAGTTTTACAATTTTAAGTAATTATTTCCCCCCATCAAAATATTTATGCACAGTGTATTTTAATCGGCTCGTATAAAACAAGGTTTGGATTTGAGTAAGAAATAATAATTAAATTAAATTATTTTTTTATTTGTATTTAATTAATCTATATATATACAGTATATAAATAAATATATGTATATATTTTAATATGTGGACAGTTGTATGGTATCCTGTACCTCTTATATCTTTACTTAATCTGCATTTTCATGTTACAGAGAGCCCAAAATGATGAGATGGATGGCATTTTAAAGCATATCAAATCATCCAAAGACAAGGAGGATGCCAAGCCGCTGGACAAGCCCGAACAGTACGAGCCAAACCTACCTTTAGAGCCAAATTAATTACACGAGTCTTTAAATACATGTGTTATGGTGACTGATCTTGTGCCTTCGTCAGGTTTCTATTCCAATTATCCCAAATCCCCAACTTCTCTGAACGAGTGTTCTGCATCCTGTTCCAGTCGACGTTCCATGAATGCATCGCCTCAATCGTCCGCAAAATAGAAATCCTTCAGAGAGTGTGCAAGGTGAGCCACGAGGCCTCTTCTCATTAACATTATTTTTCCATCTCTATTTAACCTTCATGTCTTCATCTCGTTTGTTTGTGTGTGCGTGTGTGTGTGTTTGTGCATCAGACTCTTCAGAGTGGTAAGTGTGTATTGCAGGTGCTTGGCCTGGTGCTGGCTTTTGGCAACTTCATGAACGGAGGTAATCGTTCTCGAGGGCAGGCCGACGGTTTCTCCTTGGATATTCTGCCAAAACTGAAGGACGTCAAGAGCAGTGTGAGTCTGTGTGTCCCAGGGGTGAAATGTTATTACATGTAAATTATGTTCAGAGTACTTGTACAGAGTGTATGTCATGTTATGTTATATTATGTTTGCTATGTTATGCTATGGTAGTTGTTGTGTGGTGCCTTGTCCTAAGAATTTCAGTGCCCAGTCTGACCCTGTGTCATTCTGTGCATCTGACAATACAAGACTTGTAACTTGTAACTTGAAAGCAAATATCACTGAGGCCACAAGAGCACACACTCAATTAAGTGTTAAGGAGACTAGTGTGTGTGTGTGTGTGTCAAGTTTTGTAAAATACTGAAATGATAATTTACGAGTTCCCACAGAAACGGTATTATTCTGTAATTGATATTGTACCAGGAAGTTGAAAGAAACCATTGCTGCCAAACATAAGGACCGTAGCTGTGCATATTTCGGGAGAGGCCTTTCTGTTTGCTGTTCTTATTTAATATCACAACGTGCTCGGCGTGCCCTTGGCACTGCCGTATAAGGACACAGTGGTTTGTTTTTTTGTGGTGGTGGACTGGGTAAGGTATCCATAAAGAACATCAAACTTTCCTCCAACTCTAAATTATGAAAGCCATCCCAGCCCAGTCATGTTTTCTTGTCTTGCTCCTCCAATGCCATGATTCCACCGCAACTTCCACGACCGCTGTCTGCACAAATTAAAACGTCCCCGCTCTGAAATGATTGAATTAATAAATAAAGCGGTTTATTTATTTGGATCTTTTTCTTTCTTTCAGGATAACTCCAAGAGTCTTTTGTCCTACATTGTTGCTTACTATCTAAGGCACTTTGATGAGGTATGTTTTGGTTCCTGTTTATTTGAATTTAGTCTGATTTGCTTAGAAATCCTTCCAGAGCTCTCTTTTCATCTCCTCTCTTGCCAGAGGATACCATGGCGTATCCTTTATCACATTATTTATTTTCTCTTTCCTCATCTACGACAGAAACAAATCTCTCTCCTCCCTTGGCTCTCTTCTAATTGTCTTTCTGTCTTTCACTCTTCATCTCTCCCTCGGCTTTGGTCTGGGTTCATTCAGACCTGCAGTCTGTTCATTGGCACAGCATCCAAAGGAGCGCTAGTGTAAATAATTAGGTTCTCCAGATGAGATGAACTCAGTGCAGTAATGCTTGCCAAAATCAACCTGCATGACACGGCTGGAGCATTCACAACGGTCGCGTAGTCACTCTGATGAAGAGAATTGAGGTGTACTTCCTGCACCAAGCGCCCTGGTCATTATCGGCTGTAGTTTCAGCCATATCTTCTCTGGGATGTTGGAACTGTTGATAAGAAGATGTCGGACTCTGAGGACATTTATTTCAATCTTGCTTCACGTCTACAGTATATACTAGAGAGGCCCTCTCCCAATTGAGGAAGATTGACTTTGACACTGGTGTGTGTGTGTGTGTGTTTTGTGCTTTACCAGGATGCTGGCAGAGAGACGTGTGTCTACTCTCTGCCCGAGCCCCAGGACCTTTTCCAGGCCTCCCAGATGAAGTTTGAGGACTTTGAAAGAGATCTGCGCAAGCTGAAGAAAGACCTCAATGGTATTACCGTAAACCTACGTTCCTCAGTTTTCCACATCCAAAACCTTTTAACTGCATCTTTACAACAAGCTGACAAACCGATGGTGAAGTTGGCCATGCCGTATCCATGGATATATACGGAACTGCGTGTCGCAACAGATTATGTATTAATCCATGCGCATATCTCCGAGCACAATGGAAAATAACCTGACCTGCTCTGGTCATGTGCCGGATCGTAGAGGCGGGTCAACAGAGAGATAGCATCTGTTTGTCGTACAGACGAGCTAACCATAAGCAGATGTGACTTGTCAGATGTAGACTCCTGTTGGACCTTGGCGTGCCTTTACTGTCCTCATGAAATAGAGATCAAATTATACAGATACAAATATAAAGGTCGGGGAACTTCTAGTACCTGTGCGCGCTATCAACGGTTGAGCAGCTGTTGATTGAGTGGTCTTGGAAGAGAGTCTCCAGGAGCTCTGCATCACCTCACCCTGCAAGCGGCAAACCTCCAACACACAACAAGGAGACGGTTTTAAAGAGACTTAACCCTCCTGTTACCTTTATATTTACTGACATATTTGACCCTTGGGGTCAATTTGATCCCAGCAATTAAAACCTCCAGAAAATTATTAGAATTAATATTGTTTTCCAAGTTTAAGTGTGAGGTACTTTATGTTTGTTTGTTGACTCCCTAAATAGCCCTTTAAATATATAAAAAAGTTGATATTTCTTATATGTTTGACACAGTGAAAAACAGCCTGGGGTCAAATTGACCCGAAAGAACACCGACATTAAACATTGAATGGGGTCAAATTGACCCTAAGGTAACAGGAGGGTTAACAGAACGTTCCTGCATGTCTCTGTGCATGCTGTGCACTCTGCCCAGGGCTGTCCTAAATATGATTCATGAATGGACTGATTTGGTTAATGGCTGACTTCTTGACTCTTTAATTATTCATGTTTTTTTCTTTCCTCAGACAGTTCTTCAATTAGTTACTGAATCTATACACATGGTTCATTTATCGCGTAACTTTGCATGACTATACAAATGGGGGGGAAAACACGTCATATTTTCGTAGGTTTCATAATCAAAGGAGGAAGTCAGAATGTCCATTGAACATTAGGATAACAATAATGTCGTCTTTCATGAAGTCCCTTCGTGTCGGGAAGGGAATGTGTCGGGAATGTGTTGGATTTTGGTGTAACACATATAAACATACATGACATTATATAAAAGTAGTAAACATATAAAAGCGGCTTATAAAAACAACTTGGTCGAGTGAGTTATGTTATTATGTGTGGAAATTGGATTATGCTTCAAATGTCAAACTGATTGGTTGAGCGTAAAAAGTCCTAATGAATGAGGCAGTTGGGAAATACTCCCTTTCATTACTCTCAAGTCACTCAGCGCCTTGGAACGCTTTCCAAGGCCTGAAGTGTCTACAGGTGGTAACAAATGGCATTGTGTATCCGCATGTGTGCCGGCGTATGTGAGCTTGCGGCTCGATCGACTATTCCCCAAACCTGGTCTGTTCTCTATCGTGCTTTATGGATCTTTGCTGCTAAACCAATCAGATCCCTGATCTGTGTTGCCAAATAACGTTTTTCCTCGACCGTAATGATTCTTTAGGCTGTTCATTATTTGCATTTCATAAAGACGGAGTTGCTGGCAGGGGAAACGGACTTGGGTCTGCTGGGACCCCAGTGGCAGTGGCCGTACATAAATACATCATCACATGTAATACCTGCAGACCTCTTCATTACCGAGCGGAGCCGGCTGAGCGCTCTAACAGACGTGGGCTTCGACGACAGTTCTCAGAGGGGGGTTCCGATAGGTAGGCGGTGCAGAAATGGCCTTGGCTGGCCTGGAGGACATCAGTAAGCAACACAGTGGCGGGAACTCACTGTGTACCTTTTTTTCTTCTTCGGTTGAGGCACCATATGGTCTGTGAATTACCACTAGCCCAGTCCCGACCTCCCCGTTCCCCGAAGCGCCTCATGGCCTCTCCACCTCCAAGGCACTTGAGCAGAGTTTGTGTATCCGTTATGATTGCAGATAGAGCCTGACGATACGTTTCTCCCGGGATCAGAGCGAAGGCCTTCCTGGTTCCTGGGGGTGCCTTATTAGTCATTATGGGTCATTATGTATTTCCCGACACTTATTCAGCAGAAATTCAGGAGAGATTTTTCAAAGCCGGCTCAGCCGGGGCGCTTTGCACGCAGAGGAGTTTGTAACTACAAAACAATAGCTGGATAACATATTGATGTGCTGAAAGACTCTTTTCCCCTCATCGCGATCACCTCTTGTTGTTTCAGCATGCTCGGCTCAGACGGAGAAAGTTTGCAAGTGTTCCTCTGAAGAGAACCTGCAACCCTTTGCGGGAAAGATGGAGGGATTTCTTAGCCAAGGTGAGCCTTCTTTTCAAAGCCATTGAAGCTGATGATTGATAGTCCTTTCACCTCATTAAAGGATATTCCATTTTTGGTTTTCTTTGAAACAAATCCCATCAAAAGACCAAAATCAACAATGAACTGATCCTACCAATAAGTATTGTCTGTTTAGCCAAGCTATATGTATCATTACTCTGTGGCATTAGACTCCATTGTTGTCACTTAAAGCAATGGTGTGGTCCACTGATGTTCTTTTAATAGTTTTTTGGACATGTTTCTTCATCACTATGAGCATGGGCACTGAAGTTCAACGGTTTGTATGTCTTGCAAAAAAGGTTCCTAATTTTGTTCCTCCAAATTTCCAGCAACACGAGACAATTTCTGCTTATTGCAGTCTCTTCAAAATAAACTGTGAAACCCTGATTGTGAAATACGTGGTTAGGTTTAATACCGTTTGGGTTAGAAAAACTAAGTGATGTGACTTAGGTTTCACATGAGGCAGAAACAGCGGTCTTCTGGCTCATCATCTCATTTTTTCTTTACTTCTTTTATGAGTAATTGGATTTTGTGGGATAACTACAGATTGCAGTGCATTCATTTTTTATAAGAAGGGCTTACCCCACTGTGGGATCAATTGTGGATACATTATGAGAATTATGCACTGTTCTATGAACTCCTATTTGAGAAAAAGAATTCTTAAACGTATCGTGTTTAGTTTGAAATTAACTTGATAAGTAAGTGATAAAATAACTGATAATCTCTTTTTTGCATTGTTAGTTTTAAGATTTGAGTATTAACATCTAGATTATCGCCTTATACTGATAATGACGGATCGTCTGTTCAAGCGTACGGTTGGCTCATCTGTGTTAGCATCAGGAAGTAAAACATAAAAGAAAGCAAATTATGAATTCCAACTTATTCCTAAAGCATTCGGTGCCGGGGCACCGCTGGCAAGCCTACGCTGAAAAGGCATCTGTGGCGTGAGAGTTTGTGCAGCAGCTCATCAATCAGAAAGGTTCACGTCTTCTATGTCTGCAGACATGTTTCCAAATCTGTTTCATGCTTTCCTCTGGTTGACACACACACACACTCACAGACACAGACACACACACAAACACACACAAGGGTTCACTCAGTGTTGTTTCCATAGGGACATCTGTTTATACCAGGGTGTGTTGAATAACTCAGCTATTGTTTCAGTATGCCTATCTGCCTTGGTGGATTATGACTGCTAGTAGCTGGGTCTTTTATCTTGATCTCTACCTTTTTGTAAAACAGAGTCTACCTTGCACTGCCTCAAAGGGAGATGCAGGATGTCCTAAGATGAACCTGCCTTGCAGTCTGTTAAATTGACTGCAGAGAACCGAGCTGAATGCCCGAGACACTGAAATAAAGCTGTCTTATTTGACTATTTCACTTTGTACTTTTGATGTCATATGTTATGTTCATATATGTATCCTTTTTTTTTGTTGCTGTATGAGATTTTACCTTCTTCCTATTATTTTTTCACCCTGTCTGCTTTTCCTGTTATATATAGAGTAGAAACCCCCCCATTACTTGGCTCCTATGTACAATCCATGTGATAGCTGTTTAAACATTGCTCTCAAATTGTCAAACTTATGGTGGTGCTAGTTTACAGGTGTCATGCCAATCCAATAGGTAGATGTTGAGATATGTCTCTGGATAGATGGAAAACCTTTAGCATTTCATGGCGATCCATCCTGTAATTTCTGAGATCTTTCAGTCTAGACCGAGGTGGCTGAAAATTGCCACCAACAGCATTTTAACGGCTACCGCTCCGTGTTTGTTCTCGATTATTCCAATAAAATCCACTGAAATGTCGTCGTGTTCATCCGTCATGTCACACAGACGTGTATTTTATTTCTCCTCCATAATCCCGACATCTACAACAATATTGGGATATTGAGGTCTATTTCAAATTTGTACGCCTTAGTTTATGTTTGTTTTAACACAAGAAGCCACATGTCATTCTTTATGTAGCTTTGACCTTGGCTGCATTCAGTTGCCTACGACCAATCTATCTGAAGGACCCAGCTCACAGTTCTCTCTCCAGACTGCTTTTGTATTCAGATGAGAGTATAATATATAGCATATGTTCCTCCGTGGTAATGCTCACTGTCCATTTTCAAGGAAGTCTGCAGATGAAAGCATCTCTCCCCATGTCCACCCCTTTCCTTTCCCTTTTCTCTGTGTCTGAGAGAAATATATGGGAGCTCTCTCTTTGATGCAAATGACGAGGTTTTTCCTCTGCTGCGAGCGCCGTAACATGGACATGTGACTCGAAAGGCTCCAGACGGGATTCTTGGGGTTCCTCCACTGCGGCGATGAAAAAAGAACAACAGCCAAATGTTTTATTTTTGTTATTTCTGTAATTTCACAAAAGCCCGGGGTTAAACTGTTTCTGGCTCCACAGTTTAAACCGCTTTTGTTTATTTTCTGACCATGAAACTAACCACAGAATAACAGTGGGAGCGGACTTGTTGGAGCTTGGCTGTTTGGTCTGGCTCGATTTTCCCCGCTCGCTTCACAAATTCTCATGCATGCAGACCTTTGATGGAGTCCCTGTGACTAGCAAGAGAGCGCTGGCCATGTGATAATCTGTTTCTGATGGACATAAAGATTAGTAAGGCTGACGTCAAACCCTCCCTCCCTTTTCTACTGACGACAACTCGGATGCTTAGGATGTCACCTCATGTAGGCAGATTACAGTTAAAATCTACATATATACAGTATGGTAAAGTCACATATTAAAAAGACATTCTCTGCATGTTGTCTAACCATGTGAACATTGACTTTTCAAAAAGAGAGGACAATAATATTAACAAAATGTTTCATAGATGGAGAGAACATGCGCTAGAGTGTCGAATCATTAGGAAGTTAGCATGGAAAACAATGTTATTTTTATATAATTGCCGCTAGAAACGACATCAGGATGACGGTCGTTATCGGAATGATGTTTGAAGGGATTTCTGGCGCAGGTTACTGTAATGATTTCTGCCTTTTCCAGAAAACAACCTTCCCATGGCTGCCATTAAAATAACAATATGCTGAAATGTGATTATGCAACTTTTTGCACAATGATGCCAGAAAAAGAAAACTAACTATTTCAGCTACAGTTACTAGTTGCTTTACTAATTCTGATTATTTATACAAAATATATGATATGATAGTATATGTTAAGCTACCGCAGTTTTTAAAGTGATTTAGATTAGCGCTTTCTTCAACACCTGCAAAGTGGTGAACACGTGCATCACTAATTAGAATCTAGGGATATATTTGGAAATGGACAATACTGCAATTAATCAAATTGAATTCCGAGTAAATCATGAAGGGGAAAAGAAATCAAAGGGAGACAGAGTTGGTCTGTTTTACTTGATATTCAATATTTCCAGAAACGGTTTTGACAGCATACTGTGCAGAATTTTCCAGTTCTGAGTTATAATAAAATCTTAAAACTTTCCTCAAAGGACAAAGCAAATTCAGATATTAAGATGCTTCTAGCAAGCCCCATTCGTATTATTTATTAATTTGCCATAATTGATTGAGCCGTCGGCAGAGAGGGCACACGATCATGGGATACAGAGTCATTTGGCGCTGTGGAATGGTAAAGCCCAGTGCTGGGCTCAAAGGGTTCGTCTGAGATCTTTAGATGTGGCTCTGGCTTCAATTACACGTAGCAACCAGATATTCTGGGGATAATAGCAGAACATAGAGTCCTGCCAGGACAAATTCTCCATCCCATCTACTGTCATTTCTGTCTTGGAAAGCCATGAGGAGGCCATGGGTCATTTCGGACCATTTGACAGTTTAAGGCAGCGTCAGTTTAAAGATAATTGACTTTGAGGGGACAGATAATCTCTGTGGGAGAGAACTGGATGTCTAACCTTATAGCTTTAAGATATAGACCAGCAACATTTAAAAAAAGGAACAGCTGGATTGACTCTACTACGATATATTTAATAATCAGCATGGGTCTGAAATTTGATAATTAGTGTCCTGCAGCCTTTTCTTGACTCAGGCTGTCACATTGCACTGCTGTTCTCTTATATCATCATTTATAACACTGTTAAAATTATCCTGATGGCCTACAAGATACATGCTTGGGCCTTCTGCAAATAGATATTAATGTGTACCATGTAGTCCTACTCCTAAAGCTTTCTCTCTCTTTGCTTGCTCACACCTCTTACACACACACACACACACACACACACACACACACAGTCATCTGTCTCCATTGGAAGCAACCATGCACAAAGAAGCACTTGTTCTGCAATCTGCAGCACTCATTTGTCAGTTGTGCAACAGCAGACGATCCAACACTTAATAACCTGGTGGCACAGCACTGACCTTGGAGATGACTGTTGATTTAAGTACTGGTGACATGTGGAATCCTCCGATCTACTTGTTGCATCGTGGGTGAAAGATGTACTTTCTGATGTAACAGGAAATCCTGAATGGGTCCTAATCCTGTATTTACTTCTGCACTGCTCTTTCCTTTTATCGAATGTGCTGTCCTTTACAGCCAAAAACGAACTGGAGACGCAAGAGAACCAACTGGCAGACACTCTGAAGATGTAAGAGATTAATCTTTTTTTTTCATTTTGCTACAGCTTCTTCACCTGGGAAAAAGAAGAAAAAAAATGCACTCGCTTTGGTTTAATTTCCCGGTTTTGCATTCGACCTTTTCTCAAGCGTCGAAACATTGAGTGGCGAGTTGTTAATGCAATCCAGTTTGAAGTGATCTATTCTCACAGTAAAGAAATATAATCGTGCTACTTTGTCAATATTTAGGATCTTTGGTTCCTACAGTTACATGGAAGGTGCAGGCCGTCGTGGCGGGCCCTCGGTAGACGGGAGGCCCCATGTGCGGTGTCTGTGTTGTTTATCTAAGCGGAGCGAGAGTAGACAGCCTTGGCTCCAGGCTTCTGTTACTGCTGGCTAGGAATGTGTTCCTATAGCACACTCCAAACAAAGAGACCCCAACCTGTCCTCTGTATTGATCCACTACAAATGGTCTCCACATTTAACACTTGAACATGTGTCATCCCCTGCCATATGCACGCTTTCCTTTCGCCAGATCTGTCTTTGTCTCCTTGTTGAACATGTTATCTCTTCCCTCTCTTTCCTCACTCATGCTGAGAACAGTGTCTGCGATTATATGTACGCAAACCTACATAAAAGTTTTTTCCGCACCAGGGAGAGGAATGGCAAAGCACTGTATGAGATTTATAATTATTATTTTATTTTCATCTTGGAAGTTCATCTGTCAGAGAAACGGAATGTTTCTGCTGCTTTATGGCCAGTAATAACATTTTGTGTGCATTGTTGTGCTCTAAAGTCATCAATGATTAGCTTTTTTTTATGTAACTCTGCTATTAAATCTCCTAAAAAGCACATTCCAAGATTACGATTCATATTTTGCATATTTGCTTTGCACGGCTAAGTTTCACAACAGTTGGCGTACGTCTCTGTCTGTTTCATGTTGTAATAGTTTAGTCTTGAAGTCATTTTTGTGTCCTCTGTCCTCAGCTTCTTGGAGTTAAGTGTGTCCTTCTCAGTGAAGCCCAAGGCTGGAGAGAAAGAGGTCTCTCCCAACACGTTCTTCTCCATTTGGCACGAGTTTTCCACTGATTTCAAAGACCAGTGGAAGAAGCAGAATAAGCTGATGTTACAGGAACGGTCAGAATTTGATGTTGTTCCCTTTTTCTGAATGTGACATTATACTTACAGATATAACTGTTGAACTTATTGTTCTAAAATCCTCCGATATCAGTGGCTTATCAGTCACTGTTTCTTTGTCTTTAGGAAGGATACACCACTCTCTGACCTTTTTTTAAAATATCATTACAGATGCACCAAGGTTCCTTCCCAAAGCAAAAGTGCCCGAACCATTAATAACTTGCAGTCCATGTGTTCACTGAAGATCCTATCGGATTCATTCAAATTCATGAAGGAAAAAGAGGTTAAATGACCCAAATCGTTGTCCTCACCCCAGTAATGAAAAGAACACATGCAGCATCCAGATAGCTTCCAGTGGTTTGATGAATATAGAGATACTGCTTCATATGTCAACACAAAGCAAATTGGTCCATTATGCCAAATGAAGATTGAATTGTGATATGTATTTGTAAGAGAAGTCAAATGTCACAAGCTTTGCTTGTTCAGTAGGAAAGACTAAAAAGCATTAACTCGTTGCCCTTTGCTAGAGGCAATCGTCCCAATTCTCTCGCTGCTGGTTTTGCTTTTCGACTCCAGTGGAACTACAGATATTCATCCGTACCTGTTTGGACATGCGACTCTGCACACACAGTACCGGAGTAGTGAGCGAGCAGGATGCACGTCTGTTAGTACGAGTTGCTCCTCACTCAATGTCAACGTGCGGAGAATTTGTCTTTTTAAAGCACACATGAGTAGTGACACTGCTGGCGCTCTGCATGCAGTACTGAACTATGTGAGTGAGTCATTTCTTTTTTCTTTTTTTAAATATTTTATTAGTGTTCAGAATCTCACATACACATATTAAAATTGTTCAGATTCTTTGTATAAAGAGAAGTAAAAAACAAAAAAATAAACACATATGCGAATAAAGAAACAAAACAATATCATAGTAACAAAACTATAAATAAATAAAGCAGGGAGAAATCATTTTCTATAGTGTAAAGAAATACAGTCAGGCCATTTATCTGTCTGTGACATAGTTGCACCACTTTTGCCAGTGCTTAAGAAATGTTTCCGTTCTTTGGTTAACATGGGCTGTAATCTGCTCCATTCTGTAGATCTCTGTTACAATGTCTCTCCATGATGTAATTGTAGGACACTCTGGTAATAACCATTTTCTGGTAATAGACTTTTTACTGGCCACCAGCATTGCATTTATCAAGAGTCTGTCCCCTTTCGGCCAGCTTTGAGGTATATTTCCAAGGTACAGAATCTTAAAGTCCAAAGGGATGTCCTCGCGAAATATGTCCTGTAAAGCATTGTGTACCGCCTTCCAAAAGTTTTTAATGATGGGACAGTCCCAGAAGATGTTGTAATGGTTTGCGCTTTGGTGTCCACACTTTCTCCAGATGAGTGAGTCATTTCAAAGTAGGAGCACTGGCACTTTGACAAACCGAGATCATCGCGTCCACAAGTTTCACATTTTTTATTTGTTCGAGAGTGATGAACACTTTAAATTAAAATGCAAATCCACCCAATTACATCCGCATGGCTGATTTCCATATTCTGTCCCCCTGCCAGAATGTACAGATCCAGGAGCAGAAGGTCATGCTAAAGTGCAGTAGTAATAAACTACAATCAATTAGAGTCTATAGCTGACAATACACAACAGTTTGTTAATAAAAAGTTAACAATGGATACAAAAAGAATCGCATATATATACACTACCGTTCAAAAGTTTGGGGTCACTTAGAAATGTCTTTATTTTTCAAAGAAAAGCACTGTTTTTTTCAATAAAGATAACATTAATCAAAAATACACACTATACATTGTTAATGTGGTAAATGACTATTCTAGGTGGAAATGTCTGGTTTCTAATGAAATATCTCCAGAGGTGTATAGAGGCCCTTTTCCATCAACTATCACTCCAGTGTTCTAATGGTACATTGTGTTTGCTAATCGCCTTAGAAGACTAATATCTGATTAGAAAACCCTTGTGCAATTATGTTAGCACAGCTGAAAACAGTTATGCTGGTGATATAAGCTATACAACTGGCCTTCCTTTGAGCTTGAAGTTTGAAGAACAAAATTAATACTTCAAATATTAATCATTATTTCTAACCTTGTCAATGTCTTGACTATATTTTCTATTCAATTTTCAATTCATTTGATAAATAAAAGTGAGTTTTCATGGAAGACACGGAATTGTCTGGATGACCCCAAACTTTTGAACGGCAGTGTATATATATATATATATATATATATATACACACCAACATTACCAAATACCTCAATGACAGTAGTCTGGGTGACCCAAGATGGGTTTTTTTCTACAACATCAATTTTTTGTGGTGAAATAGTGAATTTCAGCAGCAGTGTGAATGATTATCTCCAGTTGTTTTGCTGTTGAGGTCTCCACAGGATAGCTGATGGTTGTAATTGGTGTTTCTTTAGGGTCAAATTGGCTGAAGAGTGCTTCAAACAGGCCAAAGAGAAGGCTTCCTACAGTGTGAAACCCAAGCATGCCACTGGAATGGTACGTCTTTGCACTTCTTGTCACAGTTATTATATGGTTGCGTCTGTGCTTTATGGTGTTGATGTAGCTTCAACAATATCGCCCTCTTTTCTTTCTTTCTTTTTCTTTTTTTTCTTCTCTTGGTGCAAATTGTCTCCTCCTTCCAAACACTTGTCATGGTGTCGAAGAAACAACACTCACGAGTGCCACTGCTGCTCGCTGTAAACATCTGGGGTCTGTGTTTTCCTCCACAGAAAGCAAAACTGGGTCAGAAGATCTGAAGCAAGGAACGGAAAGTTATCATCGCCCAGCCTCTTGCACAAGCACTGCCAGTACAATCCGACCGGACTCATCAGTCATTTGTCCGGCACACATTTGATTCCGGTGTTTGCTTTCAATCGATTTAGACCCGTTTATTGTGAGTTCAAAGTGGATATTACATTGTTTGAAAGTGGAATGACAAATTACATTCTCAGCCACTCTTTCAGAGCACTTGCATAATTAAATTAAACATTGCCACCAAAATACATCCTTAAACTGAGATGTTGCAAGAAAATGCACAGTGGAGTCTGACATTTGTATCCAAGCTTACTTTGTGTTTTATAAGCCACATGTAGCCTATTTTCATTTTTAGTGCAATTCCTAAGCCTAGTTTATAGAAAGGAATGAGCACTTCCTCTTTATATTTCCCTTAATGGTGACAAGCACATAATTTTCTAACATTCCTACCCGGTCGGCATGGATCACCTGCCAGACTGAAAGTGCCTTTTCGCACAGTGGACGGTCAAATCAGTGTTGGAGATCAGAGCTTATTTTTTAGACATATCACCTTTAATGTTACATGTTAAGAAGAGAATCTGTTTTACATCGGCCGAGACATGATAACCTTTCATTTAAGTTTCATCAAGCCTGCTTTAGAACCTTGTGATGATTATAAAAACTCCCATATTGTAGAATGATGTCTTCAACCAAAAAGGCCATGCATACTTAAGTCGTATGATCTGATATAAACGTCCTATTGTTTTACTCCGCAGTAACGTCAACATGCGTTATGTTTGAAGCAAACACCCTATGCAGCGAAATGTGTTTTTCCTACTGTGTGTGTGTGAACTGCCATATGCAAATGAAACAATAGCAACATGTTATGTAATGTTCATGTGCAATACCAACAATGTGTTTTGATTAAACACTTGTCATTAAAAAATAATATTTATTAAATAAAAGAAATGACATACCTTTTTTAATTTAACAATCTGCTACTGCTGACTTTTTTCATGAATCATGTTTCCATCTGTGTATTGAGTGGTAAAGAACGACACACGCGAAACACCACTGTTTTGTATGAAATAGATTTAATATACTTTTCACATATTCTTGCACACGTACATAAAATATATATACACATATATATATATATATATATACTGTATATATTGCATTGCACCTCCATTACACATGCTGCAGTATGTTTTTTTTCCTACTGGCTAGTATATTTGGCAAATGTACAGGAAACAGCCAGGCTTGTGTCCAAGCAGGTGGATTCCACTGGTCATTGCTGTGTTGCTTCATGTTTTTCGAAATCCTTTCCTTTACATCAGCTTGTGTATCATTTGGGATGTAATATAAGTCAAAGGAAAGATACAGGATAACAGAAACAATACTTATAAAACACGTTAAAACATTGTGGCAAACTGTAATTACTGTAAATCCACCTGCATATAAACACGTCTTATTACATTAATGGGGGTCACACTAGTTCTACGGTTTCTCTAAAACGCTGAATTATCAACATGATCCTTTATGATTTGTAGTTTAAAAAACTCCAAGGCGCTTTCTCTCCTTTATCGCAAAGGAATCGAATGACAAATGTAGGAATGGTCAGTTTGATATAAACTAGAAACAACCGGGAGGGGAAACTGGCTTCATGTTTCATCATCAGCGTCTCTCGGCCTCTTTCAACAGCATCAGCTTGCCAACATGGCTGCTAGTCTCTGATTAGATCATCGTTGAGCCTCTGTTTAGTAATACCAGTTCTGTGTTTCGAGGCACGGTTCGGCTCGGAGCCGGTCCTTGTTTGGCAAAGTTTGTGAATGTCTGCCTCTTGACAGATAACGTGTCGTTCAAACTTCCAAAGGCCGCCTTCGTCCTTCACAGTTTCCCGTTGCCGCTCACATCTACGGACATGCAGCGGCACTGTTTGACCCTCTGCACCTTACGGTGTCTGAACGGGGGCTGCAGATCCGGGCAGTCGAGCCGCACCGTGAGCTGCGTGATGCGGTGCGGCCTGCAGAAGGAGCAGGACTGGAACGGCTCCTGGGCCTTGTTGTTGTGGCTTTTCCTTCCGGAGCCCGAGGCTTGGCCTCGATTCTGTCCTTCGCCCGAGTTCGGCCCCATGTGGCGGGGAATGTAGAAGGAGTTGCACTGGCCGTAGCAAAAGCGGTTGACCACGGTGCGGCTGCGGCAGCCCTCCTCGCTGATCGTCTGACGGAGGGGTTGGGTCTTGCACCAGTCTCTGCGAAGGTAGCGGCGCTCCGTCACCACCAGGGCCTCTCGGCTGGAGGACAGCACCTCTGGCTTCTGCTGCAAGAGCCGGTGGTGACGTTCTGAGGACAGGTTCCCTTTGGTCTTGTGCGGGGACGGGATGGATCCCTGGGGGCGGTGCTTCTTGGTCTCTGCGGTGATGCAGAACACCCCAGCCAGGATGACTGGGATGGTTATTCTCCACAGCATTCTGGAAAAAGAGAGAGGCATATTACTATGCGCGACATTTCTGAATTGATACAATAAAACGATGCTTTCTGAAGAAAAACACTGCTGTAGAACTCAATTTCAAAATGATTCATAAGAACTGTACAATTGCCGATCATCGTGTCGCCTTCATATTTGCATTTGGGGGAATACGTCTTCCTGCTTTGCTGTCCAGCCTTCAAGGCATCATTGAGGAAATGAATCCATCACCAGGTCCCCCATTTGTCACCATCTCTGTGTCATTACTTCTATTTGCTTTCCTCTCGGCTACGCAACTCTCACAAAAATAAACAAAGCCCTTCTATCAAAGGATACACTTAAACACCGATTACGAGAAGGGGAAGTTGATTTTATTGGTCCCGTCGCCGGGTAAAATAATTAGGGCTTTGCTTACTTTAGTCGTGAACTATGCCGCAGATATGTAAACAGGCATTAGGGAGGCCCATCTGCATGTTATTAGGGGAAGAGTTGGGGAACTCTAACGGAAACCCTTTGGGAGTCCACTCTTCTTTTCTTTGGTGATATACTATGCAGCAGCACTGAACTGAGAATGACCCAGAGGGTCCACAATCAGCATAATGTAAAAGATGATTGAGATAAAGGAGTACTCTGCCATTGAGGATGGAGTATCTGCCCGTGTGCGTGCTGCCAGAGTTTCCGCCAGCACATTTTTGACCGTCACTCGAGCATCTTTTCAGCAGATGTTGCTCTTGACAAGCATCGCATGACATCAAGTCAGAGAGTGACAGGGAACCAAACTGCCTCAAGGCCATTGGCTGTGGCCGTTCACAGACTCTTCTTTGCTGTACACATTTATACGTCCCCTTTCCTGGACCTGCAACTCACTCTGACATGGTACAAATTACTTTATCACGATCCACTTACTTTTTTGCCTCTTTTTTTCTGCCTTTGACCCTGAGGTCGTGGCAGCTCTGTCCGAGCTGCACGAGATCTCAAGTCAGTATATCACTATCCCGGCAGCGCCTGGCGTAAGCTAGACAGCAGCTGTTTGTCCATTTTGCAGAAATGTAGTTTGAATTCTAACCAGACTTTTTCTTTAGGATATCAGGAGATATACATGTGTTGGAGTTACATCGACACCTGCCTTTGTAATGATTTATTGTGCACATCTGATCTCTTGTTTTTTGTTGTTTGTTTTACTGTAAGATAATTTTTTTTTTTAAACATATGGAAAGGATTCAGCGATACTTTATCGTCATAATGCAACACAGGGTTGCGCAAAGAAATGCAATTGGAGCCCATATGCTACACAATAAAAATTCCTGTATTGCATTGTTGATGCATCAGGAGGAATGCGTTCACATTAAACATTCAACATCAAGGAAACATAGTCCATCAACTCTGAGCACCAAGCATCATTGACGTCAACCCAGACTCCGCCTCCTGTGGTCCGCCCGTCAAGTGCAGCTGGATGCGGGATGCCACGATGGAGCCAGGTGTCTATAGCTATGTGTGTTTTGCTTGTTGCCAAATTAAAAAAATTAAATATCTGAATCCAGACGGAAACTGCAGCTCAGATTCCAACTTTTCTTCTTCTATACGGACACGTTTTATACATGCACACACAAGCGAGCACCCCCGCCCACGCAGGTCCATCCTAAGGTTATAATAACTAAACCGAAGACTCCCTCTGGGTCCTTCACCAACGACTGCATCAGGGAGTCATGACCCCACTCCATCTTCCACTGATCTACCTTCCATGTACACCACGGTCTCATTTGTTCGCTGCTCCTTCTCATTCCTGCTGACTTTGTATTTAAAAGCATGAGCCCCTGCTCAGGGGAACCGGCTCAGCTTCCGCGTGCAGCCTCTTGCTCTCCGCTTCCCCATCCTCCCGCTGTCCATCGTTTGAAGAGGCACCCTTTGACTCTGGCGAGCTACAGTCTGCGATGCCCCGGGGACTTTTGAAGGATGACCTGACCGACTGTGTACATAGGGCGTGACGGATGGCCGATGCAGCCAGCAGCAGCGCTCCCTCTCCACTCCCGAACCCTGCCTAAGTATGATAGTGTCGGCTCTGCTAAGCTATCCTAATCAATCTTTGCTGTGAGACAAATTGCGGGTCCGGGGCAGGGATTCATGGGCTTGAGGTGGTTAGTGGTTTGGGTTGGGAGATAGAAGGGAAGGGGGCTGAAGAGATGGTGGGGTTTGGGACAGATAGCCCACTGGGAAAAACAAAAACAACATCACTTGGGCTTCATGCGTACTACGTGTCCCCCTCCTAGAACTGTTTATCGCTCCACAAGCTGTCGCATCTGTCTCTCTCTGTCCATCTATCTGTCTGTCTCTCCTTGGTGCTCGGCACTAATCACCACAGAGTCCCGGAGACTGTGGTTATGTGTGTTGATGCTGAGGCAGAACTGAACCCGACCTTTCTGTCCGCTGAACACCAATATTGTCCACAAACACAGCTTCATATTTGACCAGAACCACAAATACTTGGGCATATGCTGCACTGAACTGTGGCGGACCTTGGTTCCAAAATTAAGCGCTAATGACATAACAAATAGCAGAAACAAATACCAGAGAGAGAGCTGAGCAAGACACAAGCCATTTGGAAAACAACTATCATCAGTGGAAACGTGTGTTTTGTTTTTCATAAGAAAATGACAATATGAAGGCAATGTTCTCTGACTGGATAACAATAGGTCTTTTTTTTCCCGTAAGTCAAAGACAGATGGAAAATAAAATTAGTCAAGAAAATCTCCAGACTGGAGTTAAGATATTTTAATTTTTTACATTTTCTCTTCTCAAACATTTGAAAAAAGACACAATAATCCATTCAAGACTTTCAAATGTGTGCACACAGATGTACTTCCACTAAACCATGTGAAACATCTTCCCAGCATGTCTTCAAAGGCAGGTTAAAACAAACAAAACCTGATGCCTCAATTATTGGTGCGTCAGAAAGTCTCATACACAGACTGGTAAGTGCAGTTAATTACAGTAGAACTGCATTTAATTCACCGTGCAGCTCAAACCTCAATCACACAAGGGTAGCTGAACACACACACACACACACACACACACACAGACTACGTGACCACACACATGTGCACACACACACACACACACACAGGATATAAAAGGGAAAGAGAGGTAAATGAAATGTTTTTACTTGGAGTCATTACAAAGAGGAACCATGTCATTATCTGCATTTGCGGATTCTTTTTTCCCAAACTACGCTCGGCTGTTGGCTCATTAACAGTTGGGGCGGCGGGGGTCTGTTTGGGGGCTTTTTCATTGTAAACGTGTCTAATGCCAATATTGCCGGGAGGCTGCTTTGGGCCGTTTGGGCAGCCATTTGTCACCACAATCCATCTTGATAATGACTAGCAGCCCATATATAATGCTTTCCAAGCTAAGTACTGGCAAGAATGTTCGGCAACTCTTTCGCCTCTGCAACATTAAGTGCTTTAGTGGAGGATGAGAGGCAATTAGAGATGCTATGATAGCACAGGGTTTCACATTTCAGATCAGGGTGACACTACTTAGCTGCAGTGATTAACATCACCTTCCATTTGCACTTAAAGTTTGTTTAAACCCTTAACATGCAGCTTTGCTCTTTTGTTTTCCCTGAAGTTTTAAAGGTGCTCAAATAGTCATGGAGACTACGTCCAGATTGTATCCAGTCTGTGGTCGGGACGGCGTAATCAGTGGAAACCGTCGTATGAGTGGAGTGTAGGGCGGCGACCATTAGCCGGCCCGTTGGGGGAGAGGTAGAGGAACTTCATTCTCAGCTTCATTCTCAGCTTCATTCTCAGCCATTGCCCCACCTTATCTTTACACTGTATTAATGAGGCCTGTAAATAACACTTTTAAGGTAGCTTTTTCACAATGTCTGACAGAATCACACTTATATTCTGTGCCAGTTTAATCCAGATTGTTTTGGTGTTATAGATGTTTACAAATGTCAGACATCTGAGCCAAATACTTTTTTATAGCTTTACCAATCCATAAAAAGTAAATTATTGTTCTGTGGGTTTAGAACAATGTTTAGTCGCTCAGCATGAGATTGCAATGACCGGTGCACCCGCAGGCCCACTGCCTGTTGAGTGGTTTAATACTTCTTAACTCAAGCCATTTTTCATCCCACACAATTATAATAATTTATTTTACCATAAAAAAATACTCACAACTGGCCCAAATGCAGCGCATACCTTGCCGATGTAATCCGTCTTCCTCCGTGTTTTTTTTACCTGTTCATGTGTAAATGTCACATGTTATTAATGGGGTTACGGCTTCCATCAAATACCAGTTGTACTCTCTTTAGAGGCTTACAATGAAGTGTTTTCTGTTGCTAAAGAAAGTGTAATGTGTCTGCGTGCTAAATCCTCTTTGACATCGGTCTGTAAGAAGGATCAGAAGGAAAAGTCCAACTCATCGCCGCACGCACACGGTAGAAACACACGCACACGTGTTCACACAACAACTTGGATATACACCACTGCACACACATCCACCGTTGATACACACAAATGAGAATACACACAAACAGAGGAAAAAGAGGAGAGAATATTTAGTACACGTGTTCTGTGTACATTAACATCCTTATCTCGCATTTCTCTCTTTTTTCGAATTCCCCGGAAAAACTAAACCGACTCTTGATCTCACTGCGATGAACACTCCAACACACTGTCATCACTCACTAATTCTCTCACTCAAACACTAAATCCCTGAAACCTGCAGCTGCTAATTATAGTAATTTGGAAGACACTTTTATCCAGAACACCTCACAGCACCTCGAAGGTGTATATTTTATTACTATGGGTGGCCCCAGTGGGTATCAAACCCTCACTGCTGGCAGAAATCCTAAATATCTGTCCAGCTACTGGTCGGATTACACGGCTCGGTGCTTCGTCATCCACAGACTCACTGAGTCACTATGTCCGTCAGTCTTTCACTGCCCACTTGTTCAAAGTGCTCACGTGGGATATGTTGGACAAGCACTCACTTATCTACACTTTTCTCAGTAAATCCAAATGGCAGAGGATAATCTCACTTGTAGAGTTACTGTGTATTCACATACGCTGCAAAGAATGCCATTAATAAAGTATTTATCATTCTGACGGTAATTAAAATGTCTTGAATGTCAGTTGTAATGTTAGTCGACATTTTTAAACACACTCAGAAAGTTATTGCAACACTGTTGAAAAAAAGCTTTTTGACCTGAGTTAAGTCGGTGTTATAGCAGTGAAAAGTATGGTTTATGTACCTCTCACCACAAGGTCGCAGCGGAACAGTAACGTGTCAAGGATGCAGTCAAGGGAGGATGTCCACCTTCAGTGGTCCTTGCGTCCGCTTCCAAGTTTCGGTTTCCATGGCAACATAATCTGTAGTATCCTGAGGCTTGTCCTTGCTCCTCTTTTTTTCTTCTTCTCCCAACTAAAGTTTTCTAAATTGTGGACTCGGATCAGTTTTCCATCCCCCTGGACAAGCGATGTCTCCGTCTAACCTTCTCAGTCTAACTTTTTGCTTTTTAGGCTTTTTGCTCTTTGGTTTTAAAGAGAAGCTCCAGATCTCTGTCACAGAAAGCCCAATACCTTAGCGTTGTGGAGACTGTCTCTAGTCTGTCTTTGAGAGTGTTTGACTCACTGTAAAGCCTGCCTTAGTTTGAATCCCCACCACCCCCTTCCCTCCTCAAAACTGGGAGGGTTTATCCTATTGGTCATTGTGTGAATCAAACCAAGCTTTCTTTCATTTAAGTCTGTATTTCTTTGTGTCTGTCTCTCTCTCTCTGCCTAGTTATATTTGTCTTTGATATCTTTTTTTGTCATCCGTCCATAATATATCAAACTATCAAAATGTCAGCTTTTCTTTTCTCTTCTTCTCTTCCCACGGTAAATGTTCTTCACCCATTCCTCTATGTTTGATATATTATATTTTTAGGAGAGGGATTACATTTTGCCACTATGGACAATCAAGGACAACATTGTGATAAAACAATGATGTCCTTCAATACCCCTAAATTATCCTCATTGGCACTGTGACCACATCACATTACAACCCATAATCCCCAATCCATAAATCATTGTATATATGTAGCCAGACACACTAACAGCATGCTTTGAAAAAGGCCACAACTCACATTCCTCGATGCAACTGAGACAATAATGTTTGTCTGTTTTGTGGCTCTTGCTAAGCTGACCACTGGGCACAGAGACTGAAAACACCAGCTGTCACTTCTGCCATCAAAGAGATGAAACATCAACAGATCCTGCAAAACCTCCGATGGGTACTGAGGAACAATAACCCCTTCAGCAGACCAAAGGATGATGACACTCTCGCATGAAAAATAAATGCCTGTGTCTGCAGAGTACTGCGGTGCATTTCTTTGATCGAGGAGGAGCTGGTTGCTGAGAGGAGGCAGATCTCTGCAGTAGGAAATAACGTAACACCCTCTAGTGGCCGAAAGCGAAAGTGCATTAATAGATTCTTCTAACCCTGCAGAACGAACACATGAATGAAAGTTGCACTTCGTTAGATCTAAAAGTTTGAAAAGATCCAAACCGAGGACAATGTAACAGATAGAGGGCCAACTTTAATAATACAAGTCAGTAAAATTGTCTTTAAATATGGTATAAAAATAAATGCAGGAGATAATAACAAAGAATATGTTCTACATAAAACAGGAGACAGTATTTTTGTAATTTTGATTGTGACTTAACAAGTGCAATGAAAACCATATGTGCTAATTATTGTAATGCAATAAAATAATGCAAAGCAAAATAAATGCACGATAAATAATCATAATTATAATAAACATAATATATATATGTATATATATTGTATATTCATTCTGCACAACACTTCCCATAGCGTGACAATGTATCTGTGACCCCAGATCATGTAAAGCGATGACATTGTTTAGATTTATCAGTTTAAGCTGTCATTTTATTTATTTTTATCCGCGTGTTTTTCTTCTTCTTTTTTCTTCTCTTTTTCACTCTGACATCATTTGTTTCGGCTGGAAGTGGGAGATGGGCGTCGGATCCAGCAGTTACAATATAAAGAACTGGAACACTGAATTGGATTTTCTTCAATCCTGCCAGTCTGTCAGTGTCCTCACAAGTCCAATGGTGCTTCCTTTCTAAGAATACTGGAAATATATCAGGTACTGTAAGAGTGAAGAAGGAGCATCCTCTCCAAGGACATGCAACATCCGGTGGACAACAGATTCGACTCATCGCCCCGGCTGAGCCGAGAGCGGATGGACAGACAATGACGACGCAGATATGAGATGGTCCCCCTCTCAATGTCCCAGAGAGAGAGATAGCATTGATTTTAGCATGATGGCACATGACTGGTCAGCCTCTTGGATGCTCGTGGTTTCCCCTGAGTTGGGAGAAGGGGAAAAAAAGGCAGAACAGACAGGTGGAGAAGAGAATGAGGTCAATATGTAAATGAGCGTGAGAGAGACTAAACACAGTAATTTCAGTTAAAATAACAATATGAGCAGCCATGCATTTACATTGCATGCAATGTGCATATTTAAGATTTGAGCTGAACGTGAAGGTAACATTACATACGGTTCTACATATCCGCAACCTGTAAAAATAGTTAAAATAAGTGTCTATCATAATAGTAGCTGACAATGTACAGCGTGTGTCATTTTGTATTACCTGGAAGCAAACGCCTTCAGAACAAATTCTTACTTTTCTGTGGGGACAAAAAAAAGCATACGTTAAGTGACGTCATACATTTACTGTGAAGACGACTCAGGGTTCCATGTCGTCAACTTTATAATAAAATGGCATTAACAACAATCTCCTCTTGATGTTCGCCTCCATCCTCAGTTGAAAAGATCGTCTGATTCTCCTCCTGTAGTAAAACGGCCTCTGTCAAGAGTGTGATTTAGAGGGTTTTATTTTACTCAACTAAAAATAATTACGCGAGCCATTATTTTAGAAAGCCGACAAAGTATTAAGCTATTAAGAATTGTCACGTAGTGCATTAACATGGTATTGTATCAACAGTCTCGCTGTCATAGATGTCACAGAATGGCAAGCGGTGTCGGTAGAGTAGAGAGCAGGTTCTGAACACATAAGTACACGTGTGCAATTCAGAATTATTCATCATGTTATGACAGCCTCCACATGTCTGGTTTTCATAATGGTATCTTTAAACCCAAGAGGAGTCCTGATCAGCTTCTCCACCCTCCACACCTGCAGCTGAACCTGTTCAAATGTTGTATTTGTTCTATCTGGGGGCCATTTTGTTTCATCTGTTCTTTGCTTTGATCTGGTTTCACCTTTAAGCAACTCTACCACATTGAGGATTGAGGAATTATTTATCCACATCAGACATATATATATATATATATATATATATACCTCTTTAAATGTTTTACTCTTTGCTAAAATCAGAAAAGTTCATTTTATTTCTCATTAATGTAGACTCAGCACCCCATCTTGACAGAAAAAAACAGAAATGTAGACATTTTTGCAAATTTATTAAAAAAGAAATACTGAAATATAATTTTTTTAGATTTTAGCAAATGGCTGCAATGAAACAAAGAGTGAAAAATGTAAAGGGGTCTGAATACTTTCCGTACCCACTATATATACTGTATGTGTACATGGGTAATGCATATAAACTAAAAGTGTGATTAAACAGACATTGATACGGCTTTAGAGTGGATGCAAGGAAGACAGGTTTTATCAATCACTGAAGAGGCAGTATAGAGCTGAAGGTATTTCTCTACATCTTATATTTCAAACTGAGTTTTTATTTCAATGTTTTAAGTCAAGTGTTTTGTCACCTTCTTCTTTGCCTGTAATAACTCCTGGTAGGCACTGGAGCGGATGAATCGGCTGTAGGAATCACTCTTCATCAACTTGTAGATGTGTTCCTGTTGTAGAGACACATCATGGGAAAACTATTTACCAAAGCACAGATGAGGAGCACGTTGTGCTGAACTGAATCGGATCAAAAGTGATGATCAAAACAGAGTTATGAGTCATAAACTGCCACATGAATTGTTGCTGTTGTGAAATACAGTTTCAGATCACAGAAGTTGAGCGTTTCCATGCTTATGTTCCGAACATGAACAGAAATGAGCGGTGGGTGGGATTAAACTTGTTGGTGTCATTTGAACCTGTGCGTCCTCAAAGGCGTAGCGTCCGGGGTCTTTGACGTTCTGGGTGGTTTTGCCGTAGCTCTTAGAGTCCACGTTGATGGCACTCGGTGCTCCGGGGGCCAGGAACTCCTGCCAGATCTCCTGAACCAGGGTTGGAACTTCTCTGATGGGACGCTTCTTTAGTTCCTGGACCGCCAGCCAGAACCTACAGACCAGAGGTAAACAATGCAGGAGCTCTGGCCACACATTTTAAAGTAATAGTGAACCATGGGAAAATGTTTGTATTCACACATTGTATCTAATTACAAAAATATTTATTTTTTAAAGCACCCTTTTGCATTTTACTTCAAATACATTTGACATTGTCAGCACACAGGACAAAATAAATGCCTGGAGAGGATTAGAAGTTAGAAAATGAATTAGAAGCTGTAAAAGGACATTGTTCAGTGTTTGCCTTATTTAGGGACACCTCTGCAGAGAGAGAGAGAGAGAGAGAGAGAGAGAGAGAGAGGGATTTAATAGTGGGCAGCATCATGCAAGTACAATTTTAAAAAGTTAGAGTTTAAAGTGTTAACATGTCCACTAATAGCAGCATGTTTCAGGTTAGTCAGACATCCGTTCAATTATAGGAGAGTTGAAATGATGCTCAACAGACTGAGACATTAAATTAGAATTTAATTAAACTGACCGCATTATGAGCTTTGGGTCAGAAACAATACGGGCATGTACCATCAGAGGGAGCAGGGGAGCTATGCTGCTTCATATGCTGGCTGCATGCATCTTTGATACTCTGCAGTGTTCCTGTTACCACAAATAAACCAATTAACATAATATTCCTTCCCACCTGAGTTGTTCTATAAACAGATACTGTCGTGCTTCTTAAACACTGCACCCGGCAGCTCTCTCCGCTTTGATTTCACGATTTCACCTCGTATACATGAAAGAAGCAATGACCCCAGTAATAACAATGACCCCAGTCATAACAATGACCCCAGTAATAACAATGACCCCAGTAATAACAATGACCCCAGTAATAACAGTTGTTAGCTTTCCACAATTATGCGTAGGCCTACAGACAATCCCATTCAAGTGTATATTATTGATCACGTCTGTCACCAGCAGAGAGACCCACAGAAAACCAGTGTTCAGTTATCTCAGAGTAACCATACGGACATGAGCGCTCAATGTGTGTGTGAGGGTTTCATAGTGAATGTGAACATTTCATTTTGTGTGTGTGTCTATGTTTGACTTTGTGTGTACGTGTAGCGCAGTGTGTGTTAAACCCTCCACAGTCTCTCACGTGTGCATTTATGTGTGTGTGTGTGCTCTTTTTAATCACGTTGTGGCGACACGTATCTGTTCACACCCTCACGGTGTGGAGACACATGTGGGAACAGAAATCTGGTCCCACAAAAGTTAACCGTTCATTTTCGGCTTAAGGCTCGGTTTGTGGTTGAGGATAACATTTGCAAAGGTTCAGCCAGCTGTATGGTTATGATCCAGCATGTGGAAGCCACGGCTGAAGGCCCAGTCACCAAAAACATGACTGGATCCTACTACCAGCGTCATTTACTGGCAGCGTGTTATTTAGTATATTATTAGACACCTGAGTGTGTCTACTTCATGCTACTTCATTTATTTAATTTCAGGGACAAGTGTAGTTATTACTAATTCATTTTAAAGCTAAAGTTACTGGTTGCCTTGCAGCAATTAGATATGAAACATAAGATCATCTTATAAAATATGATTAAATTCTAATAAAAGACGTGATCATTTTAATTTAAATACTAAGGAGTAAAACATGGCGGTAAACCAGGGCGGTCATTTATATCAAATCAGCTGAGAAACAACACGCTTTCTTATTTGGGGGTGAGTCACTCTATAATTATGCATTAGATTATAATTAATATTTATGAAGCCAAAAAATATTGATTGAAGCTTTAAGGTTAGGTCATGCCTCCAGGGGATTGTTCTCATGTCGTGTTGGTGAGTACCTGAGATTCTCTGAGCTGAACTCAGACTCCAGGAACTTAAGGAACTGCTCTCGTCCAACTGGATCTTTGAGAACCTCATCGATGCCGAAAGCCCACCTCTTTACCCTCTGCTGGCCCGGCTCCTTGCTGAGGAAGAACACACCCAAAAAGGCAACACGTCTTTTCACAGATGATCCGTGTGCGCAACATGACACACCCTAAATATATCAACTAATCCCTGTCAGATTAAGACCTGCACCCACCTGGCTTCAAGCTCCCAGAGAGTGGCGTCATCTGTGATCCAGGGGTTTGATGGATCTGGGGGCGTGAGGAAGGGGTCGTATTCGATGTACTGCTCTGTGTAGGCCAGTAAACTGTTTTTGAGGGGAAACAGCGAAAGCGTATGAACGACTGGTGGACATTTGGTATTAATCATCGAGTCATCACATCTGGGTAAATGATGCTCCACGATCATACCTTCCGGTGGGTGATTATGAATGAGTTGTAAGCTGCATTTAAAGGAAGCAGTGAGGGGGATTCCTCATTCTCACTGAATTCAGCTCTCTTGTCACTGAAGGAAATGACTCATCAACACTGTGTGTGCCACCCACTATCTGGAATCGTCAGCATCGTCTGGGCACGATCGCTCCCCGAGGTCATCGGGGCTCTCAATTCAACGCCATGTCTGTCCGTTGAAAGGCTCAATAAACAGATCGAGGGCTAAACTGAATAAAGACCCCAATAATATCGCTCACCTCTCCGCCACTTTGGACATTTTCAGTCGATGCCTGTCTAACTGCAATTGCCAAAAGGAGATCTGAAACCACAGCAGGGAACAATTCGCATGCGTCAGTGATGAAGTTACAATACAATGTTGCTTTTTGCAAGTATATTTAAACAACAACTGCATGATATTTTTTATTAATTCACTTTTTTTTGGTGCAGTTCAAACATACTCTTCCGTCATGTACATATCGCATTTGTATACATTTTTTTAAAATTGTAAACAGACTCATAGATGAAAAATGAGGACTACAGTTGCAATTTGAGTGCTAGCCTTGACTTCAAATGTTCCTGTTTTTAGGAGGAGAGTGCCACCGTCTGGTCGAACCTGTTCCTGCAGTTCTTCTTCTGTCGGCTGCTTGGCCTCAGGGGCGGGAGTGTGGGTCGGGCTGTGGGTACGGATATCGTTCTGCAGCCCGTACACAGACTGAGATCACAAAAAACACATTCAAATGAGTAATAGAAGCCATATAGCGACTGACAACCACACAAGGAACAATGTGTCTCTCTGCTGCATGTATGTATTGCAAAGTCATCAACCCTGACCTCAACAGAAAGACGTACCAGTGGGATAGACGGGCCGTACCTTTCTGGTTTTGTGGGGGTTTTTCATTCTGGACGACTTCTTTATGTCGACTTCCGTTGTGTTCACACATCCAGGCTGTGAGAGGAGACGACATCATAACGTTCTGTTAATTCAGCTGGAATGTCATTGTTACAACTTCGGCTCTTCGTGCTTTGCCCTCGAGCACGACGCCACAAATAGTGAAGGTGCGATGTTGCCGCCGTGACGTGAGTTTCAGGTAATGCAATCCAATTTGCTAAGCTGGGCCGGAAAGTGATTCTCTGACGTCTCCGGGACGAGATGTTGGATGTTAGTTAATTAAATATGAAATGTGCCAATTTCATCAAAACAAGCAAACCAGCGGGGGACTAGTGTGCAAATTCCATCTGATTGAACAAGTGGTCTAATCGAGGTCTCTTTCACAAGAACAGGACGACGTAGCTCGACAGCGTCACTGTGAAATTTGAATTAATGTTGATTATGTTGCTCCGAGGATGCATAAATTGGACTTATTTTCCAATTAAGCATGGAGCAGCGGCTTTCAGAGAAATACAGCGGAGGAGCCCCTGTAACCTCAGGGGGAAATAAATGTTAATGTCAAGCAAGTGTGTATGAACAAGGTAAAGAGCAGCAGTGAAGCTGATGTGTTGTGACAGTTATTGATGTGGCATTTCATGTGAAACCACAGCTCTTTGCTCTATTCATGGCTCATGTATAAATAACGTGAACTGCGTCATATTTTCAAACCAATATGACTTTGTCGCACAGCTTGATGCAGGTGAGATGTGTTGAATGGATTAAGATAACCCAGAGAGCGTGAATTATATGGAGATTAATCATGAGTGAAATAATTTCTTTCAATACCGTTCTCGTTTGCAGAAATATTTCAGATGATATTAAAAGTGTCGGCTATTATATTGGTCACACAGCAAAGGTGACGGTGACGACAACATCAGCAATTTCACTCACCACTGGTCTGTGCACATCCCAGAATGCTCTTTCCTGACTGTCGAGAATCTTCCTCTCAATTTTGTCTCTTTTCTTATCCACTCTGAGGAACAAAAAGGGAGTTCAGAAACGTTTCTACAGAGCGTGTAGATTATTCCGACACACATATGATTTAGCCCGTCGAATGTTTAATGTGCAGTTCATCTGTGAAGTTGTGCGTTGGCATCTACAGGAAAGTTGTCGTGAAACCACACACTTCAATCACGTCAGAATGGGTGTGTAAGAGGACTCACTCAATGCATGTGTGCTTCTTATAGAAACCTACTTCGCTTGTGCTTCTGCTTGCATAAAAATGAACTCCCATTTCCTGGCGAAAGCCCTCTGTAGCCTTGCTAAGCTCTCCTGCAAGTGAAACAAAGAACAATGGGGGGGGGGGGGTTTGAGGGATCTGGGCTGATTATGCTTACTGCACGTGATGTGTACAGTGCACGGCTGGATACCATCTTTAATGATCCCTGCTCACGTACAAAAGAAGGAATACCTGAGCATAACTAACCCGGTGATTCATGATTGCTTTGGGTGAAAGGAAAGTTACGAGTGATGCAGTGGCACACGGGAAGAAACAAAAGTTCTGAGGGTCAGTATGAAGAAAAAGGCAAGAGATAAAACCTGAGAGCAGAATATGCAGAACATTTGAAGAAGGGGATGCTGGCGTTATGAAAACACCTCTCTCACTTACCGCTTCGTAGTCTGCAAGCTCCAGACGTGCTTTATTTTGCATTGTTCTTTTGCAGAGGTAAACAGCTGGGGAGAGGGAGAGAGACAGAGAGAGGGGTGAATGGGAACTCAGCTTGGTTTGAACAGCCTTAGGCGACCCTGCGTTTACTCATTGAATCCTCTCAAATGCACATTTAAACTGGCCTCCAAATCACAAAGGTCATTGGCTGTGCATGGTGTCTCAGTGTGTGTTGTTTGTTTGTTTGTTTATTTGTTTGTGTGTGTGTTGCACTGTCATCATCACTTTGTTAACTGACCATTACGTGGAAGCTTCATTATGCCATTACACTGTTTTCATTAAGGCGCATCGTTCATGTGAATCAGTTGCTACATCTGAGACACTCTAACTTCCCTTAGGCTCACGGGATTATTCCCACAGCGAGCATTAGCTCTTTTTCCTCTCCCACAACTCAAACAACAAATGAAAGACCAGCAAAGCTGCGGCGAGGCGCTCAAACCATTTCTGGCATTATGAAATGTTTATCTCCGCTGGTCTGTGAACAATGAAGAGCTCGTCCCTCTATCACTATTTAAAAAAAACTCAGCCAACTGTGCACGTATACACACACATCTCTGGTTCCCCGTCACTGTAATCAGTCTGTATCAGTATGAATAGAAATATGATAGGAAACACACGGTATTACATGCCAACTGCTCTATAACGGATTCTAACTGTGGGCCAAGCATATAAAAAAACCTAACTGTGATTTAAAGTGTCTTCCTACCACTTTCATACTGCAATTGCATCATTTGTGTTTCATCTTTTGACTCGTTGGTAACACCAGCAGTAAGAACAATCTGCTGGGTACATGACCGCCACAAACAGTGTGCATCGTTTGACTCGTCAGTGCTGCACAATGCACAAAGCAGCATTTAGACTGAGCAGCTCTCTCACCATAGTCTGTGTTTTCTGGTTCCCAGCAGTTTGATGGCCAAAAGTATGGCGTCTGAAGGGAAAAACAGGTCATTAGGAAACTAAATTAAAAGAAACCTTACAGCTAACCACATGGTGTGTTGAGTCAAAGTGGGCACCGGCATGCGAGGTAGGCACACAGTCACAGCCTTGCATCTGTCGCATTAAAGTATTTGGTTGAATAATGGGCTCGGCATTACGTCTAAAGCACATAAGCTCCTTTCAGCGAGCACGGGGAGCAGACACCGGCATGAATCCGGACCCTCCTCGGTGGCACCGTCTGGACTGGACTGGCATCAGAGGAAATCCGATTACCAGTAAAGAGCGAAGTGAAGCCCGCTACCAACTCAGACAGCCTGAGGCTGTTTATTGGTTAGTTCTGCTAAACCACTAAAATTGTCAATCCCACGGTTAACGTTCAGAGTGATGTGTTTTTCTTCCTTCTTTACGCATGAACCTTTAAGAGTTACGAGGCACAGCAACTGCTAATCACCGTTTTGACTGCATCGCATTACACAGAGGGTGTGTGTGTGTGTGCGTCACTGTATCTGTCCTTCAGCCTTCTGTGCGCCATAACATCTGTACGCTCAATGACCTCTTGTGGTTGCAATAATTCACTTTTAAAAAAAACATATTTTATTGACGACATATTTGATTGGCTATTGGTCCGAGAGCCAGTTCGCTGTTAGCTTCTGGCTGTTGCACGGCTAACGTAACTAAACACACAGTGAACAGGGAAAAGGTGCAGACAGCTGATTGGATCAAAATGAGAGAGAATCTGTTGCTAGTGAAAGAATAAACTATTATGATCAATTGCAGTCTAGATGTTCGCCAAATATGATTTGTATTAATTCAATGAAACAGCTGTTGCAGAAAGCTGCACTTTTCTAGTTCTCTATGAAAAATATATGGAAAAAATAACCGGCGCGCACATCACATCCCTCTGGACTCTTTGAATTAAATCCTTAAACTGTCTGTTCATAACATGGACATAAGCAAACATGTTTTCTATAGTTCATATGATGAGATAACATGTGAGATAACACGTGAGATAACACGTGAGATAACACATGAGATAACACGTGAGATAACATGTGAGATAACACATAAGATAACACGTGAGATAACACGTGAGATAACACATAAGATAACACGTGAGATAACACGTGAGATAACACATGTGATAACACGCGAGATAACACGCGAGATAACACGTGAAATAACACGTGAGATAACACGCGAGATAACACGCAGGATAACACGCGAGATAACACGTGAGATAACACGTGAGATAACACGTGAGATAACATGTGGGATAACGTGAAACAAATGGTACTATGTGAAACATTTCCTCTCCTTAGGTTATTTTTAAACATTACCCTTGACTTGTAAAGTTTTATAGATTTAATAACATAGATCAACGAAAATACAAATCTGAATATTACAGTTATTAGTCTTACCTGAAACCTATAGAAAGTGCCATCGTCTTTGAGCGTGAGGACGTGGTCTGAGATGGGGAAGAAGTAACCATGTGCCGCCATCAGAGTTCCGAGGTGAAGAGCTTCCACTGGGAGAAAACACAGAAATAAAGTCCACATACATTGGGTTATGAACATTGAATTATGAACATTTTGCCATTAGTTGCATGCCAATTGGATAAAAATTTACCGCGCTATGGTAAAAAGAAGATATTGACCTTTTCATGAATTTGACCTTGACCTTTGACCCAATCGATCCCAAAATCTAATCAAATGGTCCCCGGATAATAACCAATCATGCCACCAAATTTCATGCGATTCGGTTTAATAATTTTTGTGTTACGCGAATAACACGCACGCATAAAAATAAATACACGGCGATCAAAACATAACCTTCTGCATTTTCAATGCGAAGGTAATTAGAACAAGCGTGTTTTGGGATTGTGTTGAAAAGTTAAACTCAACAACACCGTCAACTGTCGTACAGATATATAATATTTCAGGAAGAAATCTTCTCAGAAAGGTGTCTTCGTGCTCAGCTAAGCTCACCGGCTGCCGCCTTACATTTAAGAAACTAATATGAGAGTGGTATCAATCTCATCAACTAACTCTTCACCAGAAGCTGAATCAGCATGATTTCCAATCATTTCAAACCTGCGTGATAAGGCTCTACTATTAACATATCAATCGTCTTTAAATGATCTTCATTCAGTTCATCTTGAGGCATTAAAAGATCATTAGAAGAAGATTTTCTGATTATCCTGCAATCAATAGTTCCTCATCACTGATCTTGAGCCGGCATGCAGTTTTTTCTTTTTGGAGGTCACACAAGAAAATTAACTTTATTCACCCTTCGTCCTCAGGTATACATTAATTGTTGACAGACTGATCAGAATAAACACCAGGACCTTAATTGGGAGCTGCTGCCCTAATAATAATAATACGCTAATACACTTTAGTTGTATGGCATTTACCAAAGGAAATGAAAACCAGAAAAGGCAGATACAATGTGAACAAGACCAAAGGACATGAGCACAGAGGAAGACAATAAAAGGATGTGTGAAATAGGAATACAAACACTATAATAAGGTCTGACACTGCTTTGACAGGGGAGGCAGGCCCCCCCAAACACCACAGCAGGAGGGCCCGCTGATTAGCCCACCATAAGCCGGGGAGGCGGAACTCATCAGACGAATCACCTGGTGTTGTGCTTGGTTGGAGTGAAAACCTGCTTCCCTCCGGCGCTCCACAGCACATGATTGACTCTCCCAGATATAAAACCATCAGCTGATGAAAACATGTAATCATCATCAACTGTGTGTCTCGTCTGCCACCAGTCGCTCCCTGCTGTTCTCAACCTGTAACCTCATGGTGTCAACGGGTATTATTCATGTTTCATGGAATGTGTCGACAATTTTCGAGGAAATCGGCCCTTTTTGGGGTAATTCGGAACAGTGTATGAGAGAGTTTGTTGACATGTTGTTTTATACAATAATGTTCCTGTCTATTTCTGCCTTGATTATTTTGAGTTTGGTGTGACGCCCCGGGGAGTCTGACAGTCAACTGTGATCTTAACCCAGGAACAGGCGAACATATAAATGCGTGACATAGTCTACATTGGCAAACTTATGAATGCTTTAACAGGAGCTTACTCTATGCATGTGTAAAATATTCACATATCTTTTCTCTTGCTCTCTGGAATATACACACATCCATATATTCACACGCACCGGGGTGTATGCGTGTGTGAGATGAATATGAATCAGCACAGAGGTGAGCCTTGAGAGGTCAGGATGCTGATATGAATGTGTGTGTGTGTGTGTGTGTGTGTGTGTGTGTGTGTGTGTGTGTGTGTGTGTGTGTGTGTGTGAGTGAGAGAAGACTTGGCTGCATTTATTAATACATAATGACTCATAAGTTATTTAAACCTGTTTACTTATAAACACACCCATTCCTCCTTGTGCACTGCACCCTCCACTGCACTATTTCTTACAGCAATAATATGCCAATATATATATATACAGGACTGTCTCAGAAAATTAGAATATTGTGATGAAGTTCTTTATTTTCTGTAATGCAATTAAAAAAACAAAAATGTCATGCATTCTGGATTCATTACAAATCAACTGAAATATTGCAAGCCTTTTATTCTTTTAATATTGCTGATTATGGCTTACAGCTTAAGAAAACTCAAATATCCTATCTCTAAATATTAGAATATCATGAAAAAGTATACTAGTAGGGTATTAAACAAATCACTTGAATTGTCTAATTAACTCGAAACACCTGCAAGGGTTTTGAGCCTTGACAAACACTCAGCTGTTATAAATCTTTTTTTTATTTGGTCTGAGTAAATTTTAAATTTTTATGAGATGGTTTTTTAGTTTTTTCTTAAGCTGTATGCCATAATCAGCAATATTAAAAGAATAAAAGGCTTGCAATATTTCAGTTGATTTGTAATGAATCCAGAATGCATGACATTTTTGTTTTTTTAATTGCATTACAGAAAATAAAGAACTTTATCACAATATTCTAATTTTCTGAGACAGTCCTGTATATATATATATATATATATATATATATATATTGGCATATTATTGATGTAAGAAATAGTGCAGTGGAGTGTATTATTTTGTATGAATTTAATAAATTATATATATGAATTTAATAAATTATATATATATATATAATTTATTAAATGCATATGTTGGTGTGTTATTAAGTCAGAAAAAAATGTCAAAGAGCTATAGGGTTATTCAGGAAAACAGTCCTTTACCTACATTTGACTTATTATCCATTCAGAATGTTTATGTTCTGGATTGTTTATCAGATGAAAGTCAGCAAAGTATTTTAAAGGCCATCTGGGACAGGGAAGTTGGAGCTTTCTGTTTCCCATTCTTCAACCAGTGGGATGATCTGCTCCCGGTCTCTCTGCTTCTGTTGAAGTGCAGCTGAGGGGTATTCTGATGCCACCTGAGGACTGAATGTTGAACGTCATCCCCACGGACATTAAGTGATTTCTCTAAATCCCCAAGGCAATCCCGACTCTGCATTGCCTGCTGCTATTTCAAAGTTCAGAAATCCTCCAGCACACATTAAAAGGTAGATACATAAAATTAGATTAAGCTGAGCAGCATGTGTTCATTTTGTATTATTGTGCTTCGCCATAGTTGGAGAAAAACATTGAATCTAATGTATTAAAGGCTGAGTTAATGCATCATCTGGCTATATGTTAGATGACACACCCAACATGTCCATGACCTGAACAGGAGGGACGATGTCGTTGATCCCTGATGTGAAGGTAGAGCCTCACTCAGGTCAAATAATTGACCTCATAATTGAGGACTGGTTATACTGGGACAGCGATTCGGGCCGGATATTATGCTTTGAGGATGGACTACTCGAAAAGAGGACTTTGATAATTCAGACAGGTGACTTCAGCAACACACCGCTACACTCAAAGAAATGACTCATTGGATGAACTCAATTAAATTGTTGGCAGGTTTTCCATCCAATAATTATATGCAACTCCAACTCAAATTTAGCACATCAGTGCAATAAAATGTAATTAAGTTAGTCCAACTCATTTGTATCAAATACATCTAAAATAAAATAACTATATTCATTAAATTTAATTAATTTGTGTTTGTCCAACTCAAAATATAAACTAACTAACGAACAAAATATGAAAACTCCACACAGAAGGAACACCCAGACTGGGAATTGAACCCACGGACCTTTGGCTTTGAGGCGACGGTGCTAGCCACTACACCACCATACAGCCCTGAAAGTGTCTTCACCTCATGTAAACAACTCATTTTCAGCTGGCGCATGCGCAAAGGGTAGTCCTCAATTAAACACATTTATTTTGAGTTGATATGCACACCATCTAACCTAAATAAATCTAATAAATGCAAGTATTCATACATTTTGTGTTACACCCATTAAATATAAATATCTATTTTTGTAATTGATTTATTTAAATGTATCAAACAATATTTAAATGTGTCACCTCGAAGAAGGGCTTGAATCGTTTTTGTGAGTGTAACCTAAATAAATCTAAGAAATGAAAGTATTCATACATTTTGTGTTACACCCATTAAATATAAATATCTTCGTTTTGTAATTGATTTATTTAAATGTATCAAACTATATTTAAATGTGTCACCTCTAAGAAGGGCTTGAATCGTTTTTTTGAGTGTAAACCCTGAAACTAAGACAGAAACATCAACGGCCACTTTGTTGCTAACATAAGAAATAGGCCTACACTGAAATATTTAAGATTTAACTTGTGGTTCCGAACAAATAAAGCTTGTGACCCCTGAGAAAACGGTTAGTCAGATGTCTATTTCGTCTATTAACTTCATAGATGGCTCCATTAAAAAGATTTTTCGGAATGTGGATTCGTACTGTGTTTTTTTTCTTGCTTTCTACCCCGGTAATCATTGCGCAACGTATCTGATGTATATTGTATTCCTTAGGGCTCACTCGTGGAGTATTTTTAGATCATTATATTGTTACCTTTACATAAGCTAAGGATTTTAATACTTGTTCCAACACTGGTTCTAATCAGCTCAGGTGGGAGGTAGAGGATTCATAAAGATGCAACTGAATGATTAAGGAAATAATGCAACTATTTATAAATCCATGCATTTCTTTTGTAGTAAGATATAATCATTTATATGCCAGTGTAACAGTGTACAGAAGGATGGTCTGACTGAAAAATATACAAGAGTGACTCTGGAGTCTGATGAGGAGGAGGCTTAAAGAATCCTGGAGGAGAAGTCCAGGACCATTATACATACATTATTATACATATATGAGCCCTCGCCATGCTGACGATCATTTCCCTTGTGCTCCACTGAGCAGATTAGGTGCTCTTTCATATGCAATTCACCCTCTTAATAACACACCAGGTACACACTCCCCGACAGCTTTTTTGTTGATGGTGTGGTGAATTTGCCTATTTTATTCAACTGGTGTCGTTTCTTTATTTTAAGTCTTTTAATTGTTGCAACTTGACAACTAAATTCCTCCCAGAAGGATCTAAATTATTATTTGCAAAGCTACTATTATTCATGTATGTATATATGTATGTATGTATGTATTATGTATGCATGTATGTATGTATTACTTTTTTAAAAACTGTGATGACATTTTAATAGTATTGGCGTCCCAGTGAGACTGAATTTAGAACCTCTTCAGCTTCTGTACTGTCATGTGAGCTGTGTCCAGTTACAAGAGGGATTGAAATCAAAGCCTTTGCTTTCATTTGGAGTGGTAAAAAGTGGTCGTTGCTGAACGTTCAGTGCAAAATGAAGCTACCAGGCTCTGACGTGTCAAGCCAATGTAGAAGTGCTTTTTTAAACCTGCATTCTCTCTAGTGGCCAGCAGGGGGCGACGCCTCTGATTGCAAAAAAAAGAGGCCTTTTAAAAAATGTCCCTACTTCTCAATTGATGTATTGACCAGTAAACATGGTCAACACAAGTGTATGGTCTCAATAGCTAGTTTCAAGTCCTCTTCAATACAGCGTGATGTTCATTGAGTAATTGAGGGTCCTGTCTGGAGTAAAATAGATGATAAAGCGAGGCCTGGACCTTGTGATTGACATGTTGCTACCACGGCGTTGTCCCGTCTGTCAGTACAAAGGGAGAAAAGCCCATTTGTGGGAGCATCTGGTGAGTGTTGTGCTTTTATTGCTGTACGCTTTGTCTCTGAAGCGTCAGGAGAGCAAACCCTCCAAGCATCTTGCATAAAAGGATGAAAGCGGCACGGCTGGCGTTTCCCACGCATAACAATCCGTCACATTGTTCGTATACGGTTGTGATGTTACAACTATACAATATATGTCATTAGGCTGGCTTTGGGCTCCCTTTTCCTTTTGCCAGTTTGTCATTGCACATTGTATCTTTCTTTCCAGCCATTGTTCGTTTTGTTCTTCCCAGTGTTTAACCTTCTAGTTTTTGGGGGGATTTGGTTTCCCGCCTGCTTCTCAACTCTCACCCTTTTAATTTCATAAATAAATCATCGAGCTCTTCCTGCTGCCTCCTCATCAGCTTTGGATGACGTAAACAGGAAGTAAGACATTCAGTCAGTTAGCTGTCGGCTCCACTAAGCCCTGTTCTTTAGGCTTTATATGTACATGTTGGTGAATATTCCCCCCTGGAGAGTCATGCTGAATTAACTGCCAGCAATTCCTGTTTTCTCTGAAAACACAGACGTGTAGGGGACAATTAACTGGATTACGAAACGGCAGAAAGTGTCTCAATTATGAGCTATGAGAGCAGATCTGAAATTGGATTTATGGACATTTATCAGAAATGCTTCAGGGATGCTCATATCACGAGAAAGACCAGTCACACTGGTTTTCATCTCAATGTGTTAAACACCATGGACATTATTTAGAAGAGCAAGGCTTTTCTCAATGTTAAGCTTGAGGTGTCCGCTTGAGGTCGTCGATCGTGTCAACCTGTGGCTTTCCATTCACGTCTAGCTTCTCCATGTTTCTGACCCTGTCACACATTCCGCATGTTAGTTTGTTTCCATCCCACCTGACTGTTTGCTAACTCTCCTCTCATTTCAGATCCTCCCCTCCCCTGGTTCTCGACGCCCATCTCACCTGCAGCACATCCCCTCATCACTCGCTCACTATTTAAGCCCTTTCACTTGTTCCCTGCCAGATGTGTGTTACGGCTGAGCTCGCCAGTGTTAATCCGCCTGTGGATTGGTTTGCTTTATGACTCATCTCCAGGTGTTGGCCCTGTCTGAACTTAAGTAAATTAAACTGTCCTGGTCCATCTGTCTCTGTGTCGTGCTTTTGGGTTCCAGTGTGCCCCGGTAGGAGTAACCTTTACAGATCCCTTCATGAGCTGTCTAATCTGACCAATAATGCACCTTCATGAAACAAGCCTCGGCCACCCTTAAGGTGGTAAGCACTTCATTCCAATAGTTCCCATGCCAGATAAAGCAATTGGCTTTAGATATTTAATGAAACATAATGGTTTGTAATGGCCTGAATTGTAATGTAAGTATCATGGCAAGAGGCCACGTACATGTGCACAACCTGCTGCTAAAATGTCCCAGAGGATTTCAGATTTTGAGGCAGGAATTTGCATCGGCTAGTCAAACAGAATCGGGGACCACAAATATTGCAAAATAACAAGATACTGAGTTCCTCAGAAGCGTTTCAATATATTACCCACTGCATTCATTTCGGAGAAACCTCTCTTTCCCCTGTTTACGTTGATATATAACCTAATCTGCCTTTATATAATAAACATGCTGATATTGTGCTGTGAGACAAATTAATTGCATTTCACTTTGCCGTGTCTGTCCGCCCCCGAGGAGTGTGTCTGAGCTGAACACTCTCTTCACCTGACGGCTTGTTTTGTGTTTGCAAATGACTAAACACTCAAATAAAAATGAAAAACAAAAAGTGTTAAAGGTCAGAGAACATCTGCTTGTTCACACCTGTTTTCAGACCCTTCACAAAATGGCCGTTTCTGAACATTATTCTCTGGAATAGCATTCGGAAATGCATTTTCCCTTTTGCAGGTGACACAAAATGGAACAGAATAAATGTCAATTTGCTCGAGGGGATGACAGGGAACATTAAGCAGAAATAATATGACAGGCTTTCTTGTTTTACATAGTTTACGACGTTTTTGTTTCAGCATATCAGAGGTGCAGCACGAAAGATACATCATGAATCAGTGCTGTCTGAGGCTGGGGAAAAGCAGAATCTCTCGGGGAAAAAATGTAAATGACTGAACTGTGCTTTTACTCAAACAAGTTCCTCGACGTAAATGAAAAGACAAAAATAAAAATAAAGCACAAGAACAATCTGTACGCTCTGGAAGGTTCAACTGCTACCAAACAATGCAGAGATGTTTTTATTATGATCCGACTGCTTCATTATGCCCTTAAAAAGCACACACACACACACACACACACACCCACACACACACACATACATAAATAAGAGCATGACTTGTTGTGATCTTTCTGATACAAATGCACAATTGACAAATGCAGGCGAAGACAGGTCGACTCTTGCATACAAATGAAACAACACAAAAAATTGATGAGTCGGTTAAATCTCCCAGCTGGGAGCAGGCACAACTATGAATACCGAGGCACACACACACTGGAGCAGACAAACACTGATATGTGCACCCACAAGCAAACACGTCGGTATTTAAATAACCACACCAACACTACGTACACGCACATTTAAACTACACTGTTAGAGATATTTCTTTATCACCATATTTAGCAAGCCAGCACTTTTGAGTCATTCTTTGTGCAATAAGAGGCTCAAGAAATGATCTGACAACTTCCTGTCAAACTCTAATTCATCATACTTCAAATAAGAATAATAAGAAAGACAAATGCATCACTGTAAACGTATGTATGTTTGTACACACACACACACACACACACACACACACACACACACACACACACACACACACACACGTTGGTTCAAAAGGTTCCACAAAGGCATGCAGTTGCCAGCAGAACTATGCAGTTTAGGATTATACAGAATAACCACCTGTAACAATGCTATCTCCATAATTGTGTCAACATTAATAGATAACTATATATGTATATTATATATTATGATTAATAAAATAATCCCACACCATTCTAGATCAGGATAGAAAGTCGGACCCACTCCTCTATGGAGAGTGTTTGGGGGATGTAAACAGGAAGTATTATTGCCATAGAGTCAGTTAGCTGTGGGCTACAACTTCGAGCTGTTTTTAAGACTATATTCATTTAAATTTTGCCAAACTGGCACCATTAAAAGTATGCCAAATTAGCTGTTAGAGATTCCTTTTTTAAATGTCGATGTTGAGACAATGAAAATGGATTAATTTGACAAAGACCCGTTAATTCTCTGTTCTGGAGTAGTCTCTAAAGAGTGTATTTTTTCTCTGATTTATACACGTTAATTAAAAATGGATTCAGGAGTAAATTATATCATCGAAAGGTCTAACACTAAATCGTTAAATCGTTAAATCCCGTCTGTGTATTCTCACGTCTGAGTTACGACTAGAAAGAAAGATTTGAATGCACATTTGTGGTATTTGTGTGCTGAGGGTTTTAAAGTAATTGCCTTCACGGGATTGTGGTTCACGTCCATAACTGCAACTCGGCATCCAAACTACAAAACCAAATCTGTTTTTTAAACACCGGTATGCACCTTTCATGCAGTATCTTAGCCTACGCACACGCCCTGCCGCTCAGAGGCTTCCCTCTTACCTTGATCTTCAATGTCCAGGTTCTTGATCATCCACTGTACAATTTCAGAACCTGAAATGAGAGAGACATTACAAATGAATCACTGACATCTAATATATTCTGTGCTGCAACACTTTTTCAGGGAAAACAATGAATCTCTTAACCCTATCCACCTCCATTTATCATCACAGTGCATACCAATTCCTCTCGCCTTGCACCGTGTGGGTGGCTAATCGTCCATCCATTTCCACATTATTTCTTCTCGCACCCTCTCCAAGCCATCTCTCTTTGGATGTACTCCATTAATATAAATGACCAGCGAGTTACAACGGCACAATGAAGCAGCTATTGTGTACCCTGACAACACAGTCTGTCTGACTTAGTCACAGCACGGACATTGCAGTCGCAATTGTTTGATTGAATAAGGAAATGTAACACAGAGGACATTTCCAACTGTCATAAACACACATTAAGACGGTAACTGAGTGAAATAAGGTCTGAGAGGAGGAGAGAAGGTTCTGCTGTGAATGTGTATTTGTTTTTTTCAGTAAATGTCTCAGGATTACTCATATGCCACTGCCATTTTTTCAAACCTTTATGGTGGATGTCATTTTGCAATTCATCTTCTCCATTTGAGAATGCAACTGAATCTTTTTCACATCTCAGAATAACATAACAGCATCCTTTGTCCCCTGGGTATTTTTTGCCACCCAATCACAACATGTAACTTTCGCACTTTAGCAAAAATATATATATTTCCAAGCTATTATTACAGTCCGTCATGCTGACGGCTGACGGTTTGTTGAGGAGACGAGAGCCACAGAAGGAGGGAGAAAAGGTGTAAAAATGGAGACATGAGGGAATTCATGCCGTGAGACAGTCGGCCCTGCGGCTGTCTCTCTGTCCGTCAAGCTGTCTTTCTGTCAGTCGTCCTTGTTTTTCAACGTCCATAACCAGATGAGATTCTCCATGGATTAACATCATTAACACAACCCCATTTTCACTTAAATGAGATGTGTACGCTAATCCTCTAACAAGGCTGTTCTCCGGATTTATTAATATCGTGCCCATAGATTGGGCTGTGCATGTGGGTTTGTGGGGTTGCGGGTGTGTGCAGCTGCAAGCATGTGTGTGCATCAGAATGTGCCAATAATATAAAGAGATAAATGATACCAAGCATGGCTAATATTGGATATTTGCTGCAGCAAAAAGTAACAGCATACAGCCCGAGGGCATCATGCACAACTCAACATCAACATATTAAGAAGAGATGATTTTAAGTGAAAGTACAAATTATATTTTAGAGGTTGTAAAAATCCTCGTAGTAAAGCCATATGAGTTGAAAATAAAGACTATGCACAGAGAAAATGTGTGAAATGCTAGAATATACCACATAAGCTATGAGGAGATATACACTCGATATACAGATACAAACATACATATAGGGCTTAACAGTCCAATAATATATAATTCATAAATACCCCATTAAATGGGAAAAATTGTGAAATATAAGCTCACCCAGTTTGATCAGCTGTAAATTGTTAAAATACATCTTTATAATTTGGGTCGCCAGTAAAATAAAGAAGAAATAGCCACATTTGCCATAGTTATTATGAAAAAAAAGTATGGGATCTGTGTAGCGATATATTTATTTGAGAGCGAGAGCTGTTACTCAAAAAGGTGAATAAATTGGCAAGTGGAAAATGTGTTTTTTATACAGAATTGAGGCTGAGCACTCGTCCCCGGGCAGTTTGTGGGGCTACAAAAAGTGGTGCAGAGGAAAAACACAAAAACAGAAACCTTGGTTACATCCGTGGCTGTTTGTCCGGGAGCTCCAGTGAGCAGCAATCATTCACCTCAAATAAATATATCGCTACACAGATCCCATACTTTTTTTCCATAATAACTATGACAAATGTGGCTATTTCTTCTTTATTTTACTGGCGACCCAAATTATAAAGATGTATTTTAACAATTTACAGCTGCTCAAACTGGGTGAGCTTATATTTCACAATTTTTCCCATTTAATGAGGTATTTATGAATTATATATTATTGGACTGTTAAGCCCTATATGTATGTTTGTATCTGTATATCGAGTGTATATCTCCTCATTGCTTATGTGGTATATTCTTCTTCTTTGCGGGAAGTAGCATCCAGTCTGACCATTACACTCTCTCGCGAGGCATTATTGATAGACACTGCATGCATTTGTACAAATAATATATTACAACTAATGGTTGTGGTGTGTTTTTAGACATGATGATGAAGTGTAACTATAGTCTTTAGGTTGAGCTGCAATAACAAATAAGACATCTGTTTCAATCATATCATGTTCCCACAGATGAAGCCAGTGTACTTGATTGTATAATACCTGACGAAAAGAAAGAGCAGCGATGGATCTGAGCGGTTATTGCTTAGCCAGATGTAAAATAATCAAATATAATTAATCAATACGGCCTCTCACTGTTTGGAACGTAGATAGATAAACCCTGTGGAGAAGGCTTGGAATGAATAAGGAACCCAACAACAGAAAAAGACCTGTGCATCAGCTGCCCTTTATGTGCACAAAGCATTCGTCATTGTTTCGCTGACATCACTGAGGCTCAAATTAGTGATATAAATTGATCTGAGTCCATATGTTGCTGCTCACTGCCAACCATCCAACCTCATCGCAGGGCCTGAGTGGCTCTTAGTTATAGCAGAAAGGGGGACCGGTGAGGGTTCTGGCATCTGTTGGTGGCTTTGTGCACGTTATTGTGCAAAAAATGAGGTTTTTTGCACAATATTCAGGGAACAAGCATTCATCGGAAAATCATAAATTGTTGGATTATTTATAAATCCTTTATATTTAACAAGATTTTGATGCCGTTGCATTGTAAAGCTCTGACTTTTATAAACCGATAAAAGCTTTTAATTTGATTGCGTAATCCTGTGAGTTTATATTTCTGTCTATATAGTGCATGACAGCGATGATGGCTTCGCTTTTGAACGTAGTGTTTAAATTGAATAGTCTCTTATAGGTTATCACTCCAACATGGATTCTTACATGTTAAGTTGCATAGCTCGAACAATCCAATGTGATCCTCTTGACATTCGGTTACTGCTGGTGTGAAATGTAAACTCTAAATAATTTCAGTGTTTTGTTTGGCGAGAAATGAGTACTCGTCGGGTACTTAGTGGATGGGTGCGAAGTGGAGGAGAGGACGAGGAAGAGGAGAGGAGGCAGTCGAAGAGCGTACAGAACAGCAGAGAGCTAAAAGCCTTACCTGAAAAAACACTGGGGATCTTGGTAAGAAAACTTTTCACTGTTCGGATGGGGATGCCATTTCTCTCATCCTGCATGCGTGCTATTACCTCCTCCATCTGGACAACAACAGAAACAGTGGGGGAGAAGAGGAGGAAGCAGTGAGAGAGGTTTCATCAACTTGCATTAGTGAGTGAAGGTTGTGTGTGTGTGTGTGTGTGTGTGTGTGTGTGTGTGTGTGTGTGTGTGTGTGTGTGTGTGTGTGTGTGAGTAAGACGGAAATAAATAATTGGACACAAACAAATTCTCGTGTGGTTCAACCGTGTTTCCAGAGGGGGAGAGGAGGAAGTTGGTGACTAAGAAATCACTGCTGTCAGATTTCTGCCTCTCCTTTGACGAATCTCTCTGTGTCATTTGTCACACAAAAAAAGCTCCAGTAAGATGCTCTATTAAAATTTCAAAAGTCGAACAATGGAGTTTCTTGTTATGCTCCATCACAGTAAATGTACATACTGTACACCCAAACTTTACATCGCAGAGAAGAGAAATACATGAAGCCACTCAAAAAGGCAATTCGGACACGGAGGTTTTGTACGTGTTCTGATTTACACATTTGAACCAAAAGCTGCAGCGAGGAACCAAATAGACACAAATGAAATTGCAGCAACATTTGCACACGCCACTGAGACATAAATGCACTGGGAGTTTTCTCAAGGGTCTGGCATGGCAACACAAGGCAGCCTCGTTTCCAAGAGAACCCAGAGGGGAGCAAAGCAGAGGTGCGTCAGTCGGATCGGGGGCAAGGAGATCTCCCCACACTCACCACTTGGTGTGGAAATATACACATGGAAAATATGTACACAGAGGCCTGGCAACACACCTTATATGTGCTATGCAAACAGTTACACATTAACAAACATGCTCAATGTGTTGCTTCACATCAATCCACCTGTCAAGGATTTTTTTTGTTCTGAGAAATATGAATTGAGGTTTGTCTATTCACAGACAAATACCACAATCAGCTGATTATGGATTTACTACTGAACGATTATTCAGAAAAAAGACAGTCGAGGGCATGAAATGTTTTATTTTTATTTTTTATATTCCTTAAATCAATCAAATGTTTCTTTCAATAACACATTTTATAGTTTAAACCACACAGCGAAGAGAAACAGTGAAAAGATGAAAATGTATCCACTAAAAAGAAGATTAGCAATGATCTAAAAACAGCATAGTTTATTTGTCCGAGTCTTAAAGAATACCCTTCAACGAGACAAGCCGTGTCGATAAAAAGATAATCATAAAGTTATGCTTGACAATGGTGCACAAGATGCCAAGATTCATTTTGAACATGGCGATGAAAATAAAGCACCGTTATGATTTGTGCTCGCTGGAGTTTCATTACAACACATTTGATACTTGACTCCTTTCTTTACACGACTTGTACAAAGATGAGAAAGTAGTCCATGCGTAAGAGAGATGAGTTTATTACGATTACTCGGCATTGAGGGGGAAAGTGTTCTATGTTTTGTTACTCCAATCAAATATTACAAAGAGTCATTGTTTATTTAACATGAGTATTAGTTGTGGTAGCTTCTGCACTTTACCTACTGGATTATAAGTACTAAACTATAGTATCTATCTAGTGTATATAGATGTGTTTTGTGATAGTGTGTGCAGTGTATTGATGTTTGAAATGGTCTTTTTGGGGGTTTGAAACGACTCATTTTTCATTTGATTACATCTAACATATAATCAATTGTACTTATTGTGCACTGCACTGGAGTGTGATGTTTTTCCAACTTCATGGATCATCCCCCTCCATTTAGTTTCCTCTCCGTCTTCTTGTGACATAAACACAACTTATCCGTGGAACTCCTTTGGGAAAGGTAACACAATCAGTTCCACTTGGTACAAATGAAGTGTCGTGACGGTGATTTTCTGTTGCCATATTGTCGAGGAGGGAACACTTCAGCTGAAAAAAATCCGGGTTTGATATGTAAATCTGTGTCTACTTGGCAGTTCATGAGCTAGGACTGAAGAAGCATTGTGTTAGCTAGTAAAATACCCTGGAGTTAAAAAGCATCCCAGTTTGGGACTGGAGCTTAATTGACAATGATGGAGCACAAGCAAATAGTGCAATTAGAGAGCTGCTGGAAGATGATTGGTGAACCAGCAAGACTAAGAGAGGGAGGAATGAAGAGAAATTAAACATACAGGTTAGTTCAACCTGTTCCTTTAATCTTTTTCTCCCACATCCTGCATGAGGCAGGCCAGTAGATCTGTCTCTACAACGTATTTCATTGGAGGTTCAGCACTGTGATTCAGGTGGGCGCTTATGGTGCTATAAAATTACATTTCTGAAAACAAGTTACATTTATTTTGCAATTACAAGACCATAGTGGACAAATCAATCCTAACTGCTCCTGGGTAGATCCTCCATGTTGTTGTTATTTGGTAGATTTCTCTTATTTTCACATTGTTCCCCAATGAAAACAATGTCACACCAAAGTTACACCGATGTCTTCACCAGCGGGATTCTTATTGGACCCATATGTACTCCCGCCACGAAGATAATGTTTTAATAAGAGGCAGTGCTGAAATCCTAGATGTTCACTACTTCATTAAAAGTTGTTCCGGGAAATGAATTAATGCGAGACGAGCCAGGTTGAAGGAAAAAGGTTGAATATCTCAAAGAGGCTTTTAATATTTGATCACAACACAATGGAAGCTGTTGAAGTCAGAATATGTTGACATTTAACAGTTTAAGTATCAGAGGGTGATGTATTTCTTTGCTGTTTCTCAACAACCACTGTTTCAAGTTAGAGGACAATGTGTGATTTAAAGAATACATATGTGATTTTAATCCTATAGTAAGAAGCTCAACCGGGCCAAAATCAATCCATAAATACTATAAATACATAATTATATAATTCAGGCGTGTGAAGCTGTAGCACCTAAAACTGACGCGCAGAAAAACAGAAATTAATAATATTCAAGTGGCCTCCTTTTCATGTGTCGCATGCATCAATTCTTTTGTTGTTTTCAAACCCATTTCTCAATAAATGATCATTGTGTTCAGCTCATCCCCCGTTGAATAAGTGTGCCTTATAAATGCCAACCTTCCTTCTGTATCTATGCCTCGCTGTCTTTCTCTGAGAGCGAGCGAGCACAGGGAGACGGAGCAAGGACAACAGCACTCGTGATCAATACTTCTACACACCCTCTCACCGCCTACACATGGTAGAATGCCACCAGCGTGAATACCCAGGATCTAAAGCTCTTGAAGTCGGGATGCTCTCTGGTTTCATGTTGTGAGGAAGAGAGGAAAGCCATTTCCCTCTGGAGAGAGTGAGATAGAGGAAGAGTCTCTCTCTCTCTCTCTCTCTGTCTTCGCCCCCACCCATCCACCCACCCAGCATCTCTGCAGCCTCTTAACAGATAAGAGGGAGTGTTCTGGCTGCACAGTGTGAATCATTGAATAATGATGGTACAGGACTCAGTCCATATGAAGTGACTAACAAAAGCTCCAGATATAAGCACAGACTGAGCTTTCGGCACACGGCTCTGAGCACTTCAAAGACTATCACTGGGGCACTCGGAGAGCAATCAGAATGTTCTGAAGCACCATTTGGAGCAAAAAAAAGCAGGTTTGTAAATCAATGCTGGCATGTGAGATGTCTTTTTAGCTGCTGTTAAGTGCAACATAAGTCCCTTATTTGATGGGCTGTTTCTCAGAAAAGCAAGCCGATAGAAGGATCCGCTATTATAAAGCTTCTATCTTGAGCACATCTGAAAGGCGGGAGGTTTTTGGGAGGAAATTTCAGAAATTTTATTGTGTGTTCACAGAGAGCTCAATTTAAAGTGCCCTTTATCAGTTACCTGGGCAAGAGAGAAAGGAGGTTGTTTTTTCCACCTTTGGGATTGATGGTGTTAGGCTGAAATGTGGTTACGTCCATTTGGATCAGTGTTGTAAATCCTGGACCAAGTAATTAGAATTTGTAAGAAAGGCAGAAGATTGACCTGGAGCTTTCTGAGAACCACCTGGCTCTGAGACCTTTTAGTTACTTAGATGGCCTCGGTGTGTTTACGAGTTGAGTGGCAATTGGCCCTTTTGTACTACACCAGGAGATCACACGGCTCGACCTTGACTGTCTGTAGTTACCTACCGCAGGTACGAGTGCTACAATTCTGCAATGTCGGGTAAATGCTCTACGCTGTAACCGCCGTATAAGCGCAGTGCAGAGCGGCGGCCATGAGCGAGCCAGTACACGGACATGGACTAGCAGCACGCACGACCGGCCCGGATACAACAAAGCAGGGAGAAGCTCAGATAACAACACGTACGTGACTTCATTCTCACTTCATCTCTGCATAGATGTGGCAGCTGTCTCCAATTTGGCCTTGGCTGCTGGTGATTGGCAATCAGTCAGCAGCCGAGTCCGCTCTCATAAAAGCTCTCAGTTGAGAGTGGAGGCGGGTGGGAGGAGTGAGCAGACATGTGGTCTGCTGTGTGTTGGTAAAATAAAGTATGCTATCCAACGGAACCTCGCTGTTGTCTGGTAATCCTTGGTGCTTTTGGGGGAAACCCACCGGTGACGGCCAGGGAATCGTCACACTGGAGCCCAATGTGGGGCCCCCTGGAACAAAGCACCAAGGATTACCAGACAACAGCGAGGTTCTGTTAGATAGCACACTTTACTTTACCAACACACAGCACGCATCTGCTCACTTGCCTCTCAACCGAGAGCTTTTATGAGGGCGGCCTCGGCTGCTGACTGATTGCCAATCACCAGCAGCCGAGGCCAAATTGGAGAAAGCTGCCACAATAGATAATAGTTGTTTGCAGCTATATTAAAGCTCCGAATATCAAAATTAGCACCTTTAACACAAGTTATCTACGCAAGCTGGGAAGCAAAGTTCTTTTAACCCAAAGCTCAATTTTTTGGGGCTAAACCACAAGTTGTGCTCGTGCAGGTGGACTGATCACTCGTGTCGCTGTACAGTCGGAGGACAACTCGGAAGTAAACATTTTTAAGACATTCTACCAACTGATGTTGGAAGATACACGCTGTAAACTACTGTCACCGTAAGATTGTAAGTTCCATGTTGAGTGTACTGCACAACCCACAGGTTGCATTAAATAGTTTTGACCTAGATGGAAGTGACGGAGGAAAAATCATCAGTCCTTGATGAGCTCAACCTTATTTTTCAAACTGCTTTAATTAGATCATCATTACCTCCATCCACTTTGAATCCCTGAAGCATATGATTGTTTATTAGAGACTGAGGGACCCATTGAAATGCTTTAACAAATGCACTAGTTTAGTTCACATACCATAAAGAGCTTATCCTCAATCACAATTTCTTAAATTAGGCTACAAGTGGTCTTTCTTAGATTGCAGCATGTCTCGTGATTCAATTGGAAACTCATCTAAAGTCCATTCCCATTTCTCTCCGCCTGTGCAAATGTAAGAACCTCGCTGATGAGCCGCTGAGGAAATTAAAAGCTCTCATTTCCTTTTTTCTTCCCCTCGCTTGTCCCTCGATAGGTGAATATTACTGCATCAGGCGTTGTGCGGAGAGTGGTACTACCTTGACAGTGTTATCTGAGGACAAGTACGTCGACATGAGGAGAACAGATACTATCCCCCAACTCTGCGTCACACAAATATGCACTCGCCTATCACAGAGGAATACGTGAATCCACACACACTCACAGCCCAGATACTCCCATCAGGGCATGAGGCACTGAACACACAGCGATTACCAGGAACATTGCGAGCAGAACATATATAGTCTGACAGAATTCAGGCACACACACACACACATTTGACACATATTGTGAAAGCTTATGCACCCAGAAGGTGGGGATTATCATATTTTTTAAAGTGCGGTATAAAAATAGGTGAGCAACCCAGCTCATGTCTGGCTCCTCAGGCGGTGCCAGAGCCGCCTAAAGAGGACCTGTGGCTATATAGCATGACAGCTCGACGAGATAAAAAAGTCTTTGCAGTTGCTTGATCTCATTTCCTTTTGAACCGCAGCACTCGGCGCCGTGAATGAGGACGGACCTGCGGTGGAGGCTCAGAGATGATATTTCACATTTTCCTCTTCCCTCAAACACTAGCAGCGGTTTAGCGAAACGGACCGAATGCATTCCAGTTTCAAGTTCAATTACTTTTAAGAGGACCACGACTCTTTTAACACAAGCACTTAAAGGTTTACATTACAGCTGCACATAAGCACAGTGATGTGTTTTGACAAACGAGACACACGTCTTCGAGTCTGGCTGGCTGGTGTGTTTGCGTACGGACAAATCCCAAAGCACCGCCTTCATTCTTCGTGGCCTCAAAGATTCCAGTGCCGTTCAGATGTTGTTCAATGTATTTTGTCTGCTATGAGGTTGCCGTCTGCATACAATGTGATGCTCTTCTCTCCGGTGGTGACCTAGATAGGCGGAGGAGGAGAAGTCTCAACACTTGATGAACTCAAATACCTTATGAATTCATGTATTGTGTATTCTCTAAAATCTCTTAAGACAGAGCTCTTTCTTTCTCTCTCTCTTTCACTTTCTTTCTTTTTTTCTTTACTTCTGGAGAGGCATTAAACAAACACCACCCAAAGCCGATCTGCTGACCAAAGGTATTACGTAATGGCCTTTGTGAGAGGAGAGCACTCTGCAGGGCCATTATAGAGCTTTTTTATTGACTACAAAGCTTTTTTTAATCAATCATATATACAGTATAGCATTAACGAAACATCCCCAGTGATGTAAAGCAGCCGTTGGGCAACAAAATAAAACGTTGCTTCTATTTTAAATATTAAAGTGAAATAAATGCACATCTCTGCAGAGTGTCAGACAAATCAATCAGTAATATTGCTTCAGTATCACATTTTAACAATTCCTCATAATGTAACAGGAACAGGACTAAGCTCACATTAATCATGCTGTATATTATATTCAGGCCAAAAATATTGATTAATAAAATAAGAAAATTCTCACAATGCACACATGTTTTTTGAATTTTGTTGATACTGTATATGCATGAGATTAATCTCTATTTCAGTAAAAAATTAAATCCAAAAATGTAGACAGCAAAATATGCTATTCTTCTTCTTTCTCTTGCCTTCCAATCGTCAATCTTTAAATTATATTGATTTACTGCTGGCAATGTGCTTGAAATCCAACACTCAACTAAAACCAACCAATCAAATATCAGCTCACTTTGCCTGATATACAAGCAAATACTTTCTGTACAAATTGGTCAATAGTGCTGAAATGGATAGGTTATATACCTCCCACAGCCTATTTTAGATATAACACCTATTGGATGTTTGACATACAGGGCTACATGTGTGATTAAGCTATTATATTAGATGTAATACCTGTTCAAATATATTGCAACTGGCACCTTTTTTTATGTATATATCATTTTGTAATTATCAGTTCTTGATGTGTGACATGACCTGCCCTTTTTGCTCCTGTTTGGTATGTTGATTTAACTTCCATATTTGTTTGTGTGTGATTATGAGGCTGTCTTTCATGGGCATGTGTAATGATTCTGTAGATCTGTTGGCCTCTTTTGTATTCATCTTTATATTAACAAGTCAAATTCAGATATTTACCACATACATTATCGAAATACAACCTATTCGCTCAAATAACGTGAACAAAACGTTGTTACGCTGTCTGCTAAATTCAAACAAAGTTGGTCAGACACTTCACGATGTGCCTGTGATACTTGGGCATTCGAAATAAAGATTACCCTGCAGGAAGGTGGGGGCAGTTAATGAGCTCATGCTGACAAGGTTGTTGAATAGATGCCATGAATCCTAGGTCTCCGAGTTACCACAGCAACACCGTCTGCGACCACGATCGCAAGGACATCTTTGGTCCCCATCTCTCATTGATAAGAGAAAGAAAGAAGGTGGTTGTGGGGTAGCATGATGGGGGCAGTATGGAGATAAAGATATATATTGTCTATAGGGGGAGGCGTCCTTGTCCCCTGTACCTATTACATATGATTTACCTTAATAACGTAGTATCCTTTGTTCATGTACATTGTCTAACTAAGCCATGTGGTACATTACAGTCATATTTGTGTTGCTATATGGTTCCACTGTATAATTCTAGGCTGTAGTCAGTAGAGGGAGTTTTATTTGTACTCACCCAGGATTTGTTATTTAATTATCACTTGGTACAATATTAATATTATTGTTGAAGTGTGATATTTAAGTTGCCCACTGGTGTCTTTGCCTTGAGTTAGTTGTATATCCTACTTGTTGTGTGAGTAAAGAAAGAGAAGTTGATTCTGTTTTGTTGTTTCGATGTGCTTGTGTTGGTTATTATAAGACAAACTGCTGCCCACTTATCAATAGCACTCCGACGAACAGTTCTGTTCATTATTGGTTAATCTCTCAAATATTTTCTTGAGCAGTTGGCCTACAAAATGTAAAATTACAAGGAAACATCTACAGATTCGATTTGCACTGACATAAAACAGAGAAAGCAGCAAATTATAACAATTAAGAAACTGGAAGCAGAAAATATTTCTTATTTTTACTTATTAATAGATCATCAAAATGGCGGGCGATTAATTTCCTGTCAATAGACTAATCGATTAATCGATTAAAAGTCTAATTGTGTCAAAGCTATACTTATCACTCACAGGCCCGAGGATGTTAGACATAAAGCCTTCTGGGTTATTTAGTGGAAAATACTCTTCAGATTGTTGCTTTGCTTACTTCTCACTCCCCATCTTGAGTTTCTTTCTTTATAGCCGTATATTTTTGCATTACCGTTGTCCCCATGGCCCTCTATCTGCCTAACGCTTCACTTCTCATAGGTACGCTGAGGCCTTCGGCTGTTGAACGAGAACGGACCCCGAGGAACAGATGCCGAGGGGGCCGACTGGACAGAAGGCCATTACTCTATCCAAACTGAACGTGTGTTTGTACGCTGCAATTCAGATGCTGCCAACCAGTGATTAGCCATTTAACAACATCTGCAGTTTGGTGCCTAATAAACTTTCGGTTGCATTCATCAATACTCTTCTGTCTCTGTGTTCACAATCAAGCTCCATTCAGCCATCCGTCAAATAGAACATCTGTTTCTTCGGATGTCACTTTGCTGTTTCTCACTTCAGGATGTTTTCTCAGCCTGCACATGTGTTCCCTCTGCCGTCCTTGTTCTTCATTGTATGTTGTAATAACGGTGCGTCCCTGAAGGTACAATGTACAGAAACCTGAGGACGCTTCTCTGACATTTGCAACTTTTCCTTTCCAGTCAACTACAAAGATATATGTTTTTTTTAGATTATACTTATTCCTCATTGACGCCAACACTCTCACCTCACACCTAATATCAATATGTTTTATACTGCACCAGTTGGTGGTGTACTGCTTGGTCCATTATTTCCATCATGGAAGACTGTGATGAGAAAAACCTGATGCCATTGTTAAACACTGTTGATTTTAAGCAAGCCTAGATGGACAGTGCAGGACAAATGTCTTTCCATCTACTACATACTTTGGTCTATTTGGATGATCACAAATGGATGTTGTCAACCATGATGCCTCCTGATCTTTGAAATGCTCCTCTAGGTGTGACTGAGAGCCTTTTAATGGCTTGATCCGATTTGGTCTGATTTGCTAATGGATGAAAGTGAGACAGATGTTTGCAGGCAAACAAAAAGATCTCTGATTTACCATATGGTCTTATTGACCTAAGGTTACCAGAGTGGCATGTTGTGTTGTTTAATGCGTGCTTAAATATAGCAGGATCTTTTTGGTCGAGGCTGAAAGCATAATAATGTGAATAATGCATTCGATTTGAAGTGAATCAAATATACGTGAATCAAACTGAATTCTGCATTGTGCCACGCTGTTGAAGCTGCTCTGTGTTACGCACCCAAACGCATGTGACGTCTGACAAACCTATTGAAGGCATTCTCCTCCTCGTGAAAGATTACTGTAATAAAGTCAATTTCGTAAATTATTTCACATCCAGCATAGTTACCTTCGCATTCTGTGGAAGGTGATGTTTTGATCGCTGTGTATTTATTTATTTATTTGTATGTGTGTGTGTTTGTGTGTTATTCGCATAACTCAAAAAGTATTAAACCAAATCGCATGAAATTTGGTGGGATGATTGGTTATTATCCGGGGGCCATTTGATTCGATTTTGGGATCGATCGGGTCAAAGGTCAAGGTCAAGGTTATGGAAAGGTCAAAATCTTATTTTTACCATAGCGCGGTCAATTTTCATCCAATTGGCATGCAACTAATGCCAAAATTCAATGTCCAATCTTGTGATATGCGAAGGTATGCGCTCTACCGAGTGGCCATTCTAGTTTATATCTGTGTTTACTCTGAGTCGTCTTCTTCCCTGACCTTGTGGCACATCGTAGCAGATCTTTCACGCGCTCCACCGCCACCTGTACATCGGTGGAGAAGTGTGAAACCGTTGGTCGGACTGAATATTCACCGGGACCAACAATACCAGATGCTCGCCAAATTCACTCAGCACACATCCAGGTGGCCAGAGGGGAGAAAGAAGGCAGGGTTTGAACTTCTCTTTCAAGCTCTCCTTTGATTTGTCACACAATTGCTTCTATCACGTTTTGTAAGGACAACCGAGCGCAACACCATATATACCTTCAAAGAATGAATATCTAAAAGTGTGCATGGTTATCACGATTCTTATGAGCCTTATGGGTCATTGCATCTGCTCCATGTATGTGACATCCGGCTTTTCACCCGACCTTCACTTTGTCTTCAGACGGCGTTGGACAACACGTCTTATGAGCAAACTCACACCTTTAGGACCAGATCTTAACTCTCCTCCTGTTATCCTGCTGTAGCGTTGCAGATTGCTTTTTTAAGACGAATAAAATATAGATAAAACGGAAGTCGCAACCTAGTAAAGTCACGACGTCTCATTTTTGCTGAAATATTTCTGCCAAGTTTTCTATTACCGAGAAAAAAACGCCCACATGTATGAAAGGTCGCTCCTTACCTCATTACCAAATATAAATAAATAAATAATGTGGTGTTGAAGCCATGAAGTGAGCTAAATGCTGGAGCTGCATGATGTAATTTATTCAGAGACAGATTTTAGTGGATAGTCCGTATATTTCTGGAAATCGGACACAAAGAATAATCACAGCCCCGTGAGTGGGGCCTTTGTCTAACCAGGACTAGAAAAGGTTATAGTGGATGTCTGAGTGAAGGAGGAAAACATGCGTCATCTGTGGCACGTCCTTTTTGATGTCTGTCTCAAGCTAATTCGACCACATTCAGCAAAGTGAAAATCAGCTTTTTTAAAAATCTTTCTAGGAAATTTCAGTACTGTTCTTTAAACATTTTCCTGTATAATAGTCCATCTCTCTTTACACCCCCAACATCATAAAAAGCCTCTCATGATATATGACGTGGTTGGCAGTGCATAATCTTCTCCATCATTCCCTTGCTGGAAGTCTAATGATCAAAACTCACTGGTGAAGCATTTCTCAAAACAGAAAAAGCAACAGTTGCCGTCATCTAGTTTGATGGACAGGTGATATTATCACTATTTATTTCACAAAGCTTTCCAGATGGTTGCCAACAGATACTTGCATATACACGATTCCCTTCTTCACAGGACTTTCATTAACTCCTACAGCGTTTCAGAACACATGGCCTCCTTCCTCCTCGGGTCCTCAGAGTATCATGGTCCCTGGTGTATGGCTGCAGAAGGATGTTCACTTTTTTCCCCTGACTCCTCAACACATCCCTACCCAAGGGAAAACAAATGGCAAAGAGACAAGCATTGAATCATGGATGAGAGGTAGGAAGCCAGCTCTGCCTGCTCCCTGGTAAAAGAAAAAAACACGAGCATTTATCCTGGTTTGACATTGCTGCGGCTAATTCGGTTATTCTTCCAAATTTGCCAGCCGGTAGGTTTCTGCCATCTCATGCATTATGTAACAACAGCACATTTTAGAGATTCATTCAATTCCAGAAGGATAAAGTATTGTGTTCCAATGAGAATAAAAGCTCTATGCAATACTTTTTTATCACAAATTATCTACATTTTACCATCATAGTCGTAAAGTCAGGAACTGGATGTACTGTTACCTCTTGGCTTGACATCAGACCCTCCAGAACCACTTACGAGTGGTGAACGAAAAGTGTAACTCTAAACAGAAAGGGCTGTCTTCTGCTTCTTTTGTGCTTGTTTTGTTATAATTGAAAGGTACAAAAGAATGTTGGTGCGGTTTTGTTTGCATTTCGCAACTTACTGTGATCTGCAAGCATCGGGTTTGTTTATTGTCAAGAAGAAGAAAATAATCTGCAGTTCCAATTTCTGACTTTTCTTCTGGGATGGTGCTATCGTGGAAGAAGTTTAACACTAATACTGATATCTGACCTAGTTAAGTCAAATCAACAATTATTCACATCAAACCTCTTCTAACCAGCGACACCATGGAGTGTCGAGCAGCAAAATACGTCCCTAAATATCAGAATTATATTCAAGTGATAAACTGAATATGTAAATAACCAAATGTTTGCGAACATTTTCACCACATTTTACATACAGGTTAGAAGCTAAACTCCAAGTTGCGAAAAGCAAACAAAGAATGAGGTTAATCTCGTCCTGTAATGTATTTTGAAATCAGTGTACTAGCAGCTGCAGAAACAGAAAGTGAAGTAGAAGCGGCACAAGCAGGAGACGAGCAATATTCGTCGTGGCGGTGGTGTTTGTCTTGGTGGGCAGCCGTAACAATGGAGACGGTAAGCAGTGTTACTCTGATAATGTGTGGGAAAAGAGCTCATATAAATCTGCTTGTACTTTTATTTGACGGTTCAAAAAAATAACAGTGTGCTTTTTCTGACGCGGGTGACCCGAGGCCCATGTATCCCACGCTCACACACACACTCGTTTGTCCTGTATTACCTCAGGTTTCATTGTTGTCTTTATTCTCCGTATCAAACTCAACACTATAGTTTCATGTTGGAGTAGCACTACTGAGGCTGGACCTTCTTCACTCGTCTGTCTCCAGCTGGCTGTTTTCTAGACGCAAGAGTTCTGCCTATTTCTAAATCCACTATGATCTGGTGTTCCTGGTTGCTGGTGGGATAATGTTCCCAGGGCAAGTCCTCTCTCTCTCGCGCTCCCACTCTCATCTCCTTGGTGGGTGGTCAGTGGGCGTGATGACTAAGCCAAGGTTGGCCATGTGCTAGAACATAATCTACTGAAAGCCAATATCCCTCCTGCCCACCTACCGTGATTTCATCATTCAAACAGCATGCAATCCTAAATTATTAGATAAAGTAAAAAAGCGACAATACTTTCAGATGAATTGGCAAAAAAATTGAACTTAATATCTAAATACTAATGGTTGTGAAAAAAGATGCTGACAGGCGTCTTATCAGACACTCTAAAAAATAAACATGCTACCATCTTTTTATCAGCCATGCACGGACAATTACAATGAAACAGTCATACAGACACGTATTAGTGCAATCAGCAGACACTAAGGGGATTTGCACTTCGGAGATTTTAATCTTCTTGCTTTTATTTTGGGTGTTTAAACAGTGCTGTCTGGACATGGGAATAATGGAGTGTGAAATGAAATTACTTAGGAACTAGAGAGCATGTTTTCTCAGACCAGATAGCGAGACAAGGATGAGAGGAAAACAAAGGAAGATTCAGGGAGGGAGTCTGGGTGTGGAAACAGATGAACTGTGAATACAAAATAATGGGAGTATGCAGTCTATTTTTAGGTTCAGAAAACATGAGAGGGAGGGGTCCTCATTCCTCTCTCCATCCCCTCATTTCCCACATTCCTCCTTGGCACGTGCAGCAGACACTCAGGACGACCCTGTGTGCCCTGAATACCAATAAGAGAGAAGCAGCTGGATACTGGCAGGCTGACATTCTTCTGCCTTCTCCTGTCGGCAGAACCGAGACAAGACGAGGACCGGGTATCTGACAGGACATGCACACTTCAGAGGACACAGCAGTCGGGATAGACGATAACCCGATAAGGGCAGACTGTTTGACGCGAGTGACACTTGAACTACGGAGCGATGAAGATAATGGACCAAAGGCTTTGGTGGACCACTCAAAACAACGGTCACTTGTGGAGCGATTCAGACAGTCATCAGGTAGAATAGTGCGGTGATTCTTCTAATACATAGATGGACTTAACCCTTGTGTTGCCTTAGGGTCATTTTGACCCGAATCAATATTACACCCTCCCCCCGCCTTTGGGTCATTTTGACCCGATTCAATGTTTCACCCTCCTGTTACCTTTATATTTACTAACATATTTTACCCTTTGGGTTCAATTTGACGCCAGCAATTAAAACCTCCAGAAAATTATTAGAATTAATTTTGTTTTCCAAGTTTAAGTGTGAGGCACTTTATGTTTGTTTGTTGACTACCGAAAGAACACCGACATTAAACATTGAATGGGGTCAAATTAATCCTAAAGCGGGGGGAGGGTGTAATATTGATTCGGGTCAAAATGACCCTAAGGCAACACAAGGGTTAAGGCAAAATAAAAACGTTAACACTGCTATAGTTGATCGATACCATTTAGGTGATAGGTATGTTGCAAATGAGGCCACTGGAAGATTCATGCGGTCATTCAGGATATGATAACTGTTTGCTAAATGTGTCAACATCTGGTGATTCAAATCATGTTCTTTGATCTTTACTCTGACGTATCCTCTCTCACCTGCTCCAATATCAGCTCTTCCTTTTTCACACAATGCTGAAATGAAGGGAAGCCAATATCAACAAATCAAATCAGTCCGTTGCAAGGAATCGAGTCCTGTCCTTCCATGTACTAATGCATTGTTAAACCTGACCTTGTCTAATTTGATTCTGCTCAAGCTTAGAAAACACCTTTTATCTTTTGTCAAGCAAAGGCCGCAGGAAAGAAAAGCCGATGCTGCCAATATACATGTCCACGGGATCGGTGGTGGGGCTTTATTGGCAGATGGGAAACACTGTTAACAAGGTCCAGCCTCTGATTTACAGGCCGAGCAGAGATGAGATAGTGGACCTGAAACACAGTATGTTCTAATTAAAATTGGAAGTGTAGTGTCAACAAGAGTGAACATGCTATTTGAGAAAAGGGTGCATTAGTGTTAGCAGCAAAATGCCCAGAAAGATGAGCTTGAAATCCCATTTCTGTCGAATTGACGTAGTTATAGTTGAAAAGTGTTGGTAAAATATCCATAAGTTCAGCCACTTGCAGAGAGTGGGATGAGAAAGATTCATGTATTTCACTGAAGTAAAAATAGCAATACTTTTATTTAAATATGCTCTATTACAATTGAAAGTCCTGCAATAAAAATCGTTCTAGTACCAGCATCATAATATATGTAATTTTCCGATACGGGAAAGTATTCATTCTGGATAATGGCCCACTTAAAAATCATATCAATTATAATTAGTGATGCATTCAATTGTACGTCACTGCAATAACGTTGCATTCGGTAAGTAGAGGATACTAGAATATATATTGTTATTGTCCACCAGAGGGGAAAATGTGTCCTCAGCTCACCACACACAGGAAACAACAACATAAAAAGCATATGTCATGTGACGCATTAAAACAATTCATATCAGTGTCTGTGTCTTAAATACTCTCCGTCATTTCACTGAGTGAAGAATATTGATGGTGCTTAGAGGGACTCTAAAGCTCCTCCTGGAGCTCAAGAGCTCAAACTGGCTGAAGAGAAGATGGGAGCTATCGGCCGCTGCACTCATCGCTTACTTCCTCGCCCTCTCCGTCATGGCCATTTTGGGGGGCAACCGATTTTACTCGTCATTGACTTATTTCTAGATATTTTCTCTTTACCGGGGTGAAAATACAATTTGCTGCTGCCCCCGTCCACAGCAGTACACCACGGCGGTGTCCGGGTCTTTTCATCTGACAGTTTAACTCTTTCCCAGTGTTTTCAGCTGGTGAAAGTGAATTGTATTGTTCCGTTGTACTTAGCTCCGCCCTTTCTTGTCGCTTCTTGTTACGGAAAGACAAGATGGCGACAGCCAAAAAATAAACTCAAGATTTCAAAACGCACATGTTGATTAGTGACCACGTCCCTTCTAATATAACATAAAACCTCAACCATATAACAGTTCAACTAATGGATATGTTTTAAAGTTTGTTGAAGCAGACACATACACAGCCAATCTATTTAACCCTTGTGTTGCCTTTGGGTCATTTTGACCCGATTCAATGTTTCACCCTCCTGTTACCTTTATATTTACTAACATATTTTACCCTTTGGGTTCAATTTGACGCCAGCAATTAAAACCTCCAGAAAATTATTAGAATTAATATTGTTTTCCAAGTTTAAGTGTGAGGCACTTTATGTTTGTTTGTTGACTACCGAAAGAACACCGACATTAAACATTGAATGGGGTCAAATTAATCCTAAGGCGACACAAGGGGGTAATATTGATTCGGGTCAAAATGACCCTAAGGCAACACAAGGGTTAAGAAACTCACACCCCGGCTGCATACATTTTGTTTGATGCTGCTTTATTTTGCTGCATTTCAGCACAGAAAAGACATAAGATGAGGGGAAAAATGCTGCATCCAATTGAGTCAAGATGGCGCCCGGGGTTTACAGACTACGCTTTACCGTGGACGTCTGTGCTTGCTAAGCTGAACTAATGGTTGTGAAGCTGTGAGGCTCTGTAGGCTGCAGGTGGAAGCTGCTCAGCACACTGCAACCTGCAAGCTAAGCTAAGCGTGTTCGTGTCTGTCCGCCACAGTGACGAAGTGCACGGTTTCAGTCGAAGGTCTGTCTCAGTCTATTTAGAAAATTAAGATTATGTCTTAAAACATATGAAAATGTGCCCTTTGGAGCATTTGTTGTTTGAGGTTTATTATTTTTCTGGTATTGGATTTGCACGATGGCACTCAGTCATGGCAGGCTAATCACGGAGACGTGATTGCTTTTTAGAGAATGGCTCCTCATTGTCGAGAGCGGTGCCGAGCTGCAGGGGGACAATCAGGACAGTGCTCTCAGTTACAGTTAATTTGGATGGAAAATGCCACCGCCAAAAGTTGTTTGTTTGGAGAGAGTTCCCAATAAAGCTGTGAGTCACGAGTGAATCACTTCACACAGGAGGAGAGATGACAACGCTCCGGCAGGGTGTGAATACATTCCTCTCCTTCTCTGTTTGCAATGATAAAAGCTAACTGGAGTGGCGTCGGCTGTGAAGACTTCAGAGAGAGGCGAGGGATGTGAGAAGGGGGGACGGACAGAGGTGGACGGATGCCTCGCTGGAGTGTGTGTGTGTGTGTGTGGGGGGGGGGAGTGAGAGAGAGACAAAGAGTCAAAGTTAGCGTGTGATATTGCGAGTATATGAGAACCAAACAAACAAAAAAGGGCAGGAGGGCGGGGAGGGAAATAAAAGAGATAGAAATGGAAAGGGCAAAGTGTGAACACCAGAGTGAGAGACTGAGGGAAACTGGGATGAAAGAGAGAGACAAAGACAGAATGAGAGAGAGAGAGACGGGGAGGGAGAGACAGACAGCCAAACAGGCAGATAGAGAGACAGGGAGACAGAGACACAGAGTTGCCAAAATACACTGCAGATAAAGGGAGGTAATGCATTCGATTTACTCCTGAAAGCTCTAGATGTGCAAATATGCTTTTAGCTTTGGCAATGATTTGAGATGAAACATACAAGGGTTGTTTTGGAAAACGGCATTCCTCCAATATTTCATCTTTCTTTGGTTAAATGCTTGACTGAATGTTATTAATGATTTGAGAAGCAATGCCATTTTGTGAAAAACTTATTTTTTCCATAATTAGGTGGTATTGTTGTGGTTCAAGTTCCACATGATGGCTCTGTTGTCTATTAAACTATTATTGTATCTACATTCTAAATGAAATGCATCAAAACATGTTCATGGTTTGAGCAGCACTCTAAAGACTGAAGCCACAACCGGAAGAAAAGACTTCCCTGACATCACCCGTCTTAAAATAAAAAGGAAGCACTTTTAGACTAAATGCAACTGGATGTGAACATATAGGAAGGGGATACAATTAAAAAACTAAGAAGCAAAACGGATACCAAGTTTCTATAATGAACGGACACGATGTCTAATGCATCAAGAGAGACGGGCAGACAAGTGGGAACTTATACACCATAAACTTTAGTGGGAGAAGAAACGCATCGTCGACAGAAACAACAGCGGAGAGCATTACAAGCTGTTACAAGGCGATTACCATGAACCCAAACGCACGACTCAGGAGACAGAGCTGCAAATAATGATGTTTCACTGGAGTACCATCAGGAAGAGAACAGGCAGAAATAGGGAAACGCCGTATGGAACACTGGAGGGCTTAATCGTGAAAAACACAACACAATCTGGCAGAGGACAAGAGCAAGTGAGGGGATGTAAGTAGTGAGGGGCCTAATGAGGTGATGGGCAACAGGTGAGACGGGCATGAGGACCAGGTGAAGGGAATGAGACTAACGAGGTGGGAGTCATCAGAAGCAGGTGAGTGAAGGGAGTTGGGCTGACGAGGTGGGAGTGACTGAACATAGAGTGAGGAGGGCGCGGAGCTGAAGTCTGACACAAGCAGAAACTACACGGACTTAGTTGAGGATTCAGATGACGTATGGATGGATGGTCAAGAGAGGAGGCACGGAGGTATAAACAAGGCCACATAGATGTATCCACAGTGTGCTTAATAAAACGCTCACCGTCTCTCTCCTCTTCATGTTACCCGTCTGTTTCCCGCGAGTCCTAATGGAGCATATCTGTCCTCATTCAGACCATCAAACTGGATTCATTCACAACTCTGGCATGGGTACTCCTGTAATCTTTTGCGAAATGTTGAGCGGGAGTTAAATGACTGGAGAGAGGCGAGGCCTGAGTCAGCCTCTATCTTAATGCCCAGGCTTCCTTCAACCCTTATATAACCCTAACAGACAGGACTAAAGACTCAAGCTCTGGCAACCTACACAAAAGGGAGCACTTAGAGAGTCTATTTTCAAAGAGCAGCCCGAACCATCACCCAAGTCCACTGTTAAATATTCTAACATTCATCTGAAGAGGAACAATGTCAAAATTGGTGATTTGATGGACTGCACATTTTCTGCTACGAGACTGTTCAAATGCAGTTATGATTTATGGTCACTGGCAGCATTTAGTGCCAAGGCATTGATGGCGAAATAAAGAATGTGACTTTAACATTGGAGATCCAGGTCCTGTCATATACTAGAGATACATATTGAATGTTGTCATGTTTAACCATGATCAATCAGTTACCTCAGCCTAAAACTAACTATACTTAAATGAATAGTCCTACCTTTTTCGAAATATGCTTATTTCACTTTCTTTCTGGAAGTTTAATGCCAAGATTGATATCACTCTCATGAATCTGGAGGGAGCAGCAAGTTAGCCAACAAAGGCGGGAAAGAAAATCTGCCAACCAGCATCTCTAACGCTCACTAATTAACACATTATATATAATATATTCAATCCGTACAAACATGTAGAACGTGTTAATTAGAGAGCTTTGACTGTGGGTGGGCGGAAAAGACAGAAGTGAGCCTCTTTTATGTCTTGAAAGTGAATAAACATATTTCTTATGGGCAAGGCAGGTTCCTTTTATTGCACAATTCATGCACATCAGCAAGCAAAATAACAGTACAAATAAAACAATTAAAAGATCACATGAAATTAAAAGATTAGATTAGTGAACAGAACATAGAAGGAAGTGCACATTCAATCATTTGGGTTTTAAACATCGAAGTTTGTTCTAGAGACCAGCAGCATAGCAGCATAACAGCTTAGCAGCGTAGTAGCATTGTAGTATAGCAGTGTTGCAGCATAGTAGCATAGCAGCATAGTAGAATAGTAGAATAGCAACATAACAGCATATCAGCAAAATAGCATAGTAGCATAGCAGCATAGCAGCCTAGTAGACTCGTAGCATATCAGCATTGTAGCAAAGCAGTTTAGTAGCATCGCAGGATAGCAGCATCGCAGCTAAACGCTGCGTCACCATGTTCTGGCAGAAGGTATTACCAGAAGATTTCTCTTCAGTGCTTTAAAATCGATTCTTTGGTGCCATACTGAGGACTTAAGTTAACTTAATTAATTATTTTGGTTTAGGTAAGAGTTCGAGCAGTTGCATTTTGTACAAGCTGTAACCGTCTGGTGGTCTTGGCCTGGCCTGTTGATAACGAAAGCCTGGATGAGTTTTTCAAAATAATGCTTGACATGAAGTCTGCAAGTTGAGATGGTAAAATATGGAATTTAGTTATTACATGGTTTTTAAAACAGGTTCATAATCAATTAAGTCACCAAGGTTTTCAACAGTGTCCTTTCCAGATTATTTCCAAAGAACTTTTTGAGACATCCTGATGTTAATTTGGTGAATGCATTTGGGTATCATCAGCACAGCTATATTAAGAAAGTGGCAGCCTATAAAAGCCCTCAGATCAAGTGTGTTGCTTTTGAGGTATAGTTTACAATGGGAACAAAAACACTTGACAACAAAACCTGGATATCCAACCCAATCCTCCAGTCTGTGCAGGAACACAGTCTGTTATGATCAACGGTGTCAGAAGCTGCACTTAGGTCCAGTAACACTACGACTGATGTTTGGCCTGTTTTGGTATTCAGGTGTCATTTAAAACCTCAAGGTGAACTGTTTATGTGCAGAGATAAGCAAGGAAGCCTGACTCAAAGTGACCCATTTGACTTGAAGAAGGAATTTATTTTACTCCTGAGAAATTACACTGTCATGGAAAAAAAAGTGTTATTATATCTGGGCCACCTTTCTTGATATCTAACCACGTTTAAACCTGAATGATTGATGTTTGGATTCTAAAGTGTTTTTCCATATATATATATATCACAAAATTATTGAGTTCCCCTTGCTTTGCTGCTAGTTATTCCAAATGTTGAGTTGTTGGTATTTCCCTTTGCTTTGGAGGTTCTATTTTAAGTTCAGTTTGTTTGTTTGTCGGCAGGATTATGGAAAACTATGAGCCCAGTGTAGAGTGGACCGAGGAAAAAGCAATTACATTTTGGAGCAGATTGGAAAAACTAATTATATTTCACTTTCGTTAACATTGCAAAATAAGGAATGGCCTTGGCAGAGGTCTGCGCTCTCAGAGATAGGAGTATATATTCTGTCTGATTTCATCAATATTAACCCGGAAAAAAGATGCAAACTCATTGCCAACCGTGAAGGGGGCTAGTTAACTTCTCGACAGTTGCAAATGTAGCAATCTTTCCATCTTCCTACACTCGGGACTTCCTTTTCAGGAATGTTGGACGTTGTGTCCACTGTACTTTCTGTTTGTTATTGGTCTTAACTTTTACTGGAGCAAAGTCATCCATAAGACCAACTACGTAAACAAAGCTCTTATTACAACACACACAGCGGGAGAGCGATGCTCTGCTCAGGACACCAATGCCCCATTATATCTTTACAAAGCAAATAGTTTAATGTTCTAATATGAATGAAATGTAGCACATTGAAAGAGTTATTTTTAGAAATATACAAAAACTATAGTTTGAGAGTAAATCCTGTATATTTGACAGTTTTTTTATGTTTTTTTCTGCGAGAACAAAATACAAATTGTATGAGAACGATTGCTTCCAGCCCAAGATATTTTATAGACGCAAACAAAGCTTGCTAAATGGCAATAGCCACTAATATTGACTAATTGCTAAGCTGATTGTTCCGATGTGCTAGGTGATAGATTAACAGTAATAACTCTGATACCTTCTCTGTGTGCCTTTCTTTCTATCCATTTTGTGATTTAATATCATCTCTTTGAAGCCTAAAAAGTAGGACAGAGGAGAGTCAACAACTCACAGAAAGTGGACTGAGCACTTAAATTGTTGTTGTTTTTTTAGCAAGAAAGCCTGCAGTCAATTATGGTGTTTGTGGAATGCATCAGTTATAAATTACATTGTGACAAGACACAGCATTTCTAGGTGGATTATCACAGCCCCCGTCGTATGACGTCAGCCTCTCTGATTGCCATTTAGGTCTTGACGTCAGCAAAGACAGTCACAATGGATTAGTTTTAAACACACAAAGCCATAAATGACAATTTTGCATCCAACCGTGTCTGCCAAACACTCACACTTTCCCTCAACTGTGTATGCCAAAACGAACATGGATGTTTTCACACACAGGAAGAGAAATCGCCTGGCTGGCAAGCTGACGTACAAAGAGCCCTACTTCACACACAAAGATTTCTCTCTGATCTGGCAATTAGAGATCATCCCACCTCACCCCCCTCCTCACTCCCTCTTTCTCTCGGTCTTCCTGATCTTCTGATTGCAGTTAGAGGGAGACAGGCAGTACAAGAATCCTTCAATCTGGCTCTCAACGGAGAAGAAATATGAAAATGTATTCAGTCCCCTTCGCTTTATGACTCACAAGCGACGTAGGGTGGTTCGCAAATTGTATATTATATATATATAATTTATTAAATTCATATATATATATATATAATTTATTAAATTCATACAAAATAATACACTCCACTGCACTATTTCTTACAGCAATAAGAAATATATAGATATATATATATATATATATATACATATATACAGTATATATAGAGAGAGAGAGAGGAGAGAGAGAGAGAGAGAGATTGTTTTATTATCTGACATTTGTTTGGCCATCATACCCACAGTTAGCTTGTTAACATATTGTAAAGTGGTGCAGGAACAATAAAAAAAATGCAGACTCATATACACTCTTTACACATCATTGTTATTTGCAGAAAAGTCTCACCAGGGACCAATTACTTCCAACATGCAGCGTATTGACATTTATGTAAGCACCCAGACTTTAAAACAGTACTCTCCCGTCGTACCTGAAGACAACAATAGGAATGTGACATTTGTTACATGTGCTCAACATCGGAACAGAAGAAATAATAATAATAATAATAATAATAATACATCAAATTTCTATAGCGCTTTTCATAATACTCAAAGACGCTTTACAACACATAATAAAAAAATTCTTAAAAGCTATGCATTAAAAATTACAATAAAAACAAACGATAAAAGCAAATAAGAACGTTCAGAGCACACAATCACACATTAAAAGCAGTTTTGAACAGGTGGGTTTTGATTAGTGATTTAAACGATGAAAGTTCGGTTTAAATAAATACATATAGAATAAATTGGCTCTATACACAGAGACAGAAGACAAGCTGACTGCTAGAATAGAAATGACTGATACAAATGCCGTCAGCAGCTCAGATGTAAGTAAGAGTGGGCTGTCAGATACTACACCGCAGAGGAAGAACAGTAGCTATGTTAAACTACAACAACAACAAAAGGTCCAAGGACTTAAAATCAAAGTATTTTGGTAGTATTTGGATCAATAACTTATTACATTTCAAGCCAAATAACTGGTGGACACTAAAAAGCGTTTTACTCACTGAATACAGTTGGAGGAGTGACTGGTGAAGTCCTGCAGATGTTCACATTCGGAGGATGAAGTGAACGTCGAGAAAACTCGATCGACTATATCTATTTATACTTTATGTTAAATCACTTATGTTCTCGACCACACAGCGCTTGCTGCTTCCTCCTTGTGGTGAAGAACTTCGCCAGAGCTGTTTTAGGTTCCCATAAAAAATTCAGGACACTCTCTACGCAACAGTCGCCCGACATACAGCATACACACATGCATCAAAGCGTTATTCATGGTGCACACATCTGAGCAGGCATGAAAACACACACAGAGACCACACACACACACACAGACACATACTTTACACTCTGGTACACTTGATAATATATAGAATGCCTGACACGTTTCATGTGGGAACAACCAGACATCACAAAGGCTGTTATGGCACGTCTTTATGGTAAGTAATGATTCTAGACCCTCAGACATGCAGTGTATATCCATTGAATCCTTCCACTGAAAATTGTGTTGCTTTTCTTTATAAACAGCAAGAGTTCTGACATGTCACTTGTAGTTTTGGGTCACCGACAATAAATCAGTTTATCACGAAGCCAGCTGTGTGTGTGTGTGTGTACATCTGTTTCAGTAAATGCATGTGTTTAAATGCTGTGTGTCTACTTCTGCATTTGCATTTTTGACAGCTCTCGGGAGTGTGCGTTCGAGCAAGGTGCCTGTGTGCACGCATCCCTGAGGAAAACAGACATCTCCTCACGGATGTCCACAGCAAGCAGGTCAACACCTCAGCTCCCCCATCTATTTCCATTCAGGCGTTAACGACAGGAGTGGAGGAGTGGACGGGCCCGAGAGAAACAAAAAGACAGAGAGTTCAAGGATGTCGACGTGCTCCCGGCGGATAGACTATCAAACCAGAATCCGCGGTCCTTTAGCATGAAGCTCCCTCTGCTCATATTACGTAATCCTTCCACTACTCGAGCTTCAGGGATGACGTATTTGTGAAGGCCAACAGAGGAAGTTAGCATCGCTCTGGTTCTCTCGAACAAAAGCCAATGGGATTTTTTAAATTGGATTTTAGATTATTGTGTTAAGCATTCGTAAGAGACGGTTTAGACACATAAAAGCTTCAAAATTCAAGAGAAGGGTATGTATTGATGTATTTGATATTGCAGAACAAAACATTAAGATGCTGACTCCTAAAAGAAGGAACTGGCAGTGTTAAAGTGAAAATTAATTTCCAGATTTTAGCACAATTTCTACTATCAAGTAGTTGTGCTTATTATCAACATTTTGTAAATCATGTACACAGTGTATATATATATATTCCTGCACAAGATGTCTGAACAGCAAAACAGAATATAAAAGCATGTTTTCCACTTGAGAATTGAGCCTGTTTAGCGAGACCCAGGCAGTGTGGGCTGCAACACCTCTGCCAAGTAATCTCCATCTGAAAAGCATTTGGGGCACCTGTTCATCCCGGCCGTATCCACACGTCTCCAGACAGCTCTCTTCTCATCGCAGTTTTGAATAATACCCACTCCAAAAACACAATTCCATCCTCGCCATGTTCTTTCATTGTGCAAAGTATCTAGGTCAGTCAGCGCCAGACTGCGGCCATGTGCGGTCAAGTGTTGAGAAGTGAAGAACTGGATGATGGAGGAGTGCTTCATGACTAAGATATTAATCTGACCAAACATTTGAGAATAAACAGACCCTTGAGTCTCAAAATGTGTTCTTCTCGTTTTGAAAACATAAAATAACAACTTCTAAATTTGGTTTCTGAAGGTGAACGCTGCAAAGTAAACACACAAGCTATTGATATTTTTCTCATGTGCACGCCTGATTCTACAGATCCTTAATGGCATGATCAAAAAAGCTGGGCTTTTAGATCAATAGCAGGAAAAAGGAAAATACATCAAAAGTAATTAAATAGCTGGAAAAACCTCAAGGTAATATTTAATATACGGGAGGCTGCTAGCTTTCATGTCTTTCATATTTTTTGATTTGGTTTTATATTAAAGGGGTCACCCCAGGCATAAAGATTGTTTTTCATTCGCTGGTCAATTTCATTGTCTGGGTTATTTTGCTTCTTTGAGACTTGGAAAGAGCACATCCACAATGATTATTTAGCATATATAACATTATATATCATATGTATAAAAGATTATTTTTTTATTCACCTGTTGTGTTCCATAAATGCATGTAATTTGTAATATTTTTACTCACACCAAACTTTATAGTTTATATATATATTATATATTATATTTTTTATAGGCTTTTTTTCATTTATCATTCATAGCCTGATTTGTATGACATTTTTATTTCTAAAAAACATGGTGAAAATAAGAACACAGTCATCCTTATGCAGTGACTAAAAGAGATATCCCAAAGCTCCTCAGTAAAAAATGTTGCCTCTAATGTGTCAACAAAATGAAACAAGAATTTTGAAGCTTTATTTAGTCCAATTTCTGTTTTGGATATGTATGCAAATAAGCACATATTTGATAATATAATGCTTCATTTGCATATAAACATACATTTTCTGAAAACTCGGAACATAAAACCAATATGTAATTTTCTTAATGTAAGAAATCAGCTGGAGGAGTTTCACAGTTTACTTTTTAAATGTTGTATTCCCTTGTAACTATATGTAATAAGAGTGTAATAATGGTTTCCTCCAACATTACAAGGGATGACCAGACCAGTCACAATAATACGTCCTTTATTCTCGCTGTTTGGCTTACTGTATGAACAGGCTTGTTCATGGCCAGTCTTCTTGCTTTGGGAGGATGAAAATTGGGACTTAGAAACCACATTTCTGAAACATTTCTCCTTAACAGCATTTTCAGCAAATCTTGTCCCACGCTGGCAGTAACATTGCCCAGCACACTGCGAGTGCTATAAAAGGCTGTCAATCTATGATGTAATGCTAAGTGTATCCCCTTCCTGGCGTGCAGATGCTGTGACAGATGGAATGGGAGCATTCGCTGAAGGGTGAAGAGAATGAAACGAAGACATTCACTCAGCGCTTGAATCCTCCACAAGTAAGATGAGAAAACGTTCACTTCATTGGTGCATCTGAGAACGAAGTAAAACATTACATTGTCCACGTCCATACGGCTGCTGTTGCTCTGGTGTGATAGATATTGAATGCACGCCATATAATCCAGCCTCACCTGCTCATGGAATAATAACACCTGGGATGATTCATTAGAAATGTAATTGTATCTGCAAGACATGTGACACACACAGCATGGTTCTTCCTACAGGATATCAGAGACATGCGCAAACTATAAGACAATAATCACACCCCCAGGGAACAGAAGCCCTGTTGGTAGCTAAAGTAATTTTCAGAACGGTTTAGTTGTAGGTTACATTTAGCTGTTTTCCTCAAGGGAGAAGAAATGATTAAAACCAAATGATTGTTTGAGGAGCAGTACACACACCCTCATATACGTATGTATACCTATATAACATATAACTGCAATTGGGCCTCAAAGTAAACACATGTTATCTTCCGGGCAGATTATTATGTAATGAACCCGTTTAATGTTTGCAGCAGTGGGCCAGTTCACTGCCCTCCCTTTCTCTAATTCTCTAATGTCGTAACAGATTTAACAGGAATACGATACACCACTATAGTGTAATGCACAATGGTTAAAAAGCCTGTGGCTTCCTTTTGGTCCCATTAATGTCAGTCAGTTAAATATCCATCCTCCTACATGTTCACAGTCAAAGCTGATGCTTAAAATGAAAAGTGTGTGTGTGTGGGGGGTGGGGGGGGGGGTGTATGTAAGAGACTGAGCATGATCAAAATATATACTTGCATGGCATGTACACTACCGTTCAAAAGTTTGGGATCACTTAGAAATGTCCTTATTTTTCAAAGAAAAGCATTGTTTTTTTCAATGAAGATAACATAAAATCAATCAGAAATACACTCTATACATTGTTAATGTGGTAAATGACTATTCTAGGCGGAAACGTCTGGTTTCTAATGAAATATCTCCATAGGTGTATAGAGGCCCATTTCCAGCAACTATCACTCCAGTGTTCTAATGGTACATTGTGTTTGCTAATCGCCTTAGAAGACTAATGGATGATTAAAAAACCCTTGAAAACCCTTGTGCAATTATGTTAGCACAGCTGAAAACTGTTTTGCTGATGAGACTAGCTATAAAACTGGCCTTCCTTTGAGCTAGTTGATTATCTGGAGCATCACATTTGTGGGTTCGATAAGACTCTCAAAATGGCCAGAAAAAAAGAACTTTCATGTGAAATTTGCCAGTCTATTCTTGTTCTTAGAAATGAAGGCTATTCCATGCGAGAAATTGCAAAGAAACTGAAAATTTCCTACAGCGGTGTGTACTACTCCCTTCAGAGAACAGCACAAACAGGCTCTAACCAGAGCAGAAAGAGAAGTGGGAGGCCCCGGTGCACAACTCAGCAAGAAGACAAGTACATTAGAGTCTCTAGTTTGAGAAATAGACGCCTCACAGGTCCTCAACTGGCAGCTTCTTTAAATGGTACCCGCAAAACGCCAGTGTCAACGTCGACAGTGAAGAGGCGACTCCGGGATGCTGGCCTTCTAGGCAGAGTGGCAAAGAAAAAGCCATATCTGAGACTGGCCAATGAAAAGAAAAGATTGGTATGGGCAAAAGAACACAGGCATTGGACAGAGGAAGATTGGAAAAAGGTGTTATGGACAGATGAATCCAAGTTTGAGGTGTTTGGATCACACAGAAGAACATTTGTGAGACGCAGAACAGGTGAAAGATGCTGGAAGAGTGCCTGACACCATCTGTCAAGCATGGTGGAGGTATTGTGATGGTCTGGGGCTGCTTTGGTGCTGGTAAAGTGGGAGATTTGTACCAGGTAAAAGGGATTTTAAATAAGGAAGGCTATCACTCCATTTTGCAACGCCATGCCATACCCTGTGGGAAGCGCTTGATTGGAGCCAATTTCCTCCTCCAACAGGACAAAGACCCAAAGCACACCTCCACATTGTGCAAGAACTATTTAGGGAAGAAGCAGGCAGCTGGTATGCTGTCTGTAATGGAGTGGCCAGCACAGTCACCAGATCTCAACCATTGAGCTGTTGTGGGAGCAGCTTGACCGTATGGTCCGCAAGAAGTGCCCATCAAGCCAATCCAACTTGTGGCAGGTGCTTCAGGAAGCGTGGGGTGAAATTTCAACAGATTACCTCAACAAATTAACAGCTAGAATGCCAAAGGTCTGCAATGCTGTAATTGCTGCAAAAGGAGCATTCTTTGACGAAAGCAAAGTTTGAAGAAAAAAATTAATACTTCAAATACAAATCATTATTTCTAACCTTGTCAATGACTTGACTATATTTTCTATACATTTTGCAACTCATTTGATAAATAAAAGTGTGAGTTTTCATGGAAAACACGAAATTGTCTGGGTGATCCCAAACTTTTGAACGGTAGTGTATGTTGTGAGAGAAGAATTGTGTGTTCTCTCCATGCTCTCATCAAGCTGGTGTAGCATTACAACCCTAAATCAACCATGGCAACCAAGTAAATTGATGCAAGAGTCACACTCACGCTCACACACTCACACTCACACTCACACACACACACACACACACACACACACACACACACACACACACACACACACACACATGTGCAGTCTAAAAATAGCAGCTTACCTTTCTGTATACTATCATGTTGGGGGACTCATCCGCTACCCCGTTGGTCCCCTGCCCACCGCTGTTGGTCTGCGCCATGATCCAGAGAGTAAATCTGCCACAGGAAATGTCAGGTGCTCCTGGTGTGGACAGAATGGATATTTTGGATCATCAGAAGCACAACGGGGCCTGAACGTGACTTGCCTTTATGTTGCCGAGAAGAGAGCAATTTACATAACTTGTAGCCTGGATCACATTTCAACATATTTAACATTTCCACATGGAAGAGATGTGCAGAGCTCCCATTCTAAAATGTTTCACAGGGTCTTGACAAGGATTTTTTTTTTTTAAGTAAGGCGGTTTTGCACAAGGTGGTTACTGGTCCAATCTGAATTCCCAGTGAATTGGGCAAAAGTTCAACTCGAACCGCAATAATTGGTGCCATGTAGAACTATTACGCTTTTCTCAGTTTCACTTTGCACGGGAAAAAAAGATCATCTTTGTTGATATCAGAGGATTCAGCAGCAATCCTCGACTCCTGCATGGCACCGTGCATCCTAAGGTTGCAATAGGCTATCAAGATAAGCTGCAGGTGGAGACCCGGACCCTGACAATGATAAATGCAGCGGGAAACAACAACACGCCGTCCCCGCGGGAGGTACAATGCCTTAGACGCGTCCATTCGCGTGACAGCCGTATAGTCGAAACGTGCACGATTGTGCACATGAAACGGATACGGTACATGCACGTTACAGCTTCACCATTATGTATTCCCCCACACAACACCCACACGACATCATTGGGAGGTCTAGTCTGCATCACTACAAAAGCCCATAGCACGCAAACAGCGAAGTCATGAAACCTGCTGTTAACATGAGGCCGTCATCTCTACTATACGTTGTGTGTGTGTGTGTGTGTGTGTGTGTGTGTGTGTGTGTGTGTGTGTGTGTGTGTGTGTGTGTGTGTGTGTGTGTGTGTGTGTGTGTGTGTGTTTTTCTCACCACAAGTCGCTGCCCATTACAGCACCTTGGACAGCTACCGCAAACCGCCCTCGCCCGTTATTGTCTTCATCGCGAATAGCGCGTAAATGCGCTGGTAACACAGCGACGTCTGTCACCGGAGGAGGAGAGGGGGGCGGGGGACGAGGGGGGCTTACCTGAAGATGAAGAAAAACGTGCAGCCCGCTGTCGGAGTCCTGAATCCGTGCAAAGGTGGGAACCTGGTGCTTCGCGTTCAGCGTGTCAACTGGCAGACATAGGAATGCGAGGATCGTTCATTGGCGACGTGCGGAGGCAGACATTCGGTGGTCACTTGGTGTGGCACAGCGCTCCGTCTCTATCTCTCCTCTCTCCTCCAAACGATGCTCAGAAGCACGGGCGCGCCGCCTCGGAGCGCCGCGAACGCGCATCGATCCATGACCAATCGCGTGTGAGGAATAGATTACAGCGCGTTTTGGAGACATTCGGCTATGTTTTGCCAGTCAAAGTTATGCACTGCGGTCTCATGCTGGCCCCGAAAGCCAGGGCACTATGGACTATCTTCGCACTTGCAATCTTTATCAAAGGTCGCGAGGGGGCAACATGATGAATCCCTGATTTGATTTCCCATTATTTTCTGAACCAGGGGAAGTACAAACTAATGTGTTACAGCTGTTGGAGTTGAACGTAAAAATATGTTCAGCAGAAAGTGACTGAACACGTTTGCAACACTCTGAGGAACGTGTGCTTTACAGTGCTCCGTTTACGTGTTTAAACTTTATATTTCCACTCCACCACATTTCAGACAAACCTATAAAAAGACAGATAAAACATAACGCAGTTATGAAATAAATTAAACTATACACTGATAAAGAGAGCCTGTAACAGGACTATAGTGCAGTGTAATTAGTAAATGATAATGGGTCAGTATTCAATTATCATTAAAGATTATCCAATTACATGACAGAGCTCATTTTGCCTGATATGACAATGTTACGCTGATAATTTAGGTACATTTTGCTGATAATAAAGACTTTTCTGTGCATTTTTTTTGCATTGGACTTTTAATGGCATTGTTTTACATGTTGGTGTTCCTTTTGAGGTAAAGTATTACACATACTGATATAAGTAGGATCTGAATACTTTCCCCACTACTGTCCTTAACATATAATTAATGTGATGTGATGTATAATAATGTTACTTTCTCTGAGTCAAAACTCATCTGATTGTGTATCAAGACACAGTGGTGGTCGATGACAGTCAATGTCTTAACTATTATTTTATGAGCATCTGATTGACAAATGTCACTCTCATTTTAGCATGAGTTTACATGTGCCTTATTAGTTTATCGACTCTTTGTGTTTCAATATCAAGTTTCCTTTTAGTTTTTTAACACGATAAGTAACATAAATACTGAACCACAGTTTGTGTGCCCAATCAATTGTTATTAAAGATTAATTGTCTTCTTTAAAACATCCGAGAATAAAATACATGTATAGACGAAAAATAAAAAGAGCAAACAGAAATGCTAATCAGTAATCAACACAAGTCAAAATCAGGGCTGCATTTTGAGAGATCATCCAGGAATAGTTTTCGGACACTGTCAGCAGAATATTAATCCAAAAGAAACCAGATTAGCAATTATTTTTAGAACAATGAAAAGCGAGAGTTAAAAAAGATTTTAAATTCATCACTTGTATTTTACAGCTATTTCTATGTAACTAATTGCACTGACTGCAACATGTTAGAAATGAACTCTAAGCTTCTGTGATTCAATGCATCTGGTGCTTAGATGTAAATAGATCGATACATAGATAGAACATCTCTTAATTTGCTGCAATCTGTGACTTGGAGGTATGTAATGATCCAGGCGTGAAAGATAACAGATGTGCCGCCCCGCGCTATGTATGCATCCGAATGTTTGTTCGTCTTCCACTTTATTCTCTCGGGACTTTGACTTTGCAAGATGAACCTAAACATTCAGTCCACTCATTTTCCCTGAGCTGCAACATCAGAATTACAAGAATGTACAATTCAGTTTATTTTGTATAGCCCATAATGTACAACCATAATGGATGAGTTTATAACCGCTTTATGAAGATATTAGGTTACAATGACAAACAGAAAAATACATGTTTCCAGCTCTGGGATGCTGAGTCAACTGATGTCCATATTTCAATTCATCTTTGCAATATTTTCTTGTTAGCTTATCATCTGTTATGATAATCATCCATTAATGTCCTGGAGCTCTTCCAAAGTCATTTAATTCATCCTTAAAAACATGCAACGAGATGCTGCTTCCATAATAAATACATAAATCGTAAACCTTCAATTTATTGGGAAATGATTTAGAAAGTTCCCTTTTTTCAGCTCAACAACATACATGTTAATTTAGTTCTTAAGCATTTTCATTCTGACTTGACTGACTAAATAACTTGTGTCTAATTGGTGATTCAGGGAAAGTATCAGTTTGTGCGTCAGGATACAAATGCAGCCTGTGATAGACTGGACAACAATGAGTGTCTGCTCTAGTCTGCAGTTGGCTATGTTGTTGATGACCATTGCATTCATGAATCTGAGCCAATCACTGTGACATGCAGAATCTCCATTCTGTTCTTAGCCCTTAATTATTTGACATATTTTAGGCAAAATTCTGTAATCCTGCAAATTACTCAAACCTTGCTTCATGGATACCAATGAAATATATGACCTAAAGTCACTTAGAAATGTTGGTGGAATTAGATTTGAGTGTTGGTGTTTATTTTAGCAGGATGGACTTTTGCTGCAGTGGCTTGTTTGGTTTCCCCAACAGATCCCTGTAACCTTTCAGGATGCTGCTGCAAGGACCATTCTTATATCTTTACACTGGTTTCCTGTTAGTGATACGTGGTTTTAAAGTGCTGGTGTTGAGGGACAGAATACATCTCTGATATGCTTCAAGCATGTAAACCCCGTAGGCTTCTTAGATATTTAAGAAACATGCAGTGCCTTTAGTCAAAGCCAAACACCATTTTGGATTTAGCAACTGTACTGCAGACAGAATTTGATTCACTCTCCAAACTAAATGAGTGACGTATTATCTCGTGCCTTGGATTGGTTGTATCCTTTGCTGTGCTTTCATTTCATATATTAAATGGGGACGTTTTTTACTGCTCTGTATTATTACTGCACATTGTCCAGTCACATTTATTTAGCCTTTTACCATTATTTTTGTTTATTTGTTTGAGTTATTTTTGTTCTATTTCAATACATTTTAGCATACATTTATTATTTTTGGAACTGTTGTTTTAGCACCTGCAAGAAGAAAGGTATAATATAAATACACGTGTATTGCCTTCTTTATATATATATATATATATATATATATATATATATTTACGTGACGATATTTCATTGTATGGATGATGTCATCTAAATGTCCCCTCAGCCTGACACCTACACATGCTCAGTTACAGCTCATTATTCACCAGTAAGACACTTGTCCTCAAATCACTAAGAAATGGATGTTTTTGAATATTTGAATGGCTTTAATCACTAGATGTCAACCTCTAATTAGTGAAGCTTACACTATTATCAGGTCCGGCAAATCAAATACATATGTATTTAATTTGCCCGACATGACAGTCATAACAGTGACAACAACAAAAAGACAGAATGCCACTGTCTCTATATGTAATACATTTTTTTTAGATGCATTGAATGGAGGGCCAAAGACAAGCTAATACTTAACCATTTCAGGCCAGGGTTATGTACTATAGACATGCAGTGAGAGATATCTCAATATTATATATTTTATAAAGATTTATTTGTTCCCTAATTTCTCACTTTAATCGTGAAAATATAATAAAAAGGTTGGTCAACTGTAATGTGTTTGACCATATTGATATGAAAGTGGCTACATTGTACTTTATGAAAAAATATGTATTAATCAAAATTATAATAAAGTACCACAACATCATAGATCAGAAGCAATACACCAAACAAAAGCAGATCAAAATTGTCAGTCCGTTCTCCATGTTGGTCAAACTAAAGTATGATTAAGAAGCTAAGAATGTTCCTGTTGGTCACATATTATACATATTCTTAAGTTAACATTTGGATAATATGTAGTCCTAGAGGTGCACTCAGAGTACAATAACTGCTTATTATTATGCCTCAATTTGCTAGTGTTTCTTTTTTGTTCTAAACTTTACTATTTGTGTTAACTTTATTGTTATCTCTTAACAGAATGGTTTCTATTGGATGAACTGGGTCCATGTGTTACGGTGATACTGGCTAAAAACTCCGTTGCCCACAATGCACCGCTTCATACTTCATGGTCGAACAAAAATAGCGGAAACAAAAGAAATAACCAGTTTGTCATAACAAATAAGACCGGTTCGGTATAAAGTGAGCTTATCTGGAGCTGCCAGCTGTCCAAGCTAACATCGTAGCTTCGCCTAACATATCTGAAAGACTTACCATGGCCCTAAAAAGAATAAATAAGGTATGTATTTATTTTCCTGAATGCACAGAAGCGGTTTGGGGCGATGCGGGGAAACGACGCACTAGCATCTGTGTGCTAACATAACGGACCGTCGTGGAAGGATCTGTATGCTAACCTAACGGACCATCGTGAACGCTTCAACGAGGGGAAACGTTCACGGATTCACGAGGAAGCTTTCCTCGTTTCGATGTGTATGTCACTGGCGAAGATAAATACCCAAGAACCAGTTAGCTAACGTGAAGCGTAGCGGTTTTAACTTAAAGGAGCTAACATCGAGCTAAAGTTGGCATAACGAGCGGTGTCAACGCCCTGTCCGTTTGGGACTTGGGCCACTTTTCAGGATGATTTAATGAGCTAGCCGACGGGTTAGCTCGTTAGTCCCTCGCGTTCATTTATAGTTAGGCAGACTGAAATGTTTTATAAATGGTTTTAAATCACGTTACAGTGCGACGAAAGCTGCCAAACTCTGAACATGTGGTTATTTGTGCAGGAGTTACAAGACTTGGGGAAGGATCCTCCAGCTTCATGTTCAGCTGGACCTGTAGGGGATGACTGTAAGTTTGAGAGGCCTGCACACGTAGCGTTAAATAAACCTGACATTTTCCTATTTGTAAACCTGCAATCTGTCATTATTGTTGTGTTGCAGTATTACTAAAAAAATGTTCACACAATATCAAGTTTCCTTTTAGTTTTTTTAACACGATAAGTAACATAGATACTGAGCCAAAGTTTTTGTGCCCAATCAATTGTTATTAAAGATTAATTGTCTTCTTTAAAACACCCACGAATACAATACATGTAGACGAAAAATAAAAAAGAGCAAACAGAAATGCTAATCAGTAATCAACACAAGTCAAATTCAGGGCTGCATTTTGTTGCAGTATTACTAAAAAAAATGTTCACACAGATTGTGTTGTCATCTTTTTTTTCTTTTAGTGTTTCACTGGCAAGCGACCATCACTGGACCGGTAAGCTTTTTCTGGATTAGTTTCCTCGATTTTCTTTTTTTTAAACCAAGCTTCTTCTGGATCTTTAGACAATAGTGTTTTGTGTTGACTTTCAGCCCTTTCTATTCTGTATTGAAAGCACACACTGGCACACTCGATTCCAGGGTTCGTGGTACTTCTTTGACAATAGGTAAAAGGGAAATACCATAATGCCATACTTTTAAGTTTAAACAAATACAATGAATCTTAAACAAATGAGATGCAACACATATTCTATGTAGATCTCTCTCAAAACCAATATGTTATCCCACACAGTACTAGGTATCATTTAACAATAATTTCCCTCTCTATTTTAGAATGACAGCCCATATCATGGAGGAGTATTCTTCCTTTCTGTCCATTTTCCCACCGACTATCCCTTTAAACCGCCAAAGGTAAGATTATTTATCTTGGAGATTTAGTAGCTCAAAACTGCTTCGCCTTGTTATAAAAGACATGTTTCACTCTTTTCTGGCAAATGAATTATTAGTTGCAGCCCCACTCGCATGATCAGAAAGTAATTTATTCTAATCTATTAATGCTTTGTTTGTCGTTTTTTTATAGCTTGCCTTTACAACGAAAATTTACCACCCAAACATCAACAGCAATGGCAGCATCTGCCTTGACATCTTGAGGTCGCAGTGGTCACCTGCGCTTACAGTATCAAAAGGTAACGAACATCTTCACATTGCCTGTACAGTACAGGGGAGTACAGAGGTATTGAATTCATATTCAACAAGGTCCAGTTAGAGGAGATGTCCTCATGGAACAATTATGACAAACTTACACTACGATTCATTGTCTACTACTAGGCTACTTCAATATTGTATAACCATCTGCATGTTGATACACCTACCTATTAGTGACCCCTGGTGTAGTACATTACACCAACACTGTAGGATGGGCAGCATGTATACTGGAGAGGGAATGCCATAGATGGGTATGTTGAATTCCATCACAAATGGCACGGCAGTGATGCCCCTTTGTGAAACGATCCACCATACTATCCACCAATCTGGCAAATGTTGGATTTCCAGCCTCTCCGAACACGCTGATCCCAAAGTTAGCCTCTGAAATCTGTGTCTTTTGTCACTTTGAAACATTGAAAATAGTGAAATTGCACATTTTGTACTCTACAATTAGAGCAGAAAATAGAATCTGTGATGAAAATAATGATAAAAAATGTACTTTCTTCGAGACGCTAAACTAACGACATTTTGATAGAAAGGTGTGTGAAATCAAAGCTAGTCCATTTTGTATTTACATTGGTTTATGGAGAATTAATTAAGGAGTTGAAAGCCATTAATAACCTAATAGAAACTTGTGTGCATACTAATTTATGCACTTTTTCTTCCAGTTTTATTATCCATATGCTCCTTGCTATGTGACCCAAATCCAGATGATCCACTAGTCCCAGACATTGCGCACATCTACAAATCAGACAGACCAAGGTGAGTACAAAAAGCAATAATAATGTAATGTGCAAATACTTGCAGCAGTCAACTAATCTTGAGCAACTCTCTCCTTCTTTATCTCTCTTTAGGTACAACAAAGTAGCCAGAGAATGGACTGAGAGGTATGCAATGTGAGGAATTGGAGTTTCAGCAACAATGACGCATCCCTGAACACCTCAAATAATGACAGTACTGTTTCAACTGCTCATCCACTGGTTCTAGTTGAGGTGTTTTATTCGCTTGAAGCACTTTCTCTACTTGGACTTTACTTGACTTAACTGTTTTTACTGTTTATCATATTTGCCCCTTAAATTAGCATCATTATTATAATTTGTTGTGGTGTAATGGCCTGATTCTGCTTTTCTTTTAAGAGATTTATATTGTACAATACCTTACTGGATTTATTTTTCATTACTTTGCATTAAAGACAATAATCGTTATGCGAGTTGCAACTTGTTTCTTGGCAATACACATGAGTAAAGTTGTGGCATAACATGTTTGATTCAATCTACAGTAGGGCTGCAACAACGAATCGCTAAAATCGATTATTAAAATAGTTGGCAACGAATTTCATTATCGATTCGTTGTGTCGCGCGATTATTACGGCGCTCAATAAATCGCGGATTATAATAAAAGTTGAGTTGAGAGCAAAGTGGCGCAGGAGAAACAGGAGCGGAGGGAGAGGAGCGACAGAATGCTGAGTTGTGAGAGCCAATCAGCGCTGAGCTGCCCCGCTGTTGATGAATCTAATTGGCTGCTGCTGCCCTCGTGGCGCTGGAAGCGGAAGTCATTCACGTAGTCGGAGACATTCACGGCGCTGAGTGCGCCTACGGGTGACGTCATGACCCCAGACACCAGGGCGCTACATGTCACGATGTGTGTGGCATTTCCACAAGAGTATAACGTAGAAAACATGGTTATTTATTCCGTGGCGGAAAATATTTTATATTCATCCACATGGCCAGTGAACAGGTTCATACACATGACCAGTGAACAGGGTTCATCCACATGACCAGTGAACAGGGTTCATCCACATGACCAGTGAACAGGGTTCATCCACATGGCCAGTGAACAGGTTCATCCACATGGCCAGTGAACAGGTTTCATCCACATGGCCAGTGAACAGGGTTCATCCACATGACCAGTGAACAGGTTTCATCCACATGACCAGTGAACAGGGTTCATCCACATGACCAGTGAACAGGGTTCATCCACATGACCAGTGAACAGGGTTCATCCACATGGCCAGTGAACAGGGTTCATCCACATGACCAGTGAACAGGGTTCATCCACATGCTGACCAGTGAACAGGGTTCATCCACGTGAACAGGGTTCATCCACATGACCAGTAAACAGGGTTCATCCACATGCTGACCAGTGAACAGGGTTCATCCACATGACCAGTGAACAGGGTTCATCCACATGCTGACCAGTGAACAGGGTTCATCCACATGCTGACCAGTAAACAGGGTCCATCCACATGACCAGTGAACAGGGTTCATCCACGTGAACAGGGTTCATCCACATGACCAGTAAACAGGGTTCATCCACATGCTGACCAGTGAACAGGGTTCATACACATGACCAGTGAACAGGGTTCATACACATGACCAGTGAACAGGGTTCATCCACATGCTGACCAGTGAATCTCCAGGACCTTTCCATGACTTTAAACCAAATTTCCATAATTAACCATTTTGTGAAAACTCTGTCTATATATGACAAAGTGAGAAGATGTATTTAAACAAACAATGAGAATTCCAAAGCATACAGTATATATTCCGTGTAAATTAACATTTGAATAAAACACATTTGCATTACTTTTCCAATTATTTTGGGATTTTATTTTTTCCAATTACTTTTCTAGGCCTGCTAATAGCCATTTAAAAATTCCATGACTTTTCCAGGTTTTCCATGACCGTACGAATCCTGTTTTGAATAAAGGGTTGAAAATTACAACAAAAAAAATTTATCCGATTAATCGAAAAAATAATCAACCTATTAATCTATTATCAAAATAATCGTTAGTTGCAGGCAGCCCTAGTCTACAGTATATTTATATAACCAACAAATCAGTCTGCCCCTTATTCTCCTATTTACATGGCCACTAGGTGGTAGCCTTCACTGTTTACCGCCCCAGTCCTTCACATCAAGACCTTTCTCTGCTGGACAAGTTAATTTTCATATAGAGGATATGTCAATTTTTTAAGTGGTTATTCATCGTGGCCATTATAGTGCCATGCTTCAGCAAGGAAAGGGTCTATTAAAATGAGAGCATTATCATCATCTCTGCTAGTTTCCAGCACAATTTACTGGTGTTAGTGTAAGCACAGCCATCGAGAAGCTTATGATCCTATTGATATGTCCACAATACAATGCAAACATGCGGATATTCATGTAAAAACAGCAATACACATTTAATGTCTGCGGTGCTTTGGTGAAGTTTAGTGTACACAAATATGGGCCTCACCTTTTCAACTCTAATTACCCACCAGAAGGAGAAAAAAACATAGTTTGAGATTCCAGATGATTGTTTGTTTGTTTGTGTATTTTATTCAGTCTATCAAATCAAAAACGAAACAATATTATTCTATGTAATATACAAAAGAGAAAGAATGAAAAGGTATAGGACGGTAGAAGCAAATAATGCTTATAAATTCCTATCCTAAATTAAAATCAAAATAAATCAGAAAATTAATATAAAATAAAGAAAAACAAAATATAGTTCTATATACACACATACATACACATACATACACACACACATACATACTTCCACATACATCTTCCATATAAATACGTGATGATGATAATAATAAAACATTTAGGTGACTGCCTAAGTGGAAGAGCTAATCCTCGATAATAGAATTTTCACTCCAAATATGTAAGCAGGAAACTAAACTGAGCACCGTGGTACAGCAGCACTTTGGTTACTTTGCTTTGTGATGAGAGCTCCTGCTGTCAGATTCAGGTTGGGCTGTCTGAAGCCCGACGGGACAAGGAAGTGCGACTCGCATGAGTTTGATTTAAATATGAAGAATAACGATAGTAGAACTTCAACAACAGGTTCCTGTTGTGGAGAACAAATCACAAAAAAACAGCAGAACAAATTATTTGACAAAGACATAAAACAGTGTGTGGGGGAATACTAATAAAAAAAAGTTAAACTAACGCCATAAAAATGTCACTTGAGCAAACTCTTTCCATATAATGGAAAATTGCATTTATCAAGGCCATATGGAAACTCAATCATGTCTTGGCCACATCACAATAATGAGCCTGGATTTATATGATACTGGCAGACCTCCTGGTTCTTTCTTACTTATTCAAAACCAGCACATGGACAGGATCTTGAGATTGTGGCCCCTGGTTTGATGTTGGCTTCCTCCACATTTGTTTTAGTTTCTCTTTCCTGGAGTACTTCCCTTAACCCAATCTCAGGATGTGGAGTGTTTCCTCTATAACCCAAATACATGGGGTCTTATTATACACTGCAAAATGATCACTTCTTAAAGCCAAGCTGGCCTTGCTTTATTTTCACATGGTATATAATTGACTTGTAATATTTAGCTCATAAAAAGTAAGATTTTTGTTGGCTACAATCGCACAACAGTTTCACACAAATGAGAATTACAAGTTGTCTCCCACAGTTGGAAAAAAACTACTTGAATCTAGCTAGTGACTGTCTCACAAATACTAAAGTTTTGAGACTTCACTTGAAGCCAGGAGGAGGAAGATGGTTTTTTTTTTCTGGGAGGAGCCCGGCTTTTTGGAGGGTGACACGTGAAACTTTCCCGAGGAGTTGGGTTGTGTGCTGAACGTGCTCCGTTAACTCGGCGGACAGCCTGTAGTTCAGAGGACCAGCGGGCTGCTGCATACTTTACAGAAGTCTGCCTGTAAATGGGGGGAAACGAAGGGTCTTGAAAAGAAGCTTGCGGAGGAAATGTCTCTCAACCGCGCTGCAATGAGCCCGCACAGCACCGCGAAGTGACGGAATTAAAACACCTTTTTGTTTTGTTTTTAAGTTAACAGAAGTTCAAACTGCTTCGCCTCGGCTCGACCTAACTTTGAATAAAACGCAGTGGCCACTGGAGAAGTTGCTGAGCGGCGCAATGGCTGCCCAGTGCGACGCTTTAAGCGGATACTTGCTGCAGTCGGACCAGGGCTCCAACAGCGAGCGCAGCGCCGACTCTCCTCTCCCGGGATCAGAGGAGGACCTGAGCGGACTCTGCCCGCTGCCCGACCCGGAGTGGACCGAGGAGAGGTTTCGGGTGGACCGCAAAAAGTTGGAAGTCATGCTATTAGGTAACAATATAAATTAAACGGCTAACTTCAAAGGGGGTACATTTGAGTATTTCCACTGGGTGACGCGGGCTTTTTTTTTATAGCTTGTATCCTGTCTAGTTTCATCCCCGTTGTTTCCGAGAAGCTGCACACTTTAGCCGCCCTCTTTGGGCCCTTGTGTTTATGTTAGACACACAATTACACGCTCGCTACTTGAGCTGCCATGTTGGTAACTCCTTCGCGCGGCCAGGGGACTCGCGCGTGTCGCGTGCGTGAGATCTGAAACGAACCAATTAAGACAATTAGGCTTCAATTAGCTTTCGGCTTCCAATTAGTGGTAGAAAAGCAAATTACACGTTGATCGTGGAAATAAGTTGGTAGTTTTACGGCGAGTACGTGTAGTAAAAAACGTAAGTTTGAAAACGGAAAGTTGAAGAGTTAGAGATAAATAAACAAAATAAAAAAAGATCGATGTTGTTCTAATGGAAGTAGTAACCCGCCCCGACCACAGGCTGGCGCTGCACCAGCTCCCATGGTGTGCGTTTATTTGTTTGTAGACTAAACTGATGTTGACCTGAACATGGAGTTACTTTTCAGGAAGCAACACAAAAAAGTGTATACAAGTACAATCGCAATAGTTTCCATCATGACTTCTGCCTCGAAACGTAATGCAAGATTCTTAAAAATCTCATTTGTTTTTCACTGTCATGTTGACTGTGTAATGTTACTATTGGTTTTGGTGATGCAGTTTATTCTCTCCTCTGATCACGTGCAAGTGAACATTATACAAGCCATGCCAGGCCTCTCTGTTGAAATGTCCCTGAGTCTCAGGAACTTGAGCTCATTTATCACACATTTCAAAACGCAAGCGTGTGGAATATTGGAGCCCGCGGTGAATGAGCTGTTTTTCGTTGTGATTTCCAAAAAGGCAGAGAAGCAGCCAAATAATAACTTTCTGGAGGAACATTGGTCATAATTGTACTGTGAATTAAAAAAAACTGATTTAGCATTCTAACAAGCACAGCTTTTGGTTTTCTCACTGTAACTTGGAGAAAGCTGTTCGTTTGTAATGTTTTAAGTTGTGATTTAAATGTGTGACTTCTTCTTGGAGTAATCAACATCGAGTGTCTGGTCCTGAAGTACGTTTTTCCTATACACACTCACACACGCGCATAGATATAGTTCCCCTTGAGAATGTCCCGGTGGCTGCCTCACTGCTCGGTACATTCCTCAAAGCTCCATGTCATCCCCAACTCTTCCAGGAAAACAACTTAACCAGAGGCCGGCCCTGAATCTGAGTGTCCCGGAAAAACCGTGCGCCGTTCCTAAAAGTGCCCTTTTTTTTTTTTTTACGTCTGTTTGTGCCGTGTCTATCTCTCCAGTCAACCTGGGCTTTACCGCTTTGTCAGTGCGGTCTTGTATCTCTGGCAACATCTTGATTCCCAACTGCAGCCTCGTGACATCAGCGAGGCTGCGCGAGTACAAACGGCTGGCGTGCTCATCTGTCTCCGAGTTTTTCCGGTCAGTTGTAGGCTCAGGTTTAAATGCCTCAGTTTCTCAACTGTGAAACTGCTCCAACCTTTGGCCTCTGACCTCTAATCCAGGATGTCTGGTTGCGTTCTATGAAGCGACACAGTCTTTGCATCTGTTGAGTTTTTGCACATGAGGACCACAAGCTCCAGCGGTCGTCTAGATTTGTTTCAGAGATCGGAGCCATAGATGTAAATTCAAACCCCAGTATATGGGTCTTTTAGGCGCCTCAAGTTGGAGCCGATCTCTGGAACATCTGGCTGTGTTTTGATTGGACGAGCTGTGTGGTACATCATGTTCCAAAGGCCAGAATCTGGACTCTAATGAAATCATTTTATGGCAACTCTTGTATATTTGTTCTTTGTGTTTTATTGTTTTTGACTATCTATGGCTTCTCTTTCCCGGAAAATGAAGAGTGCTTGACCGAAAAAAGAGCCACGGCTTGATACATGCAGCGATTACTTTCCAAAGAAAGCTTAGCATCTATCCAGGTAATGTTCCTGCACTCGTTTGCATTTTTTTTCTCGCAGGGCTGAAATGGCCATCTGTGTCAACCGCAACATCCTCTTTTACAAAGGATGATGCCGGTGGTTCATTTTGTAAGTAAACTGCTGTGAGGTGTAAGGTATGCTGAACATGAATTCACTCTGGTTTATGGATAACTCATTCCTACACCTCCGTGCTTCTTTTTTCAATTGGTAGAGAAAATACCAACCGATGGACACATGAATCAAGACAATGCACAAAGAATAGGGACACATTGATTTGAGAGAGAAGTCATTTTTAATTGGGCTGCAAGTGACAATTATTTTCATAATTGATCATATTTGTCAGATTGACCTATAAAAGGTCACACAATCGTAATGCTCATCAAAGCTGGCCACGGGTGTGGGAAGTCAAAATACGCAGTCAAAATACCCAATATATTCAGTTCTTAAAAGAAACATTATAAAAACAAAATATTTAATGTATTTAAAAGTACTTTCCTGAAGACTCTATTGATCAACTAATCGATTGAGGAAGTTATTGTCACAGTTTTCATTTCAAATAGAAATGAGGAAATATTTTACGACAGCATAAATACTTATATTAAGGATTATATCGCTTATTTAACGAGTTGACATTTTCATTTCTGCAGTTCAATTGCATTTACTTGTCCACTGTACCCTACTCATAATTGGCTTATCAATTCCTGATACTTCAATCAATCACCTTTTCCTTTGCTCTCTGCGTTGACATTGTTTAAATAACAAGCGAGCTCATTGTGATGATTAGGAATTACGCTGTGATGCAGGTAAACAGAGATGAGTATGAAACGTTTATGTTTTCCAGATTACCTGCTATCGTCATCGACCTCTTGGCTGACCGTTTGGTTGATTTCTGTTTATTCTCATCTTCCTGAGCAGCATGTCCACACCGAACGAATTTACTGTCCCTGGCATTGGCAAGGGGTGCAGGTTGCTGGGCTTCGATCAGTAAATAGTGTCAAGTGACAACAAAATCTCTCCCTGCCAGCCATCTGGGTTTAACTGTTGGACTGTTGGCACGCCACAATAGAGCTCCCATTTAATGGCTTGGGTGCCTCGACACAGGCATGAAAGATAGTTTTATGTCGACAGGGAACAGTGGAAGATAACTTTGTGTTACATGTGTTAGAAAGTGAAGACACGGGGAAAGTGTGGGAAAGATGTAACATTTCCTTCAACCAAGCCGAGTGCGTCTCCTCTTCATGTGCAGCAAGGTTTTCCACATCATCATTTTTTTGTATCCACACATGATGTATTCGGGTATGTACGGGTCGGTTTGAGGTTTCCCCAGCTGCGACTACGATGAGAGTTTCGTGGTGTTTCTCACAGCGTGCCCCCCCCCCCCCCCCCCCGGGGAGCCAGTGTGTGCACACAACTTCACATGTTTGCTGAGTAACCGCCACAGCAGCCAGCAATGAGGCGACGTGTATCATTTTCTTCACTGAACTAATGTACGGTCATGCTCCCAAACTGGGTGGCTTTGTTTCAGAATGGAAACATTGTTGTTGCATTTCACGGTCATGAGGAAACACGAGGCCTTCGCAGGTATCCCCGGTATGCAGTGATGATGTCATCGGAGAGTTGATCTGACCACGTGTGTTGAGACACAAAAGAATATGAATATATTAATTTGGAAGCCGGTGGAAGCTCCGCCCCTGAGAAGGGAACATTTCTGTATTTTCCCCTTTTTTTTATCGTTTGGAGAATTCTTTCTCTGGTTTCTGTACCAACGTAATGAGGCGAGTGTGTGAGGGCCTCATCCTCTTCCTCCTGGGTGCTGAGTAAGACGCTCAGACAGGAAGTGAGTGTCTTGTGGGAATGTGCTACAGGCTCTCTCTCTCTCTCTCTCTCTGTCGCTCTCGCTGTCTCTCTCGTTCTCTCGTCTCTCTCTCTCTCTCTCTGTCTGTCTCCTTTTCTATTGCTCCCACTAGAGCATCTGAACAGTGCTCTGTTGTTCCAGCTTCCATCAGATCCGTTGTGAAGTTGTTGATCTTCATCCTAAAACTACAACACAGCCCACCTTCAAATCCAACCGAACCCAGGTGGAAATATTATTGTAAACACTCCACAGACATTTTTGTCTCGGACTCAGTTTTGTGGCTCAAAAGTCGAAAGTGGGCTGTAGAAGAATCGGATACATCATGATGAGGGGAGGGACGATAATCGTGAATATATTAGTGATTTTTAAAAAGCCACTTTGGTCCGTATCATGGGGGAGAAGTCCAAATTAAAGTCCAAATAATACAATTTTAACATTTTATTTTTGCATGGGTAAATTGACAGCGTAAACATTTGAATAAAACACCTTGTTCCCCCATAATTAATGAGACAAAACACTCACGTTGGATTCATTTACAGATGTACTCTTTTCATTGTAATGCCATAACATTAGTCCGATGTGAAGGAAACTGAGAGGAAACCTCACGGATCACCTTTTAGGAAAAACACGGAATAGTGGAAACGATAAACTGACGCCAGACAGGAAATCCTTTCTGATGGGGAAATTGTGTTTTCCCTCAAACGAGGTTGACATCTGTCATTTTGAGATATTGGGATGTTTAAACCAGATTCTGTGCAGAGTGTGTGTGTGTGTGTGTGTGTGTGAGGGTCGTGAATGAGTCAAAGCAGCAGTTTGTATTATGTAGCTGTGGACCTCAATAAGAGGAGTTGCCACTGTCGAGACAAAATAAATCTTCACATCATTAATTTCATCACAGTCGTCCTGCATTTGCTTCCGTCAGTAATTTTCCTTGCACATAATTCAGTCGGATTGAACTTTGACCTTTTGAAATGAGAGCGCGCTTCTCCAGTTGTCAATTTGAGGCAACGGGTACGATTGACTCTTCTTTCCTTTTATTGTTGAAATTATGAATTTTATATGTGCATATGCATAGCTTTAATTAAGTGCAAGGAGAAAGATGAAATGAGTGTATCGTTCTAAATTGTAGTAGTTTTTAAGAGCCATGCCATCTCCAGCTGTCCCTTCCCTGTGCTTTGCTCAGTGCCCCCCCCCCCCCCCCCCCACACACACACACACACCTCCCCCCTTTCACTCTTACTGAGACATGCTGATACAATTAAACAATTCTATTCGGCTTTGCTTACGCGTTGAATTCCTTCATCCTGGGCATGATGAAGCTTTCAGGAGCTGTAATATAATTGAGCTTCGGTCGGCGGAAAAACCTGTAATTCATTACTCCAAGAAAATAAAAGCAGGAGTCCCGTTTCAGCCAACCGAGTGGAGCTGGAGTGCCCTGACCCGCTTCTGGAACTGTAAATGGGCTGAAATGAATCCCTGTTTTTCTACGTCCCTCAAAGCTCTTTTGACTTCAACCCTTTTCAAAGTGCGGATTTACATTCTGTCTGGTTTGCGGTTGGTATTTTGAAACGTTTCTTTGGCGGGGGGGGGGGGCACCCTCGACTTAACCCGCACGCGTGCGCACTCGCCACACCGGCATACATGCAGAAACACACGCATGCACACCGCCCGACCTGAACCCCACCCCGAGAGCGCTCCGTGTTTATCTTTGGAGAACCTCGGCTTTTGGTTTGTTGTTCTCTCTCTCCTCATTCAACATCCAGTACAATCTGCCTTTTTTCCCCACTTGCCTTGATTGGAGAGAAAGCATTTTTACAAGAGCACCTGATTGATTGAATTCCTGGCAGACGACAGAATATTGTCCTCTTGAGCAAAAGAGAAAGGGGGGGGGGGAGTGAGTCCATGGGCAGAGATTTCATATTAGAGCCGAACGGAATCACCAAAAGCGAAGCGATTTTTCGCGTCGCCCAAAACGCGTGAGTTTACTCGCTCGACCGTTCACCGTGTTCACACCATGAGCGTCGAGACGCTCCATGAGGGCGAGGCTTATCTCTGTGTCTCCGTAAAGACCGTTATCATCTCCTTTATCCACCAGAATAACTAACCACTAGTTCTGCTTTATACTTGTCGTGGACATCCCACACACTAACGCCCTCGTGTTTGGGTTGATGACATCACCCGTAGGCTCACTCAGCTCGGTCACTTTCACCGATGAAGTTACTGTTACGTCTGAAAGACTTCCGCTTCCAGCGCTACGAGAGCGGAACTCGAGAGCTGATTGGCTCGAGTTGCGAGATGACCGCCTCAAAGTTGAAATATTTCAACTCGGGACGAAAATTGCGCCGCCCCAACCGCGCCGCCCGGGAAAATATCGCGTCTATCGCAGCCACATGCGTCTACGTTGACTTTTCATGGGATTCGGTCACGCGAAAAAATAGTTTCGCTTTTGGTGTGAACGCATCTTAAGGTTGAGAGAAATGTCCATCATTTCCCAATAGCCCAACGTCAGGTGTACGGTGCAACTCTCGGCCAGCTGATAAGATAAGATAAGATAACCCTGTAGTGAATGTGATATCATAATTCACCCTTGTTCCTGGTGTAGTTCTTTACACAATTATTAACCCTTGTGTTGCCTTCGGGTCAATTTGACCCGATTCAATGTTTCACCCTCCTGTTACCTTTATATTTACTAACATATTTTACCCTTGAGGTCAATATGACCCCAGCTATTAAAATCTCCAGAAAATTATTAGAATTAATATTGTTTTCCAAGTTTAAGTGTGAGGTACTTTATGTTTGTTTGTTGACTCCCGAAAGAACACCGACATTAAACATTGAATCGGGTCAAAATGACCCGAAGGCAACACAAGGGTTAATGTAATGAGTCACACACATCAGTGTGACTGTTCCGGGATCGCGGTCCCTTTAAGTGTTGTGTTGTTGTTGTGACGTGGAGCCCCATGCGGGTTTGGTATCTGGGCAGCGCCATCTTGTGTTCATTCCTTTTTGTGATACGGAATAAACGAGACACACACTTGTGTGCTCAACTTGAGGAATTGTGTTTTGCGTTTTAATTGTGATGCAACTTCCACAACCCTTTATTAGTCCCACAGTCGGGAAATTTCAGGATCACAGCAGCAGGTGCACGTTAGAGCATTAATAAAAAATAAAAAAAGTGAGTGAGACTGACTTCCTTCGCTCCGTGGGGGATCTCACACGGTGGATACCAGGCACCAGGAATGTCCAGCGTTGTGTAATCACGTGGCACCGTTCACTCAGGAGGAGCGTTCATGGAGGAGATGATAACCCAAACGTGTTACCAGCAGCAGTTTCATGCTAGTCTAGGCTATGTCTTATTAAAATAAAAGATCCTCTTGTGTAAATAAAAGTGAGGTCCTAATGGGGGGGGGAACCATAACTCAAAGTCTGTTTCTCATTATATTTAGACCTTCTCGTTTGTGTGACCTCAGGGTCGCAGAGTCCCGTTTCTCCGTCCTGGTGTCGTCTTGGTCGGCGGGAAAAGCGCCGCAACATGTGGCACTCGGGGGCATTGATTTGATAGCGCAGTTGCTCGGCAACCCGGCAGGAGTTGAGAGGCGAGAGGAGCGGTTTCCAGCAAAGAGTGTGATTTTTGCTCGATACGGGAGTTGGCCGACGTGTTCGGTGGTCGCTCCTCTACCAAAGAGAAGTGACTGTGGTTCCGATGCACCGAGTTCTGAAGTGTTCAGTTCTTCGGGGCTCCCGTGTGCGGTTTTGTGCAACAGCCAAACAAACTCCCACTGTTTTATTTAAGAAGTCAGTCAAAAATAATTGCAGATTCAGATCCTTGTCCAGTATAAAATACTAAAGTGATAAATTACAATATGGACTATTGTCAAATCCACATGGTGCTGCAGAGAAGTCTTGGCCTACATGTCATATTATATAGACTTCATAAATCTACTTGATTGGTACAGATCATCTAAAAAAAAATCCAGTTATCATTGTATTGTTTTTCAATAACAGTTCTAACATTGTAAAAGTTATCATTCCCCCTCGTATCCCAATTTGAATAGCAGCTGCAGTCAAAATAACTCAAAGTTTGTTATTTGTTTTGCTAAATCAGCCGCAGCACGGAGACGTATCCCATGTTTAAATGACAAGTACACGGTCCATTGCGTGTGCGCTCGTGTTTTGCTTCGGCTCCCGGAGGCTCATCTCATTAGCTGTGTGTTGAGTCAGCTGCTGCACACACACCGGTGAGGAGGGCATTGGAGATCTGGCGTGAAAACATCACGCTCCCCTAAATATATGGGAAATGTAGTTCTTTCATTCTCACGAGAGCTCGCGTGTCTGGCCCTGATAGCCATCCGTCTCACTTTAGTAAAGGCGTGTGAGCCGACAGTGGACTGAAGGTCACACCAAAAGCGAAACTATATTTTCGCGTGACCGAATCCCATGAAAAGTCAACGTACAGACGCGTGTGGCTGCGATAGACGCAATATTTTCCCGGGCGGGGCGTTTGGGGCGACGCGATGTGGCCGACGCGTTTGCAGCGGCGCGTTTTCAGCGGCGCAATTTTCGTAAAGTTTAAATATTTCAACTTTGAGGCGGTCATCTCACAACTCGGGCCAATCGGCTCTCGAGTTCCGCTCTCGTAGCGCTGGAAGCGGAAGTCTTTCAGACGTAACGGTAACTTCATCGGTGAAAGTGACCGAGCCGAGTGAGCCTACGGGTGATGTCATGAACCCAAACACGAGGGCGTTAGTGTGTGGGATGTTCACGACAAATATAAAGCAGAACTAGTGGTTAGTTATTCTGGTGGATGAAGGAGATGATAACGCTCTTTACGGAGACGAGACACGGAGATAAGCCCCGCCCCTCGCGGAGCGTCTCGACGCTTGTGGCGAGAACGCGGTGAACGGTCGAGCGAGTAAACTCACGCGTTTTGGGCGATGCGAAAAGTAGTTTAGCTTTTGGTGTGAAGACGTCAAACCGTTCCTGGATTGGAGTTGTCATTTTGTTATGAAATCCTATCCTGGTGAAATAAAGAGTTGTCTAACTTTTCTCCTCGCAATGCTTTCTTCTACTTTTTCTGTGAACATCCCAAATTCCACCTTAACTCCTCTTGTGATCGGTGCCAGTGCAGAGGATTTTGTGTAAGCGGCTCTGCAAATTTTGAGATTTACTCGGTGCCTTCAGGGTCTCTCCTTACTTTTTGTAACTTAAAGAGCTCCTGTCTTTATAGAGATGTTTTGACTTCATCGACTTTGCTTGATCATTCTGGCACGGCACAAATGTCGGGTTAACCATGTGTATAAACTCCCCCTTTTTATGATATAGTGGTGTGTGTTTAAAAAAAAAAAAGGATATTGAGGTGCTATGAGGTATTTGTCCTCTTGTTGGTGGAAAGTCATGAAGGATTGGTTCACCTTTCCGTTGAACCCGGACTGAAACTCGCTAATAGTGAACATATTCCCGTCAAGCCTTCTCCGTTTGGTTTGTTATGCGTCTCTATTGATTATTTGATTGTTGTGTTGATCGAAGCCATAACTGTAAAAGTCAACACTGTTTACATTCCTTCGGTGTCAAAGCAGCGGAATCTCCCTGAAAGTTCACGTCTCTCCACAAAATAATGGATACCAGACCCCGTGCAGTCTGCCAGCGTCGAGTCCTCGACGGCGATTTGACGCATTGTGTAATTAGACGGAGCCAAGAACGGGGCGGGGATCTGATGAACTGCCACCGTCATTTTTTACTTTGTCAAAATCAATATCTGCTTTAGATTCATTCCTCCGTGTGAAAAAAAAAAAAAGAAACGCCAGAGGACAGAATTGATTGCGACATGTGATGCGTGTGCTCGGGGGTCTTGTTTCGTTTTTCAGCCGTGATGCTGGAAGGGAGGAGCCGTGTTGTCCTCGCGTAACCTGGGCCAAGAAAACGCTTCTAGACCGTTCTAGAAACAATGGAAACGAGGTCTCATTGATGCAAATCCGAGCTGCTAAAGCCAGTAAAATATGAGAAATGTGGGATGTTCTTTTCAGCGTCCGATCAGTTTCAAGGAAAGCCTATAATTTAAAATGGTTTTTTTTCAGATGGCGGACAAAATCCTAGCCTTCTTGGCTATCAAAGGCAGGGGCTGTGCATTCTTGTGGTTAAATGCCTGTCAATTATTTGAGAAAGAGGGACCGCGATGAATGTTTGCAAATCGAATCAACATGACACAAACAAATGTAAATATTGTGAAGAAGGGATTGAGAATCTGAGAGCCAACACAATGGAACGTGGTGGTTTCCCGCATGTGAAAAGGTTTCCAGTAAGCAGCTGACCTCAGATGTTGATCATCAACGCAACAATAACTTTAAAAACCAATTGTTCAGCAGGGATCACACATGATCTACGACTTGTAGTCAGAGGATTCGAGGACGAACAACCCTCTTAAACTGTTTGTTTGAGACGAAGTAGCCTTATAATCATTTGTTTTCACTGAATTATTCAGTCGCATCATGTTCAATAAAGCAGTTTTGTGTTTTGAGAAGAGCGTTTTATTTGCTCTAACTAATCCGTCTCTCGCCTTACATTACATTATTCTCTGTTCACGAAGACGCTGCAGTGGTGGTGAAGATAGCAGCAGCTAATTCAATATCCACCAATTGTCAGTAAGAAAACCCCCCAAAAAAAGATCATAATCAGTGTAGCAGAACCAGAGATGTTGTGGGGTTTTTTAACCCACGCATTCTTCTTAGTTATCAGAACCTGGTGCCTCCATTCCTCTCACAGCAGCTCGCCTGAAGCAGCATGCACAGCATGAGGAGCGGGCGTAACAATTTACAAGTATTATTCCACAATTATTACTGGAACTCATCTCCTTGATGCTTGTCACCATAGTTATGGCTCTCACGCAGGATGATGTCATCCCCGGCGCTCTTAATCGATGATGTCATCCTTAATGATGATGTCGCTCTTAATCTCACCGACAAAGCGTTCAGTTGTTCTTCCATCAAGTAGTGCACTTAACCTTTATTCCGAGGTCTTGACCCAGACAAGTGCTTTTTGAAGAAGCCCCTCCGTGGACCCGATGGTGTCTCGAGTAGCTCAGTCAAAAATGTTGTTGTTTATGTTTTTTTTAGAGCGCTGGAGCCGCTACGTATTTTAACCCGATGGCACCGTGCGGTTTCAGAATAAGCGGCGAGGAGGACGAGACTATCGGTCTCTCCATCGTTGTGTTCTTCAGAGTTCATACGACACCCTCCTGCCTCTGCTGCGACTTCTCCCACGGCCGGTCTCCACACCACATGTGCCAACAGGATGTTGTGCTCACACGGTTCATGTTTCCACTCGCGGTCCGTATCGGATTCCTCTCGGCTCAAGTGCCAAACAAGACCAAAACCAAACGCGTTGGATATCTCGTGTTTGTTTCGACAAGTGTGAACGCGCTGAAGTCCGGCTAACTTGGTAACGGCAAACTATTAGTTCTGGCTTGCGTGCCGTTTAAATTAATCAGTCAGGGTTCGTACGGTCATGGAAAACTTGGAAAAGTCATGGAATTTTAAAATGGTCATTTCCAGGCCTGGAAAAGTCACGGAAAAAACGTAAATCATAAAAGTTTTGGAAAAGTCATGTAAATTTGTTATAATCACATGTTCATTTACGCCGAGTTTAAAATAATTAATACGTTTTTTTAAAGGAAGACGCTCAAAATTTAAGTCGGCGTGCGCTCTCAATACGCAAAATGTTCTAAATTGTTCATGTGTATCCCGAGATTTCAGTTTGGTCATGGAAATTTGGTTTAAAGTCATGGAAAAGTCATGGAAAAGTCATGGAATTTGAAAATGGTCATTTCCAGGCCTGGAAAAGTCATGGAAAAAACGTAAATCATAAAAGTTTTGGAAAAGTCATGTAAATTTGTTATAATCACATGTTCATTTATGCCGAGTTTAAAATAATTAATACGTTTTTTTAAAGGAAGACGCTCAAAATTTAAGTCGGCGTACGCTCTCAATACGCAAAATGTTCTAAATTGTTCATGTGTATCCCGAGATTTCAGTTTGGTCATGGAAATTTGGTTTAAAGTCATGGAAAAGTCATAGAAAAGTCATGGAATTTTAAAATGGTCATTTCCAGGCCTGGAAAAGTCATGCAAAAAACGTAAATCATAAAAGTTTTGGAAAAGTCATGTAAATTTGTTATAATCACATGTTCATTTATGCCGAGTTTAAAATAATTAATACGTTTTTTTTAAAGGAAGACGCTCAAAATTTAAGTCGGCGTACGCTCTCAATACGCAAAATGTTCTAAATTGTTCATGTGTATCCCGAGATTTCAGTTTGGTCATGGAAATTTGGTTTAAAGTCATGGAATTTGAAAATGGTCATTTCCAGGCCTGGAAAAGTCATGGAAAAAACGTAAATCATAAAAGTTTTGGAAAAGTCATGGAAATTTGTTATAATCACATGTTCATTTACGCTGAGTTTAAAATAATTAATACGTTTTTTTAAAAGAAAGACGCTCAAAATTTAAGTCGGCGTACGCTCTCAATACGCGAAATGTTCTAAATTGTTCATGTGTATACCGAGATTTCAGTTTGGTCATGGAAATTTGGTTTAAAGTCATGGAAAGGTCATGGAAAAGTCATGGAAATCTATTGGTCAAAATGTGTAAAAACCCTGATCAGTTGACTTTAAAGTCTGACTGTGCTGCCGCTTGACATGTTCACGTGTGTGTGTGTGTGTGTGTGTGTTTGACTCTCCTTCTTCTCCCACACTGGTGTTGGACAGTAATGTCTTTCTTGGATGTGTCCAGGAGAAGAGGAGATGGCATGTCATTCTTTGCAATTTAGTGTTTCTATAGGAAATACTTCTTTATGTGAAATTCAACATTTTATGAGGCAGTTTTTGGAGTGCAGCTGAAATGTAATTTTTTTAACTCTAAATGGAGTTATCATGCCAGAGCGACCCGCACATGGCTTGTTGTCTCATGACTGGCCCGACTTGCTGAGCCTCACAGGAGCTGCAGGCACACTCGGTCCCATCTGTCACTTCGCACGTCGTTTTTCTTTTTCCTTCTCGGTAAATGTTTTCTCTGAGTAATAACAGACCTGTCACGTATCCAGTAAGTTTACAAATCAATGACCGTTCTAGGGAAATGTATGCTGGGATGTATTGTATCAGGGTTCGTACGGTCATGGAAAACCTAGAAAAGTCATGGAATCTTAAAATGGTCATTTCCAGGCCTGGAAAAGTCATGGAAAAAACTTAAATTATAAAAAAATTGGAAAAGTCATGGAAATTTGTTATCACATGTTCATTTACGCCGAGTTTAAAATAATTTATATGTTTTTTAAAAGAAAGATGCTCAAAATATAAGTCGGCGTACGCTCTCAATACGCAAAATGTTCTAAATTGTTCATGTGTATACTGAGATTTCAGTTTGGTCATGGACATTTGGTTTAAAGTAATGGAAAAGTCATGGAAATGCATTGGTCAACATATGTAAGAACCCTGTGTATGGTCAATAATCCAGAGTTCAACTGCATGACTGAGGAGAGTATTATGACTCGTTTGTATTTTAATTAGCTTCCTATGTTTTTTGTTGTTGTATCCAACTCATTAATTTGCCACTGAAATAGAATTTACCTTGTGAGATTTACTTTTGTTTAGTTGCTAAAAGAACACCAGAGATACAAAGAGCACCATTAGACGAGTAGAGAAAGCCCAGTCTGTTAGATGTTGCTCGGGTCCTTTTGGTTGGTCTTTGTTCATTCAGGAAACGCTGGCAGTAACGGGGTCTTTCATCCGTTTGGATAACTTACTTCAGGCCACCTAAAAAGAGACGGCACTGTTCTTAGTCATTCTACCTCCAAAGCTGAATGTTATCTAAACTAAATATTGGATCTAAACACTTCCACTTAGAGCAGCTTGTTTTATCATCAGCCAAGCCTGCAACCCTCCATCATGTTTCATCGATGTCAGTTACCTTTTTTTTATTGTTTATTCTACAAGTGTCCGTGTACATCCCACGGCTCAAATTTTCCAATCTTTAAAAGTGTTTACATTTTGTCTCGATGGGTATTTAAATGCAATCCTTTGAGATCAAGACACACAAACGTACACTACCGTTCAAAAGTTTGGTGTCACTTTTCAAAGAAAAGCACTGTTTTTTCAATAAAGATAACATTAATCAAAAATACACACTATACTTTGTTAATGTGGTAAATGACTATTCTAGGTGGAAGTGTCTGGTTTCTAATGAAATATCTCCAAAGGTGTATAGAGGCCCATTTCCATCAACTATCACTCCAGTGTTCTAATGGTACATTGTGTTTGCTTATCGCCTTAGAAGACTAATATCTGATTAGAAAACCCTTGTGCAAGTATGTTAGCACAGCTGAAAACAGTTATGCTGGTGATATAAGCTATACAACTGGCCTTCCTTTGAGCTTGAAGTTTGAAGAACAAAATTAATACTTCAAATATTAATCATTATTTCTAACCTTGTCAATGTCTTGACTATATTTTCTATTCAATTTTCAATTCATTTGATAAATAAAAGTGAGATTTCATGGAAGACACAAAATTGTCTGGATGACCCCAAACTTTTGAACGGTAGTGCACGTTTCAGTTTGGGATAGCGGTGACCAACAAGTGTTTATTATTTCCACCGAATACATTACTACCATCACCAAACCGTAGAATCAATGTTTCTAATAACACGATAGCCCCAACTCCTTTTTTTATTTGAACGTGCGTTTCCTTTCCACGGTCTTCTCTATTGATTTACGGCGTCTGGCTGTACGCCAGGTGCGTCCCGACGAGCGCCAGCCTCTGTGACTCTAAACAAAGATCTGTGAGACTTTGTTATTTCCCCGTTTTGCGACGCTCTCCACCTGCTGGCGTCACTCTTCCATGGAAGTCGAGAGTGTGAAACTGTGTTTCCGAAGCAGGTAAAGCGACGAAAACATTGACGTATTTGGACGCGTCTGTTTCCTCGCTTTACTTTGTGGGTGAAGTACTGTCTTGTTTAAATTGAGGCTTCACAATATCGTGATGTAGGGTTATAGTTGGGGGTGGGAGTGCTTCTTTCATTTCTGGGAACGCTTTATGAAAATGTTTTCTGAATTGCTGTTGACCTACTTTGGCCATTGGTGACTAATACATATACTTCTTAGATTGTCCTTTTTTATTGTTAATCTGTCTTGAACGACGAGCCAAAGAGTCGCCATAATTCTGTTTTTAGTGTAATCGACTGGTGAGTGTTTTTTTAAATTTTTTATATATATTTATTTGGATTTTACAAATTAGCAAGACAGGACATTAAGGATACAATACAAAGTGAAAAGAGAAATAAAAGGGTAAAGAACAACAACAAAATAAATAGATAATGGATACAAAATAATTCGAAAAACCACAGCACATAACACATTCGCACATCACCAGTATAAGTACATATTTAAGGTTACATCATCAAATCAAGTCAGCATCAGTACCAGTGTTTTTAATCTGGCACAGCAAAGTCCACCCCGGAGGGGTCCACCACGTCTAAGACTGGTTTCCTTAGTCTGACAAATCCCTTGACATTGTCATGGAGGGGGCTGGTGAGTGTTTAACGTACACACATTTCATCTGAAAGACGACTCGGCCGTCTGCCCGTCTCCTTGGCTCCATCGACCGCGGCCTGCTTGTGTTTACTGGGCAGCCTGCGTTAAGTACAAGCATGTGTTGAATGCTCCCGGTGTATCGCGAAAGGGCATAATGACAGGTCTGGTGGAAAATGAAATTGGGCTTGATGAGGATTTCAACTTTCTCTTTTTTGTGCTTTGAAATGCGGTGTTGCTGGGTGAAGTCACAAGGACGCCTTTCACATCTTACTGCAGACGTTGCATACTTTGAAATTAAAGATTGCACCTTGTATACGAAGGCTCGGCCAATCATTTTAAAGTCGACGCATTGTCTTCTGCAGATGAAACATCGGACTTTGGTTTTCTTTTATTCATACCATCATTCCTGAGGCCAGCATTTCTGCCTGAACTGTAAAACCTGCAAATATACACACATCTCACAACATATTACACACATGTACACATGCAAATCATTTGTGAATGTCTTCCTAACATTCGAAACTTTCATTCAGGCATTTGTGAATCTCAATCTTACGCTTGTGGATTCGCTTTATACACAAACGCAGAATTTTGAGACAAAGTTTCCGCCGGTCCGGACTAAAATGTACTTGTATCGCGCGACCATTTGGGGGAAGCGTGCAATCGGCTGCCAACGCCATTTCGGAATTTCAAAAGTAGGAGAGCGCAGTCTTTCTATGCAGGGCTCCAGACTGCGACCAAATGGTCGCATTTTGCGCCTAAAATTAGACACAGTACGAGTAAATTTTTCATCAACTCGCGCATGCGCGACCAGTAAATTAGCAGATTTTTTATGTTTTTGTTGCTGACAAAACTTGTTCTACACTTCAGCCCACTATAGTTAGCGGTAATGCCTGAATGACTGGTTTGCAAACCGACATTAACTCCAGAAGAAGAAGAAAGGAGACGAAAACAGAAGAAGAAGGCTGGCCTGTGTGTGAGAGGGGGGGGGGGGGGGGGATGACCACGGTTAGAGGCTAATGTGTGAAAAGAGGCGGGTCTTGGGGGTTATCGCGCGAATCCAAAGATTTTACATAGCGGTGTCTCCTGTAAACAATGGACAATGGCGAAGCGGACTATCAGTTCGTACTTTCTTCCTAAACCTAATGATATAGAGAAGACAAATCCCGAGAATGAGTCCGACTCAGATTGTGAGGAAGGCAGGAAATTCAGCTTTCGCGATGAGTGGCTGCGCGAGTTCACCTGGCTGAGGTATTTCAGGGAGACCAATTCAATGAACTGTACATTCTGCTGTCGATTCCCACAACATGCGGGGAACAAGAAATGTGCTGATAAGACTGGCACTACACAATTAAAACACGACACGCTGATCAAACACAACGCCAGTCTGAAACATAAAATGTGCCGGGACCTGTGCAATGAAAGTGCAGCTCCACTCCCAGTCGCATTTAGAAGACAAGAGGCTGCTAACCAGTGCGCCGAGGAGGCCGAATTCAGGGCTCTCAAGTGTCACGCATTGAGCGTGAGACTCACGCATTTCGGTCTTAAGTCACGCACTCCCGCCACACATCGTATTTCTCACGCTGAAAAAAACTCTCGGCTATTTAATGTTTTAATGTGCCGCAGCGCGCCAACATGAGCTGGCCGCGCTGCCCTCACCGTGGAGGAATCAAGCGCTCCCCTGGAGTTCTGCTGTGAGGAGCCACTTATCAGCCAATCAAAAAAAAGAAATGGGCAACACAATAGCCAATCAGAAAACAACCCGTATCTGGGTAAGAGTCAATCCAGCAACCAATGAAAATATAGCATCCTGGAATTGCGCGCGACCGACTAATATCCGAAAATTGCGTTCTGGGGGGGGGGGGGGTATTTTTCAGTAAGTAAAAATGATGGGAACACTTTGCAAGTCGATTTATAGTGTGCGCCCCTAAATTTTCTGCTTGCGCCCCTAAAATTTTAAGTTGGGGGCCACTGTGCTTCGAGTAAAAAAAGTTAGTCTGGAGCCCTGCTATGAGATGCTGCTTCAGCAATTCATTATATTTTATCGTCCTATTAGAAGACGAATTGAGCTGCTTCTTGAGTTGGCAATCATGTGGCCTGTGAGGGCCTGCACCAGATATATTTGAATATATTCAGGTGGACCTAAAGTTGCCCACGAGAGTCCTGGTGCCTTTCGTTCTCAATCAGAAATGTAAGTGTGTGCTATCCAATAGACACACAACATAAATATGCACTAATACTCCTTAAAAATTACATTATAGAATAATAAATGCATGGTACTTATCTCTGGCTATTAAAAAAACAAAAAGTAAATCGCTCATAGAACGACTGCATGCTCTTACTTTGAAATATGGAAATATCGGCGTGCTATCCCAAAATGGCCGAGTGATACTGGTGCATTTTGGGACATTGAGGCTTAAGCGTACAAGTTGTAAATGTTCCGAAGAAAATTCACAAATGCTTTGATTTGTGAATTAATTTAATGTATTCATCGATTTTTGTTTCATTCTGTTTTACATTTGTAACACTATTCTGTAAATTATATTTGCGCACAGATTTTTCGATGTGCTCAAATAACATCGAGATGAATTTATCTCCAAAATACGGCAACAAATCCCCCTCGGGACCGTCGCTGTCATCTCAAATGTCCGAGGAACGGGGGAATCCTCCTCGGAGAGCCCACACTTATCCGGCCTCACCAAAGCGGCTCCGGCTCAAAGCGCTTGCAGATGTGTTGGAGCGACTACCGGCCCGTTGGCCACAGCGGTTGGACCTCTGTTTCCATCCAGCTCGCTGGATCAGCTGTCAGTTTCTTGGCATTTTGAGCTAAAAATGCCTTTAAAACACCGGAACTCTCCGCGCCTATTTTATTTTTTCCAGGTTGGCAGTTCGGTTAAAGGTGTTTACATTCTGTAGTCCCCACAGGGGGAAAGTGTACAGCATGCTGACGGACACATTTCAAAAGTGTGAACGCCTTTTTTATGAAGTTGGAAATAGACACCAGTGCACCAAGTGTGGGATAACGTACTTAATTAACGCCTACTTCAAAACACTTTCACTATATCCATCAATTTGTCACACAGAAGATGAATCTAATCTCCAGGATTATGGATAATGACTCGGGACATATTTCGATGAGCGGTAACGGTAACCAAACACAATATCCCAAAAAATACAGATCCGCCATAAATGCTTCACGTGAAGATACCGTAACATTTCGAGGCAACGGGATAATCTGTGTGTGATTTGGCCGTTTTAGGGTTACATCGTGTTTTAAAAAATAAAATAAATTGCACTGAGCCGTCTTTCGTGATTTACATTTTCTTTCTCTGTCCCACTCTAGCTGCCTCTGAGGGGAGAGTCAACGGCGGGGAGGATTTCTTTCAGAAGGTGAGTGTGTCGTGTGCACTTGGGTGGCGTGTGCTTTGTCTTTCGGTTGTGTTCAAGCCCTCTGAGCTGGGAGCAGGTGGCAGGTGCTCCTCCGGTCGCTCGTAATCACGGATCAAAACAAACGACAACGGAGCAACAATGACGTTGAATCGCTCCGGGGCTCTGATCCTATAACGCAGCTGACTCAACACCACGGGCCTTCCTCACGCAAATAATATACCACAGCAGGGTTTTTCCTGCATAGAGAACATTTGGGCGCGCGCCTAAGCCGTTTTCCCGAACGCCTATGACAAATCCCGAGCGCCTAAGGCAAAAAAAAGTCTGCGATGGAGAAAAAAAAAAAACTGTGTTCATCACGTGCATGTCAGCGAATATGTTCTCAATAGGGATGCGCCGATCCATATCGGCCGATATTCCCATTATCGGTTTTGATCGGCGTTCTCAAAACGGCCGATCAAACTTGGCCGATCAGATGACGTAACATCTGCGAGAACTATCAGACGTTTCAATCGCGGCGCACTGCAACGGAGACGATGCGCCCGGCGAGGGCCTCAGAGGTCCACGAGGGGATCCTCACGCAGCGAGCGGCGTCCCCGTCCCCCGAGTTGAATCTCTGGGTCAACTCAGCCGACTCTCACATGTCTGATCCCCTATAGACTGATGCTCACGGTAAACACATGCGATCGGGAGCGCGCGAGGGTTTTGATAAAGTTAGCGGAAGGATTTACGTGACACAACATCCGGTTTTGCAAAGTTAGCGGAAAGAACCACGTGAAACAACATCCGTTTTTCAAAATAAGATGTCGACAAATCATACACAAGTAAACAATGAACTGATTTTGTATCTTTATAGATCGTTTCTGAGATTTAGCTTAAATTATGCTAACATTAAAACATTTTTACTGGACCAAGGAAGAGTTTATAAAAATAAAGGTCAGACTTTTGTATGTTAAAAAAAGTCCTGTAAATGGATTTCCCCAAAAGTTCCAGGAAATGAATAATGCAGATGTGTTCCATACATATCTGAAATCCCCTACACTGGCAATCAATCAATTTTATTGTATCAATTAGGACATTTTTCAAAGTAAAAGTCCTAAATGTTTAAAGAAATCGGTAATTTCTTTAATGTTTGAGGTGATTTATATATGTATTTCCTCATAGTCTGAGGCAATAATGCAACACAATAAATAGAATGCTTCAATTGACACCGTGATCGGTATTATCGGATCGGCAGATACTGATTTCAGTGATCGGCACCCAAAAACCTGATCGGTGCATCTCTAGTTCTCAATAGTATGTTTCAAGTAGGCTACAGCCGAACCCTCGTTCTGTTTTGATCAATAGTAATCGAGTTGATAAGTGTGTCTTCTTGTCTGATCAAAACGCAACTGTGAGGTGCGTGAATAGATAGAGCGACACAGACCGTGCGCGCGTAGCGCGGCAACATTTTTTTTGGGGAGCACCGAAGACTCATTTTGACCAAGGAAAAACCCTGCACAGGGTTCGTACGGTCATGGAAAACCTGGAAAAGTCATGGAATTTTAAAATGGTCATTTCCAGGCCTGGAAAAGTCATGGAAAAAACTTAAATTATAAAAAAAATGGGAAAAGTCATGGAAATTTGTTATAATCACGTGTTCAATTACGCCGAGTTTGAAATAATATGTTTTTTAAAGAAAGACGCTCAAAATATAAGCCGTCGTACGCTCTCAATACGCAACATTTTCGACATTTTTCATGTTTATACCGAGATTTTAGTTTGGTCATGGACATTTGGTTTAAAGCAGGGCTATTCAACTTTCACGGGGGGTGTGAGGGCCGCACAGAATATTGATCAAATAATGGCTAAAAATGAAAAACAGTAATGTATATTTCCACAGGTAAACAGTCACACACGAAAATGCGTCGGTATTGTGTGGCAAAAGTGTTGCGAACAAGCATCACTATGGATCAATATATGAATTACTTGAGCTGAAACTAATATCTGGTGGCGCAGCGCACAGACTGTGCCTCTTTGAGTGCAGTCTCCTTTTGCGTGAAAGAGATCGAAACCAGGTCGGGCGATCTTTTTATTTTTATTTTTTCTAAAATGTATTTCTTCATACGTGGCTGTGATGCACTGCTCACTTATACAATCGTAATCGCCCAAATGGATATGAACGGTGGCTTGAAGATCTCCAGCAATATGTTTGTGAATGTGTGACTAATCTGGTGAGCGAGACAGAGCCCCGCTGCAGATGTTAAGAGAACACAACGCACGCACGCGTAGGGAAACCAGTAGGTTTGAAAACCAGTAGGGGTGTAACACCGGCAACCAACACAGGTGCGTAACATAAAGATGTAACCATACAGGTTTGGTTGAGGCAACAGTGAAACTCAATGGCTCTGGGTTAGATGTCTCAATGTATAAAAGAGGCGTGTCCGTCAGTTTTATTTTTTCTTACCAAGCTATACTGATTTGCAGGCAGTCTTGCGGGCCATAGTTAAACTCAAACGGGCCGTATCCGGCCCGCGGGCCGCTAGTTGAATAGGCCTGGTTTAAAGTCATGGAAAAGTCATGGAAATCCATTGGTCAAAATGTGTAAGAACCCTGATACCATAATACGCCACTTCGTCTCCTCGTGTTCGAAGCGAGAGAGACTGACTTTTCTTTGTCACTGATTTAATTAGTGAATGCTCTGAGGCGTCGTTACGTCCAATAATAGAAGGATTTGCCTCTTAAAGGGTCTTGAAAGCTGCTCCCATCGTGTCTCTAGTGCTCATTGCTCAGTCACGTGTGTGTGACTAAATGTGGTAATTTTCATTACCGTATGGTCTTTCATAGCAGGTCCAGCCTCAAGGATTAGTTTTTTAAAGCACATGTTCTATTAAAGCCTCAATGTCTCTAACATGGAAATAATGTTCTTTATTAATAACGCTCCAGGGACATTTCCTGTTTCTTCCTACAACGATGTATAACACCGATCGTGAAGGAAAATGTCCTCGATCATGAGATTTGATCTGCAGTTGATCCGTTTTATTGCTTAACTGCTTACTCGCAACCAATCGAATCACAGAAATTAAACTTTTAACTTTTATCACGGTTCGTACGGTCATGGAAAACCTGGAAAGGTCATGACATTTTAAAATGGTCATTTCCAGGCCTGGAAAAGTCATGGAAAAAACTTAAATCATAAAAGTTTTGGAAAAGTCATTGAAATTTGTTATAATCACGTGTTCATTTACGCTGAGTTTGAAATAATGAATATGTTTTTTAAAGAAAAACGCTCAAAATATAAGCCGGCATACGCTCTCAAGAGGCAAGATTTTCTAAATTTTTCGGTTTGGTCATGGAAATTTGGTTTAAAGTCCTGGAAAAGTCCTGGAAATCCATTGGTCAAAATGTGTAAGAACCCTGTTTTATATTGCACTGACAAGATTGCAGATTGGATTTATTTTTATTTTATTAAACAGATTCTGTGTGTCAGAGCAGCCCCGGGTCGCTTTCAGGTTCTTAGTCGCTGTAATGGAACAAACCCCAAATGTTGCCTTGCTGGCCAACTCTAATCAAAGTTCTCTTCGTAAAGCACCACGGAGAGGGAAGACGGCGGCGATTAACGACATGAGTTGAGATGTCGAATGTACGAACTGTCAAATAACCTTGATCCGCTCTATTTGTTTAACTTGAACCTCAAGTATTTGAGGGAAAGTGTCTGTGCCGTTTCAAAATGAATACAGACTAATCACATGGCGCTGAGAATGAAAGGGATCACATTTTCAACAAAGTAAATGGCTAATTGTATTTTTTGACAGCTGGTATTTCATTAATTATCGAAGCACTATAATGGATTCAGTCTTGTTTAAAATCCAGTTTCCTGGATATGTTTTCAACTCCCTCCGTAGTATGTTAATGGTCTGTAATGAAATAAATGATGGACATCGGTTCGTTTTCGCTTTCTTCTGTAATTTTTTCCCCCCATATTTGGTTTTGGCGGTTAGGGAGCCGAGTTAACTGTCAAAGAAGGAGCCAATTTAACTGTCCCTGAAGCAAGTAATGCAAACCAGGCGCCTTCAGATCCTCCTCCCAGGAATCTTAACAAGGACTCTCGATATTCTCTAAATCTGTCTCCACCTCATTTGGTTTGGATATAGCCGTAATGTTTAAGATGTGTAGGTGTCCACCTCGATCCACCACGCCATTCTGACAAAATCCGTCTGTTGGTGTTTTTACATTTTGTCTTAAAGCCTCTGGCTGGAATTCTGTCACAAGCTCGTTCAAAGACGAGCGGTAACGTTGGCAATTAGAAATTACCGTGCAGCGGTTTGGGTTGGCAGGCCGGCAAAGAGCAGCGAAGGAGGAGTGCGAAAGTCGTGTTTTTATTGTACAATTTCCATTTGGATAACTGTATAGTTTCCTTCTGATAGCGTGATCATCGTCATTCATGTCAAAAAGTCATGAAAATAAACACTGTGGAACGGTATTGTTGAAGGAAAATGGATGAGGTGTGTGAAATACCTCGACGTTGATGAAAGTGGAAACTTCTTAGTTGCTTTCTTCCCCGTCCAACACACCCATCTATCACACACACACACACACACACACACACACTCGGTGAGACTACTAAAGTACATGCGTCGCTACTCTCCCTGACGTGAGGCAAGTGTTGGCTCACACACTTCGACATGTCGGGCTCTGGGAGTGACATTTGGAGTTCAGTCCCTGACGAGAGCAAAATGAAACAGTCGGCCCCTGTGCCTTCTCCCGAGAGCCGCTGGCTGCGGTCGATCAAACCCGCTTACTCATCGTCTGCTGGACTTCCTCTGAGTCCGGAGCAACATTCCCCTTCATGGCGTCGGTGAGAAAGTGAAGAGGACCTCAGGAGGGTCCCACAGCCGGGAACCGAGCCTCGTGCCGAAGTCCCCGCAGCCCACATGGGCGACACTCGCCAGCTTTTTTCTTTTCTTTTTCTCTTCGGGTGTTGTTTTGGTCTCCTATCTCACATTTTTGCTCTTCCCTCCTGCTATTTCGTCTTTGCTCTGGCGTGTCACTGTTATCAGTCTGGTTTATAACAATGTTTATTTTTTTTTGCAAATGGCTTACTTTGCTCGAAGCCCACGTCGGTGAACAGTTCCGTCACAGGTTTTGGACGGAGAACCGTTGGGAGAGTCGAATCATGGCACAGACTGCGGAGCTGTTGGGAGGGCTGTGCAGAAGTTGAGCCGCGGGACAGCGGAGGGCCGAGGAGCTCGGCTGCTTGCAGGGTCCGTACGGTCATGGAAAACCTGGAAAAGTCATGGAATTTTAAAATGGTCATTTCCAGGCCTGGAAAAGTGATGGAAAAAACAACTTAAATCATAAAAGTTTTGGAAAAGTCATGTAAATTTGTTATAATCACCTGTTCATTAACGGCGAGTTTTAAATAATTAATATGTTTTTTAAAGAAAGACGCTCAAAATATAAGCCGGCGTACGCTCTCAATAGGCAACATTTTCTAAATTGTTCATGTTTATACCGAGATTTCAGTTTGGTCATGGAAATTTGGTTTAAAGTCCTGGAAATCCATTGGTCAAAATGTGTAAGAACCCTGTGCTTGAGATGATCCCTGCGCCACTGAGGCGCTTGGATCTGAACGATGCTTTTGAACCCTTCTGCAAGTTCATCCTCTGAATTTCCATCGCCGTTTCCCAGGAGTTGCGGTTCTGTAAATAATGCCAAGCATGGTGTTTAAGTGCAAGTGCACTCAGATCTTAGGCCAGGTGTCATTTATTTTATTTGCCTTCTAGCTCTGTAGCATCTTGTATTTCACTGCTCTGACACCGGGAAAATAGGAGAACCGAAGACTGTAAAGATGAAATATTTGGTTGGCATGAAATTGTGAGATGTTTTTACAGTAGATATTTTTGCAGAAGAGCTTTTCCACTAATGCGTGTTGCCCTTTCATAACCGTGCACATGTTAGCGTTCGCACTCGAGTTGTTAACATGAACTCGGTTATGACTGTTGAGTCTCGTGGGGGATGTTCAGGCCACGCCGTTCCCTCAGGCTTACCCCGTCCCCTCCAACAGCCCTCTGAATCCCCCTCGCAAAAATACACACACACACTCCAGCTGAATCAACAGCTGCACCATAACAGTGCGGGCCAGGAAACATGTCTCTGCCATGTTGATTGCTGCAGTGCTCTAGTAAAGTGCACACATCCAGACACGCACGCACACACACACACGCGTGTTGGACACACACACACACGTGGCATTCCAGGACATTGCCTTAATGATATCCTGTTTGATTTCACGTAGAGCTCTGCAGAGCATGTAGACGGACACCAGCTGCAAACCTCTCAAGCTATCGTGTCAAGGTCGTGCCGGGAAACCGATCACAGCCACAGTCATTTATGTATTTATTCATTTCAGAATGGGTGGAGTGCCACAGACTATGACTAAATGTATAGGCAACGTAATTTGTGCAAACGTCTCGACCCATTTGAGAGGTATTCGCTCGCCCCTCCATGAAAAATAAACGCCATCCACCCTTTTCAAAATGGTGTGTGTGGTCTGTCAGAAATCAGTCCCATCTGCACGACGTTGCCAAGAGCAGCAACGCTGGACAGGAAACGGGTCTTTCTGAACAAGGCCCTCTGTAGAGAGAAAAGTGATGAGGCATAGGCCATGACGTTTGATCATTTTATGAAAGTGTAATTTGAGTTACTTCTAATACTTTTGTTCCACACTGCAGATTTCTACATCTTGGCACTTTTTATTCACCTTAATATGGAATTCACAATCACTCGTCTGCCATTGGCCCCCACATTTCCACTGTAATTTCAGCATCCTCTGAGAGGTTGCGGGCGGCAGTGTTGTATTTCTTAAACGTGTGGATTTTGTCAAGGAGGCGTTTAATTTAAAACCAGACGCGTATGTCATTGTCGCGGGAGAACGAGCCAAAAGAAAGGGCGGAACGGTAGAGGACTTTCTTCATCGGTGAGAACACGATGGCCTTTAATGTTGTGATGCCTCCAGCTGTTGCTGTGATCACGTGACTTCAGTTGATGGAGGAAAAGTCACAGGGTATTTGTGATTTATTGTCCTTTTACCAGATGACTGCGTGATGCCGTCATGTTGTAGATTAGAACCCTGTAACGGAACCATCAGATGTTGGTTTCAGGCCCAAATTTCATAGCGTGTAAAATCATTCTGATTAAATACGTTGGTAACTAGAACGGTCACTCGGTAGAGCGCATACCTTCGCATATCACAAGATTGGGCATTGAATTATGAACATTTTGGCATTAGTTGCATGCCAATTGGATACAAATTTAATATGGTAAAAAGAAGATTTTGACCTTTTCATGACTTTGACCCAATCGATCCCAAAATCTAATCAAATGGTCCCCGGATAATAATCATTCACACCAAATTTCATGAGATTTGGTTTAATACTTTTTGAGTTATGCGAGTAACACACATACAAATAAAAAATTTTAACACGGCGATCAAAACATAACCTTCTGCATTTTCAATGCGAAGGTAATAATAATATTATTTCGACAGGATGAATGGGAAGGTCTCCAGTCGGAGGACATTAGTGTGGGATCATTAGCAACCTGGAACTGTTTTCAGCTTAGTCATGCTAAATGAGAATCCCAAACGAAAATAGTTAAGATCGTATGAAGAAGAAGAAAAACTCCATTATTTTTATTACACAGACTGATACTAAAATTCCTTTTGGTTCTATGATTCACTCAATAGACAAATGATACCAGAAGCACGTTTCTCTGCCGCTTGATCGTAATGATGATGCCCAAAAATATAAAACTTAGTCCAGCAGCTTAAGAGGGAGGATGAGGAATGCATCAACACTCAACAACTGTTGTACGACTGTGTTTTGCAATAACTTTATCGGCTCGCAACAATCTGTTGTGAATTGTTCGTAGGATTGCAGAATCCAGAGCGGATAAACTCTTCTTTTGGAAGTAAGAGTTCTTCCTTTTCTGCTTTGTTTACAACATTGAGAGCCTAAAAAGATAAGTATCAGCTTCCTTTTAATGAATCAAATGATGCCGAACACAAGTTCAAACTGATTTGGTGCATCTTGGTCCGCCGGTGGCAGAACGGTGGGCCAAGCACCTCGATCTGTTGCTCGTCTGTCCATTTATTACCTTATGTGATTATAGGATGTTGTAGAAAATCGGTGAGGCTTGAATAAGCTTCCAGTCAACCATCATGGGCTCTGAGTTTATAGCTGCAAAGTATAGAGAGGCCCACATCAGGCCTTTCAGGGCCGTCTCAATGGTTTGACAGGTACGGGAGACACGCCGTCGGAATGTGTTGTAAAGGATGCCAAACGGACCGTGCTGCTTCCAGGAGGGCATATGGGGGAATCAAGAACTTCCTTTTTGGATTTGTGCACTCGTTCCCCCAGGAGGTCAGGCTGTTGTGTATAGTTGGCAAGGCAAAAAGAGCAGATAAGATTTGAACATGTTTGTCAAAACAAAACAAATGTGTAATGAAGGCTGTGAATTGCTGTGCTGATAAGCCCAACATTTCTTATTACTCTAACTTTGCTTACTGCTGCTACTAACACATTTCCCCTGGGGATGAATAAAGTGTGTGTGTGTGTGTATATATATATATATATATATTAGAGATGCACCGATCAGGTTTTTTGGTGCCGATCATTGAAATCAGTATCTGCCGATCCGATAATATCGATCACCGATCACGGTGTCGATTGAAGCATTCTATTTATTGTGTAGCATTATTGCCTAGGACTATGAGGAAATACATATATAAAGCACCTCAAACATTAAAGAAATTACCGATTTCTTTAAACATTTAGGACTTTTAATTTGAAAAATCTCTTAATTGCGACAGTAAATATGTTTGATTGCCAGGCTAGGGGAAGTCAGGGACGTCCTGAACACATCTGCATCAGTCGTTGCCTGGGACTCTTGGGGAAATCTATATACAGGACTTTTCTTAACATACAAAAGTCTGACTTATTTTTATAAACTCTTCCTTGGTCCAGTAAAAATGTTTTAATGTTAGCATAATTTAAGCTAAATCTCAGAAACGATCTATAAAGATACAAAATCAGTTCATTGTTTACTTTTATATGTTTGTCAACATCTTATTTTGAAAAACGGATGTTGTTTCAAGTGGTTATTTCCGCTAATTTTGCAAAACCGGATGTTGTCACGTAAATCCTTCCGATAACTTTATCAAAACCCTCGCGTGCTCTCGATCGAATGCGTGTACCGTGACCATCAGTCGATAGGGGCAGACATGGAAGTGTCGGCTGAGTTGACCCAGTGATTAAACTCGGGGGACGGGGACGCCGCTCGGTGCGTGAGGATCCCCTCGTTGACCTCTGACCTCTGCCGGCCCTCGCTGGGCGCATTGTCTCCGTTGCAGTGCGCGGCGATTGAAACGTCTGATAATTCTCGCAGATTTTATGTCATCTGATCGGCCAATTTGATCGGCCGTTTTGAGAACGCCGATCAAAACCGATAATGGGAATATCGGCCGATATGGATCGGCGCCGATCAGATCGGTGCATCCCTAATATATATATATATGTATATATGTGTGTGTGTATATATGTGTATATATTAGGGCTGTGAAACGATTAAAAAATTTTATCGGGTTAATCACAGGTTTTTGTGGATTAATCATGATTAATCACATATTACCGATATTCTCGGTATATTTTGTGAGAACATAGAGATTTATGACAAAAGACGGATATATACATTTATACATTCTTCTATACAATGGTGCTGCAACTCAGCAGTTATTTAGCAGTTTTCTTCCATATGGAACATTAATACATCTTCATCCTAAACAGAATGTTTAACCCTCCTGTTACCTTTCGGGTCAATTTGACCCCATTCAATGTTTAATGTCGGTGTTCTTTGGGGTCAATTTGACCCCAGGCTGTTTTTCACTGTGTCAAACATATAAGAAATATCAACTTTTTTATTTATTTAAAGGGCTATTTAGGTAGTCAACAAACAAACATAAAGTACCTCACACTTAAACTTGGGAAGCAATATTAATTCTCGATAAGTGTTAACGCAACGCGTAGAGACAGAAATGACATGCTGCTGTGGAGATACGATCAACAACAGACGTTTAGTTTAATAAAAGAACAAAGACGTGCTCTAGAGAACATGTCAGGGGGCGGGCCAATCTCTTTAATGTCATGCGATCTACCAACACTACGCCGCGATCGACTGGCAGGTCGCGATCGACGTGTTGAGACCCTGATCTACAGGAAGTAAAAGTCGTTTCCGGAGGTGAACCTGCGGAAGGATCATTACCGATGAACAGACCGTCTGCATGAGAGCGGACAGAGTTCAGATTGAAGAGGTGTATTGGAAGCTCATTTTGCAAGTGACTTTTTCGTCGGCATCCGAGCTCTGCGGCGCGCGAGACGGAGATCGGAGTCGTGTTAACGCAACACTAGAGACAGAATGACATGCTGCTGGAGAGACGACCAACAACAGACGGATTGGAAGCTCATTCTGCGCATGCGTTAAATGCGTAAAAAAAAAAAACTAGTTAAACCTGTAATTTAATTAACTGAGTTAACGCGTTATTTTTCACAGCACTAGTGTATATATATATATATATATATATAAATAAATAAACACTCATATCTCTGACTAACATCCTATCTTCATTGGTACTGCTGGCGCTCTTAATTCACTCTCTCGCTCCCATGTGTGGCTCATTGGTTAATGCACTGGACCACCGAGGAATGGTAAGTGCTGCTCATGTAATGGATTGGAGCCGTCCTCGGGTTCTTGTCTGGAGCTTTCATAACCTCAACTTCATATCTCCTCCGCTCCAAATAACTCAAACCCCTAGAAAGTATTTAATCAAACAAAAAGCCCCGTGTGAAAACAAGTGCAGTGCACATCGAGGACGGAGCCATTCGGAGAGAGCATGTAAGCGACCCGTTTTTTGGAAGGTTTGACAGTTTTCCCCTTGTTTTCTTTTCCCCTGCTAACATCATCCACTCGCCGTGGCAGACGGCTCTCACAGGGTTTGTTTGTGGATTTGTAGCCAGGAAGCACAGCAAGGTGTTTTTTGCCTTTTGTGCTACGAGCAGTTTGCATTTCTTTATACATTGGTGCACCTGGTTACGACGACTAGACTCGTCAAAGCACTCACACATGGATATTCTTCACTGCTCTGTGGATTTTATTTTTTGTTTGGTGGTGTTGGGGAGGGAGGATTTGAGGTGCTGAGTGGAAACAAGGCCGTGTCTGGACACATGAGCTTATACCAGCAGACATTTTTTAAACTGGACTCTCAGTTCTTTTGGCTTTTCCCCGGCGTTCCATAACTTATGAATCTGGTTATTTCTTTTGACACTTTAACTTTTCATCGTGCAAGGCTGTTGGATGTTAATACTTGTTTCATGTTCTCTGAAGTCAGATAATTGATGTTTCCGAGTAAAGGAGAAGCAGTGAAGAGTTCTCCACACGGCTAAGCCAAACCCACATTAAAACACGGGGGTAAACCCCTACATTGTATAATACTCACTCCAGCCCAAGTTTGTGTGACCAAAACTTGTATTTAAGTATAATATTATATGTAGACTCATTATTCCTCATTATCCTTTTGCCAACTATGTGAGCAGTGGAGTTCAGAGTGTGCTGCTCCAAAACTATATATTCATAATTGATGATTGTCATGGTTTCAAGAATCAACATTGTGTTTTATTTTGTTTTTGTTTTCATCCGCCCATCCTGACATCTGTGATAATTTGATTTCAGCCCTCTTCTTTCTGTTCCAGATCATGGATGAGACCCAAACGCAGATCGCCTGGCCCTCCAAACTGAAAATCGGAGCCAAGTCCAAAAAGGGTGATCAATTAATTTAATTTCTTCCTTCGTAATCCCATATCCTTCTTTTATTGGATCGATGTACCCCTTCCATTTGTTGTGTTGCCTTGTTGTGACATGAGTATTTGTTGAATGACGGGTTTGTATAATCTATGAATTGACACGTTCGCAACAAAACCGAGAGCTAAACTGAATCAAATGTGTGACCGGCAGGTAACGACATCGCTGTGATCGTTTTCAACCCAACAGAGGTTAATGATTATGAGTCCTTGTTGTTTCAACCAGAAATATGTTTCCAGGAAATCCATTGGACTCAGACGGGGAAGTATTTCAGGGTTGCTCTAGCATTCATTATTAAAAAAAATATCTTTGAAACGATGAAACTTCATCTGCTCTAAAGAATCTGTGATTTTGCTGTGCGGGTGGGGTGGGGGTGGGGGAGACTCTTGCATCGAGGTTCCCTCATTTATTGCCGAGTTGTTCGAGCGCTCTGTTACCAATAAAACATTATCATGGTTATTTAAAGCTCTTCCGGGAGGGCCGGGTTGAAGGAGGTGTAGTTGTGCCTGCTTTGTTGTCCTCGGGAGAATTGCCTGTGTGTGTGTGTGTGTGTCTTCATCCAGATGTGGAATCCGATGACATAATGCAACTTCCTCACTCCCTCTGTATGGAAAATAGTCGACGGCGTTGCATCAGAACCTCCCCCTCCCCCACCCCTCCCTCTAGATACTTAATCAACTGTAAGGCCTCGCAGATTATTCGCACACAACCACCCATTCATCCCAAGTATCCGTTCATTCACAAAACCAATACCACCTGGGAATGTTGTTCTGTGTACAAATATTTAAAATGACATTGTTCCCGTGTTGCGTAAACCGAGAGGAGCGGAGGGGAAGAATGTCGGCTAATCGCTTCCAGTTATCTGAGGAGCGAGTGCGTTGGTGAGAGTAAAGGCATGTCGAGCCGACTGCATTTTAGCAACCAGAGCTCATGGGAGCTCGAGAGAATAGTTCGACTTTAAATTCCGCTTCATTTCAAATGACTGGAGGCTCTTTCGTCCCTTTCATTTGATATGACCAACACAGCATTCTCGCTCTGTCCTTAAAAACAGCCGATGATGTCGTTGTTTTGAGTTATTGTAATGTGACATAATACTCCTTTCACAGGTGTTGGTTTGCCGTGTCTCACATTAGTGTTGTCTATCATGTGTCGTCTGGGATTGGTTACGCTCGGCAGGATACTGGCAGACGTGAAGGGGGTGGGGGTTGTGACCTCTCACCATACACGGCCACACTCCATCTAAATGCCAGAGCCTCTATTTGATGAATCACCTGCGGCTGACTGGCCCTCCCTGCCACCTGCACAGGTGTGATAATCAGCACTCTGTTGGTGATTGAATCCAGCGAGGAGCCGTATCCCTCACGGCTGGCCCTCAGCACCGGGCGGCAGAGCGGTCGATACTCTTGAGATTGTCTCCGCCATAGATATTTATTTCTAAAAGTCTGGTTCAAGATTTTTGTTTGTGCGTGATAAATATCTCGTATCGTGCCGGTAACGCGTCCCCACATATCTGCAGATGTTTTGAATGAGCAGCGCCGAGCCAAAAAGGACTTCATTTGTGTGGTATTTTCTTCGAACGTAGTCCTCAGCTGGAAAAATGCTTTGGCTTTGCCAGCACGGAGCTCTGGGTCAGAAAGTTTCTCCTGTCGAGTGGAACCGTGTCAAATCCGTGCGACTGAAAACATTCGCTCTGTGCAGCTGCGAGACTCTTGTTTTCTGTTTGCTTTTCCAGCTGTTGTGTGTGCCAAATAAAAACATGAAGGTGTTCCTTTTTTATTCCACAATCAATCATAAAACATTTTTTTTTTTTTAAAAAGAGCATAGAGCAAACTCCATTTCTTAAAATGCGGGGGTGTTTTACATCTCGACTGAAACGCTCGTTTAGGCCGGCTAATGATTGCCAGATGTGCAGGTTAGTCACTGGAAGAGCTAGACTCCCTCTGATGGTCACGGTGGGAAGTGGAAGGATTTCTATTGTCCTCAGCGACAGCTGTATGATGGGAACGTGTCCTGTAACCAGCGCCGAGGCGGAGATAAGCCTCCGACCGATCTTTCCGCTCTATTTCCTTTGTTTTTGTTTTTGTTTAGTTCCTTGCCCCCGAGCCTTCGAAGAGCGCCTGTTGCTCTTAGGATCTTGCATCTCGTGTGTGCCGAGGTTTCCTGACCCCTGTGACACTCTTAACGAGACCGGTGCTTGTTTGCTGGCACTCTGTGTTCCCCACAGTTCCCAGTGCACATTAAATGGAGAGCAGAACCAGATACCTCCCATAAAACACAATTTCCTCTTCGCGAACCCGCGCTCTGCTGCTCCGTCTTGTATTTTGCAGCTCCGTGGAGAGTGTCTCGGTTTGGCCTTTTAAGAATTAGTCCTCATCAAAAGCATTCTGTGACTTGGGGACTTCCCCTTGGCGGCGCAAATGTTATTTTCCCGACCGTCTTTCTTTCTAGTTTCGGACTTTTCACTCCCTGGAAGTCTGAACATGCATCCGTACGAGTGGTTATTGTTTGTTTGTATTTTTTTGTTTGTATTTTTTATTCAGTCAATCAAATCAAATACAATACAATATTATCCTATAAAATATACAAAAGAGAAAGACTGAAAAGGTATAGGTAGAAGCAAAAAAATGCTTTAAATTCCTATCCTAAATTGAAATCAGAAAATTAATATAAAATAAAGAAGAAAATAAAACAACAAAAAAACAACAATAAACAAAATCAAAATATATTTATATATACTACCACATACATCTTCCATATTAATACGTTTTTAATTACATTTATAACTCAATAATTTTTTAATAAAATAATATTAGTGACACTAAATCTGCTTCAGTGAGACTATACTGTCGATGCTCTAAGTGTGTGGACAGGGTGGGGTATTCCTGGAAGGGGGCTTGACAGAGGGGCGATGGATCTCGAGTGTGTAGTACACGCCCGTGCTCGTGTGTTTTCGCATTTGCGTCCTCCAGGGGTCCGGCGTGCGGCAGAGCCAGATGTAGACTTACCCAACCCGACACAGAGGAAAGCATTAGCTGTGAATGGCTTTTGGTATGCAGTGTTTGATTATTTTCACTGCAGTATTTCGAGACTCTGGAAGCACAGTTTACTCAACCTATTGGGACCTTTTTACGAGCGCGATGTTCTGTGGGTGTGCGCGAGTGTATTTATACAAGAACTTTTGGATGAGGCCGTTCTGTCGCAGGCTCGTATCTGGTCCTCTTTTGAGTAAGTGTGTGCGTGTCCACTGATAGTCATGTGCAACAATGAAAAACAGTGAATGACAGAATGGGGTCTAGGAAAATGAGGCGATACGCGTCACATGACGATCTTTTCGATTGAGGCTACATTGCAGCAATTGTCATCGACTAATGGTGTCCCTGTCGACTCGACTGACTGACGGATTGTGTCTGAATGTAATTCCACAGAGCCCCCGCCCCGCCCGGTGGGGTTGCCCGCCGACTTAAATGAGACTCGACAGATATCAAAGCAATTACTGTTGCAGAGCTTTTCTCCAACACGCTCTAATTTGTTGACGCATCCAGACTGCTGTGTCGCGTTTGGTAGAATGGATTTAAATTGTGTCCCACTCTCTCACGTTGTATCTCTTCAAAGATACAACAAGGGTTAGTCACACACACACACACACACACTGAACGTATATTAAACATGCTCTCTCTTTCTCCCTCTTTGAATGTCTCCCTGCAGATCCACACATCAAGGTCTGCGGGAAGAGGGAGAATGTGAGGGAAGCCAAAGACAGAATAATGTCCGTCCTTGACACAAAGGTACAGTGAACATCTTCATCGAGTCGAAGATGAACTTTGTAATTCTCTTCACAGCGCCTCTTTCTCGCCTTTCTCTCCGTGTTCGGTGTGAACCGACTGCTTTTCACCTCGGCTCTCCCGCTGGGCCAAGTGACAGATTGCTCACAGCAGTGTGGTACGAACTTGGCACGACTCTCTCTCTCTCCAGATACTCTCATCCCTAGCCTTGCAGTGGATTGCCTCTGTGTGTGCATGCAGGCTTTCATTGCCATGGCAACACAAGAAGTGAAGTACCTGGGGGACTGCACTGTAGCACCCCCTGGGGGTGAGAAAGCACCCATTCAACAGCCAAAGGCAAAAGGGACAACACGTTATTGGCTTAGTTTACAGATATGGCTTTGTCACGAGAAGTTTATTTCATGGGATGATTGGTTTATTCAAATGCACTGCATGTTTTGATACTCATCAGTCTCTCTTTGAAATGGCTGCGACATGTGAACATGTTTAATGCAGGGGAAATTGTAAGTTTTGAGTATTGTGACTCTTAAGATGGAGACGGATGGCCTCTCAGCAGACACATTTTAATTGATACACTATCATTTTCAATTTTTTCGTACAGTGCAATAAATGCAGTTCATGAAATGTGTGTGGTATTTGGCCGGATGTTCTATAATCTTTGTCTACAAATATTAAGATTACATCAACAAAACTAATGTACAAATCATTGACGCAAACAATATAAACAATATATTGTATATAAAACATAGCAAGCATAATAAATGTTACACTAACAAAAAACTAAACTAAAAGTAAACAGAGTTAACTTATTTGGTTTGGGCGATGTTTGGAACAAGGTCATTAATCACTGATCTGAAAAGTTGTCCATCAGTGTGAATGTTGATACCTGAACTAGGGCGCTTCTTTATTGCATCATTTTGTCTCTTAATTACATTATTAAAATATGATCTTGTTTAGAGTTTCCAGCTTTACCATCCTTTTAATGTCAAACTTTTTAAAAGCTGGAATTAACTTTTTAATATGTTTTCAGTTGAAGTAGTTCCCAATAGGGGGGATCAGCTTCAGGTCCACACTGCAGGTTTAACGATGGGGCATTACAAAGATATATTGCATTAAACCAAAAAACACCAATTTGGCAAGCTACGAGCTAGCAGACAGACACGTTGGTTTATTTCTCTCTCCACAGGTGTGTGTGGAGCTCTGTTTGCCCTTCTGGCAGTGGGTCAGTACAAGCACATGTGTGCTTTAAGCATGATGAACCCGACCGGCAGGTGTGACGGTACTGATGTGGTTAAGTGCTTTTGTAGTTCCTCGCAGCAGAGCCATCGTCGCCAAGAATATAAGGAATTAACAAATATCCTTTATTACCTTTGCATTGAAAATGCGGAAGGTTATGTTTTGATTGCCGTGTATTTATTTATTTATTTGTATGCGTGTTACTCGCATAACTAAAAAAGTATTAAACCGAATCGCTTGACATTTGGTGGGATGATTGGTTATTATCCGGGGACCATTTGATTAGATTTTGGGATCGATTGGGTCAAAGGTCATGGTCAAGGTCATGAAAAGGTCAAAATCTTCTTTTTACCATAGCGTGGTCAATTCTTATCCAATTGGCATGCAACTAATGCCAACATGTTCATAATTCAATGCCCAATCTTGTGATATGCGAAGGTATGCGCTCTACCGAGTGCCCATTCTAGTTCAAATGTGTTTTCAGGTCATTTCCCTTGGTCGTCTTTGCCTTTCAAAGACGAGAATAATAACATGCACCTTTCTCCACTCACTGAGCTTGTTTTCTCCGTTTCCGCCCGTTAGAGTAACAGGGTGACTCTGAAGATGGACGTCTCTCACACGGAGCACTCTCACGTTATTGGCAAAGGTGGCAACAACATCAAGAGGGTGATGGAGGAGACGGGTTGCCACATCCATTTCCCAGACTCCAACAGGAACAACCAGGCAGAGAAAAGCAACCAGGTTGGTGGGGCTTCGACATGGATTCACACTGTGCTGTTTTCACCGAGGCCTGAGAGATAGATGGAGGAAGCGAGCCGTTTACTGCCGGTCGATCCAACGGTTCTCCCTGTCAAATAGTTTTGCTTTAATCTCTTGAACCACACTTTTTCACGATTGATGTTTTCAGTGCAACAACATTGCGTTCCGCCGCCTGGAGTGTTTGCCACCCTTCCACGACTTACGATCTTCGGTAGTAGCTCAAGTAGTTCAAAGTAGTTTTTTCTTCCTGCAGGCTGAACCCTCGGCTCATTCATTACCTGTCACAGGGTCTCGGGCTGGTCAGCTGGCTGTTTTGATTGGCCGAGCCAGAGGAAGCCGGCGTGTTTTGCCTGGACTCGGTGTAGAAGAGCAGTGGTCCAGGAGCTCAGCAGAGCAGCCAGTAAATTCACTTGTCAGGGGCTTTGTTAATATAATCTTAAAGGTCTACTTCACTGATTTCAACGTATCTCTGTGGATGTTGCATAGTAAGGTACTCCATTGTTAAACTCCCTCCAGTCCTACTCTCATATGATGCAAGTACAGGCTGATAAGTAGCAAGAGACTCCTTCTTAGGCCCAAGACCCAAGCCGTCTCTTTTCCTGGTGTCAAAAGCTGACTGGCTGCAGCAGAGTCTTTTTGCGACAGAGCATATTGAAATGCAGTGGTGTTGATAAGTAATAATACATAACTGAAAATCCAAGTGGCTTCTTCCCTTACCCTCTGTGGAGCTTTGAAGGATTCAGGACGTTGTTCAAGCACATTTCATCACGTAAACATGAGGCGTAACAGTCGTTTTCTTTTTGTTTCGTTCATGTGGAAGTACTGAGGACCAGAGAAGAATCCAGACTGACCGACTTTATTTGCTTGATCATTTCTTTTTTTTTTATAACGCCGTTTTCTTGTTTCTACAAGAGTGAGCAGTTGCGTTTTTGAAATAGGGAAAAGAATAAAGGACAAATCATGCCAATAAATCCTACACGCTGCTCCTTTTAATCTGGCTTTTCACCTTGGTGGTTGTTTAAGAAAAAAGAGAGGCTGTTTTTGTAATCGCAATGTTGGATTCATTGTAACTGTAATAATGTGGTTCAAGATTCTAAAACATTAGCTGGAAATATGCTACAAAAAGGAATTGGGTTTGAGTTTGGTGGACGCTGTTACACTTTTGACGTTTTCATTATGTTTGTTCTGGATTTTCCTTTCCACATTGAAATGAAGTGCGATGATCTGAACCATTATTGGTCTTGGAATGGGTCACTGGCGAGCTGATTTTCAAATATTTCTTTTTCATTGTGAACAGGTGTCCATCGCAGGCCAGCCAGGAGGAGTGGAGGCGGCTCGAGTAAAAATAAGAGTAAGTAGGAATCCATCCTTTGTCTTAAAGGGATATTTCTCTGCAGACGTGTAACTTTATAGTTTTAACCTTCATGAACCACTGCGACATGCATTTCTGACAGTTGCAATTTATTTTAGTATTGACCACTATTACTTTGGGGGGGAAAAGTATTAAAACATCATCATGTCATATTTCTGCCGCCTGAATTTGCAAACATTTTCAATCAGATTGGATCTCATTTATCAAAGTTCAGAGTCCTGCTACTTTGAGACAGTAGGATTGACACCTCATGCAAAATAATACGAGCAACAGAGAGGAGGGATGCTTCTTGGTTGTTGTGTGACAGATTAATAACAGGAATGCATTTGATAAAATCACTGTAATTAATGTGTGTAGGCTTTTGTTGTTGGCCTGCACGCCATGGAAGCTGCTCTTTATAATTACATTACATGTCATTTAGCTGACACTTTTATCCAAAGCGACTTACAATAAGTGCATTCAACCATGAGTACAAGCTCGGAACAACAAGAACCAAGAAAGTAACATTTCTTTAAGAAAGCCAAACTACAAAAATACCATGAGTAAGAGCCAATCGAGTGCCACTGAAGTGCACTCTACCCTCATTATCTTCTCGTCCCCCTTCCCACAATCCCCTCGACGATGTTGGACTGAAGCTTTGGCGTGCCAGTCACCTGCTCTTCCATTGAACCTCTCCATCTGTGCTCCATCATTAGCGATACTGACTAACCCCCTCTCGTGTTGCATAGCCAGGCCGATCTCCACAGCGCTGTCTCTATGCTAATAAAAGGTCTGCAGTGAAGGGGAAACCGCTCTGGCTTGTTTTATATTTCTTCAAACCAATCGTTTTAGGCGGCACTAAGCACACGGTGCGGCGACGGTGCCCAGTGCAAAAAGGACAGAGCAGATAGCGGAGAAGACCATGAGGTACACGGCCAATGACGGGCTACACCACCGTCTACATCCGTCAGACTCAAATCTCTGTTGTAGTTATTTGCTCGCAAGTACATGGCTCAAAACAGTGACTTCCTCCACCAACCGAACATCAGACTCGAGGAAGCCAAGTTCACTACCTCACCCGACCGACGGAGAGCTCCAGGGTTGCAGTCGATTGTGTACTCCAGGCTCAGTTTCAGCACTTCCTCAAAGCCACAAGCACCGATCATCTTAATCTATTCCCAGACCACTTCCTTTGAACAATTGTAAAATACATGCCTGAGACTCGGCCCCTTTGGCAAGCCCATCTCCAGCCCATTTTCTAGCCTCTTTTTCAACTTCAGTTTCGGTCCGACTGGAATCCCGACCTCCAGCCTCAGCTCTGAGGTGAGGACCTCTGTGCTTGTGTGAAGTGTTACATCCCTGAACTTCTGCTGTATTTCAACACCGCAGCGAACGTCTACGGTGAGCACGTTCCTCCACTATGGGCAGACCAAAACTAACAAGTGAAGTGTGTGTGATGGAGAGGGAGACAGGAGAAGGTCATGCTGGGTATTTGTTCAGTGTGTATTGGCAAATGTCTGCATGTACGCATACCCATACCGCTCCGTGCTTAGAGGTTGTTTTCATAAGCAGCCAGCCACAACCCAGATCGTCTACTTCTTTTTGTTGCTCTGGGTGAAAGAAAGAATAATCAAACCCAACCGTAGCAGCAGTGTTGTAGAAAGAGGTTTCAAATATAAGCTGTAGAAAACCGCAGAGATTGTTTTTTTGCCTCCCAAAGAACACGCAGTCAGCGGATGACGAGGGAGGATCAAAAGAAAGGTTTCCCTCTGTCAACTTGGCTTCTTCTGATAATCACCTTCTCCTATGATACACGGAAATATCCTGTGCTGTTCTTTTAAACACGACTAGACAGCCCTTCCACACATAGCTTTAATTATGTTTGAACTACTTCACTGACCCTGGAAGGCAATTTCCTCAAATCCAGCAAGGGAACATTCTATTTTATAGAGATGTTCTTTTCATCTAATTGGTTGCACTTTGCTCACTTTATCAGTACCGACACTGACGGGATACAGACTGTCAAACTTATTTCTTCACGAGTAAAATCTATGCGCAGTCATAAAACGAATGCATACTAAGTTGTCCGGAGGGACTTTAATTGAACGGATTCTTTGTAAATGTTAGCAATCACCATATTAGCCTATTTGACCCTTATTTTAAATGGCAGGTGTGTAATTATGCACCAGTTTTGCTTTACGGGAATAGTTTGAAATGTTTTGAAATATACTTTAATGTCTTGGATGAGAAGATTGATACTAATACTAATATGAAGCCGGAGTAATGAGATGCTGAGCGTAGCTTAACCTAGCATAGCTTAGCTTAGCTTTTGCATAAAGACTAGACGGGTAGCCGAGCCTCGGCCCAAAGGTGAAAAAAAAACGCTGACCAATTGTCATGCTGTATCTCGTTGGTTTACTTTGTATGAAATAGGAGTGTAACAAGACAAGTTGTTGTTTTAACTTAAGCTAATTGTCTCCTGGCTCCAGTTTCATATTGAACTGACCAGCATGAGGGTCGTATCGATGCAACACCCCCCAGATGTTAGAGGAATGCCAGGGGAATGTTTGGAGGTGGTATTGTGTCGATATTAAAACGCCACATCGTAAAACGCAGGAGGGTTTATTTAGGGTGACCAGATTTGAGTTTGTGAAAAAGAGGACACTTCGTCGCCGGGGGGGGGGGGGGGTGTATAGCATGCCGCACAAACAACAATGAACTAGTGGAGGCGGCAAGGTGCTCAGTGTTGCCAGATTGGAAATGGTGAAGTATCGTACCAAAGGCTCAAAATGGTCGTATTTGGAGGATAATTATTGTGTATCTGGCAACCCTGAGATCGGTCGACCAATGACTGTTCTCTATACCGTCAGTGCTCGCGCAAGAAAGTGAAACGTAAGGGAGATACCATTTCCAAAACGTGTAAGGGGTAAATACTAGTTTGTGAAAGACCCAGAGAAACGCAAATATCCGACGAAGCAAAATCCCAGACGTTTTTGGAATCCCTGCCGGACGCATTTTGTAGGTCTCAAAAAGAGGACATGCCCGGGGAAAAGAGGACGTCTGGTCAGCCTAGTTTATTCCAGTTGTTGACCCCCTGCTGTTGAGGTGGCCAGTGCATGACAATGGACAGTGGGCTGCGTGTTTGGTTCTGGGTGGCCTTGACACCACATCCTCCCCCGTCTCTCCTGAAACCACAAAGGGGCGACGGTTGTGCCTTCTCCCTGAGGTGCCCTCGCAGTGAATGAAATATCCCTTTAAGCCACTACAGTGCACTTGTAAGGCCGACTGTACTTCTGGGGCTCTCTCGAGTCGAGATTTGTTTGAGCGTGAAACAAGTCGGTTGTTGAGGTGATGGATTCTCGAGGGATTTCTCGAAGCTTTTTCTGAGGCGGAGCTGACAGGCAGGTGGTGAAAAGTCTGGTCGGTTGTTGTACCTCGAAGATATTTTTTCTTTTTCTTCATCTTTCACCCTAATGTCCGGAGAGCTGAGGCTTTTTAACAGTGCTTTCAGTTGGAATACATATGGATCTCATATCTTCCAGGCAGGACTTTAAAAAATAAATCAAACCGAGGTCAGCGCCACCATAAAAATCAGTCCATTCTTCATTCAGTGCCCGACTCCTGCTGCTCTGCTTGTCCTCTGTTGTGTTCCCCTCAGTGCTGACCTACATTTCTCAAGCCCTCTGAGAGCGAGTGCTGAAACGTGATATACATGTAAGGCCAAGCGCATATGGGACTGATCAGGGGAGCATTTCTTTGGTCAGAGCAATTCATGCTGCTTGCCCTTCACTGGCAGCCCAAACCGTAGTGGCACTCTGCCCGAGACTCAGTGTTTGGATAAGTGTGTGTGTGTGTGTGTGTGTGTGTGTCTGTGAATGTACATTCCCTTCAGTTTGTGCGTGTGTATGGGTGTGTGCCTTTGTGATTTCTCTCCCATGCATGCATAAGTATGTGTATGCATGAAGCGAGGCCCTTCCCGTCTGCATCTCTTTTGTTTTTAAATATCTGGCGGCGATACAAATGACGAGAGCTGATGACTGTTGCCGCTCCTGTGGTTTAATCCCGTGATTTGTGAAATGAATGTATGTAAATGAGCTGGCCGGAGACGAGGCCCACCCCTTGAGCACATCTCCGTTAAGCACAAGATCAACTGCAGCCATAATGTTTATATCTGTAGCATACTTCAAGTAACAAAGGGTGCCTCTCGTATTGCTGCCACTGCTGACCTCATTTTGATTAGCTTGTCTGGCTTTATTTAAGCTGACAGGTGAAGTTGTACCACCTTCTGCTCAAGGGACCGCTGTTATGTCGGTGTGTCAGTTCACATAAGTCTAAATTCATTCATATTTACACTATGTTGATCTGCACTTCACACATTTCATTTACACTACACACACTTTGCATTTTGCACACTGTCTATATTTAATTTAATTTTACACTGCAGTCATTAGTATTATATTTGTGTATGCATATATGTATATTTTATTTTGTATTTTATATTTTACTTTGTATACTTTGCACAGTCATTGTATTATATTTGTGTGTGTATATATATATACATATATGTTTCATTTTAGTTATATACATATATATACTTCATTTTATATTTTACTTGTATACATCTATATCTTTCATCCCTGTTTTTTATATTTTATCTTTATATTTTATTCTCGTGTGTTTAGTTTATTGGTGCTGCTACTGTGACGACAAATTTCCCCTTGGGGATTAATAAAGTATCTATCTATCTATCTAAAGAAATCTCCCTTTTTCTGTGTTTTATCCAAATGGTCTTCATCCGTCTGAATGACAGCACAATGTGACACAAGTCATCCAGTGCCTGTTTCGGGTTTTGTTTCTATCTTTTCTGGCAGCAGCACTGGCAGCATAATGATAATCTATCAAACGTATCATAGCGGCAGTATTTCAGCATGCTGGTGGTTTTCTCATTTCTCTTTCTGCGCCTCCATATTGCAGGAGCTGCTTCCTCTCGTGCTGTCTTTCGAGCTTCCCGCCATCATGCAGTCTGACCCCAGCTCCCCCACCGTGCAGCACATCTCGCAGACCTACAGCCTCACCGTCTCCTTCAAGCCCCCGACCCGCCTCTACAGGGCCACCGGAGTGGTTCGCGGCTCGCAGAACAACGCCAACGCCGTCAAGGTGGGGAGGGGCTCTTAATTTTTGAGTGAATATTGGATAGTTGAGTGACTGATCAGTGCCTGGAAAAAAAGACATTTACAAATTCATGAAATAAAGAAACGCAGCAAATCGCATTCCAGCCGCTGGAATGTGATGGCTTGCTTCATAAGTGACTTAAGCAATTCAGAAAACATGTAAAAATTGTTGTCTAATAATTTGATGTCCATTGAATAATTGTTTTACGGCTAAATTATGTTCCATATAGGACACAGGGTTTGTATGGTCATGGAAAACCTGGAAAAGTCATGGAATTTTAAAATGGTAATTTCCAGGCGTGGAAAAGTCATGGAAAATGTTTTAATCCCAAACGTTTTGGAAAAGTCATGGAAATTAGTTATAATCACATCCTCATTTACGTTGAGTTTGAAATAATTAATATGTTTTTAAAAGAAAGACGCTCAAAATATAAGCTGCCGACGCAATTATAGTTTTTCCGCGTGGTAAGTGAACGCACCTTAACTGGAAAGTTCACTGGCCATAGCTCGGGTAGCAGTCTGGATAATTGTCATTGTTTAAATACTCAATTTTCTCACTTTCATGTATACACTGAGATTTCAGTTTGGTCATGGAAATTTGGTTTAAAGTCCTGGAAAAGTCCTGGAAATCCATTAGTCAAAATGTGTAAGAACCCTGAAGACAACAGCTTCCGTACTAATTGACCAACGACAACAATATAGATTCTGTTAAATTAGAGCAAAAGGACGAAGAGACCAAATCCTAAAGGTCATAGTTTGACCTCCCCCCACAGCCAGCGTGTGTCCTGTTAAAGTTGCTAGAATAACTAACCCAACCCTGAGCTGGGCTCTCCTTGTCAGTCATTTCCCTGTAACAATATTTGAGTTACACACCAAGAGAAGGTTTCCAGAGCTGCACCGCGTCAAGGCCCACCGACACTGTCGGCGTTCCTCACTCTTCTCGTTTTAAGTGCCTCATTACTTTCAGCACCACAGGGGCTGAGAGATGTTTGGTCACTCGAGTTGGACAGCTGCTGGTTCAGCTCTCCAGTAGGAGGGAGACTCTCTCGAGTATTATTTCAAACGGACTTGGGTGTTTCTTGCTGTTTCAACTCTGCAACAACATATGGTATATGTTATGTCTGCACACAGGTGCACTTCCTCAACTGGTATCTGAGTTGTGGCTAATCAAATTCTGCCGAGGCATCCATTCATCATCTCTGCCAAGTCATGCCTACCGACTCACTTCTTTCCACTCCAGAGCCTCCGTTAACAATATGGAGCTCAGTTCTGTTTACCAGTGGCTGCATTTGGCATATGTTCATCCATGCAGTTATTTATCCAGTGATGTATTTGCATGTGCATCCGTTCACCGTCTTGGGTGTACAGTGTATACAGGGTTCGTAAGGTCATGGAAAACCTGGAAAAGTCATGGAATTGTAAAATGGTTATTTCCAGGCCTGAAAAAGTCCTGGAAAAAAACATCCCAAAAGTTTTGGAAAAGTCATGGAAATTTGAAATATTCATATGTGCATTTACGCTGAGTTTTAAATAAGTAATATGCTTTTAAAAGAATGACACTCAAAATATAAGCCAGCATACGCTCTTCATATTTGCAGCGCAAACTTTTCGTGCTGCAAGTGAACGCACCTTCACCGAAAAGACATAAATGTCTGTTTTAATCAAACTATTGTCTCTCATTTAAGGTGATACTGTATGCTTTGGAATTGTGTGTGTGTGTGTGTGTGTGTGTGTGTGTGTGTGTGTGTGTGTGTGTGTGTGTGTGTGTGTGTGTGTGTGTGTGTGTGTGTGTGTGTGTGTGTGTGTGTGTGTGTGTGTGTGTGTGTGTGTGTGTGTGTGTGTGTGTGTGTGTGTGGTCTGGGGGTTCATTCGGGATGGGGAAGTATGACAGATGAAGGCTCGAAGATTAGAGGAATATGTGTGCCTTGTTATGTGGTGGTGTGAGACACTGAGAATACCTTTGATTGCCAAAACCGCCGTGGATTGTTGTATTCTGCTGGCCGCAGTGTGTGGATTCTCGTTGCACGCTGGAAATGACTTGCTTTACTGGCCCGAGAGATGGTTTGCAGAGCCAGAAAGGAATGAGGTTGTTCAACAGGCCGGCAGATGCAGTGGAAAATATAATAGTTTCCATTGATTATAAAGAGAAAAAACAATGTTTTCTGTGGCCAAAAGGCAACATGGCTCCACTGCTCAGTCTGACAATTGCTCTAATTTAAATATTGTTCCAGCTTTCTTGATTTTTTTCATGGGATTTCATTGTTTTAGATTTGTGCGAGTCCATAAATTGTCCATTATGCTCATTGTTTAATCCTAAAACTATCAGGCATCCATAATGAGTTGGAATATTTTTTTTATATTGACCCTCACACTGTTCACTGCTTGTACGTACATAGATAAGTGCAATGGTGATAATAAATTGTGCAATTGACAAAAGCTTTATCTACAGCAATGTTGATTTGTTGATTCTAGATTAATGGTTTGAATTATGTATCTATAAAACACAAATGAAAGACATCTGCTAGTTCCAGCCTCAGCTGGGAGGAGTTTCGCCCTTTCTCTGTTTTATATCGTAATTAATTGAATATGTGGGTGTTTTGGAATGTTGGTTTAGCAATATAAGCAATTATAAGACATAGACAAAAAAATTTAAATGATTTATAAAAATTGTTATTAGAAACTCTGATAGCATGGTTGTCAAACTGAGTGTTTTGAGATGTGTACAAAACGAGACATTTGAGAAGGTCATCCTTAGGAAACCAAACGACTAATCAATTAATCATAAAAATGATCTACAATATAAAATAATGTTTAATTTCCGCCCTATACCTTGACGACTTGGCCTAGTTTCACAAAATGAATGTCGACTCTTGGTCTTATTAAATTGTACGTGTATTTTCTTATACGTCCTTCATATATTGTCATATTACCCGTTACATTGGCTTGTCATCCTCGTTTCCCCAGAGAGGTACAGCTCTGCTGTTGGAGCATTTGGCTGGGAGCCTGGCAAGCACCATCTCCGTCACCACCCACCTGGACATCGCACCCCAGCACCACCTCTTCATGAAGGGCCGCAATGGCAGCAACATCAAGCACATCACCCAGCGGACGGGGGCCCAGATCCACTTCCCCGACCCGAACAGCCCCCAGAAGAAATCCACGGTCTACATTCAAGGCACCATTGAATCAGTCTGCCTGGCACGGCAGTACCTCATGGTGGGTACCTTCTGTGTGCGCTGCGGGGAAATAACAGGGTTCGTACGGTTGTGGAAAACCTGGAAAATTCATGGTAAAAACTTAAATCATAAAAGTTTTGGAAAAGTCATGGAAATTTGTTTAAATCACGTGTTCATTTACGCCGAGTTTGAAATAATTAATATATTTTTTTAAAGAAAGACGCTCAAAATATAAGCCGGCGTACGCTCTCAATACGCAACATTTTCTACAGTTTTAATGTTTATACTGAGATTTCAGTTTGGTCATGGACATTTGGTTTAAAGTCATGGAAAGGTCATGGAAATCCATCGGTCAAAATGTGTAAGAACCCTGTGAACTGCTCAGCTTTGTTTTGGGGGGTCAGGGATGGCTTTGGCATTATATTCTTTACATGTACAGATTCCACAGGCAACTGTGGTAACTTTAATGGATGTAGTTATTTCACTAACATTCATCATGGGATGCGTGGGTTTTGAGATGGGATTTAAGAAGTAAACCATGATTGCCTTTTTGGGGTTTTGTGTAGCCCCGTGATAGATTTGCTCGGCTCTGCCGCTGAATCGTTCATGTGTCCAACCATCTGCAGCCGACTCCAGCTGAGCCTGCGTGACTTCGAGCCACATACCTGCATGAGAGATGAACACACACATTTGCATCCACTTGGCTTGAGTCCTGACTGTACACAGACGATCCTTCTCTGTGGAATGATAATGGTCTGGCGTGCGTACGCAGTTGATTTTGGTGGACTTAAACGTCAGCCCAGACTGTTATGCAGAGGCCGGCACGTTACCGTCTTTTGGACCCTGTGAAAGCGCTTCACATTTAAATTAAAAAATGCTCTGTGGTCATTCTTGCATTGTTGCCTGTGAGTCTGCGACCGCTGAGGCTCCCCGGATCTGAATTCCTCGGGAACATAATCAGATGTTTGTTTCAAAAATGTGTAAAAGTGATGGTGGTTTAATTGCCATTGGCTAAACGCTTCTGCCGAGCTGGTGCACATGAGACATCTCGGGGGCCCCGAGTGGCTTCAGCTTTCTGTTTGGAGATCCATAATGTGGGGCAGTAATTCTGCCGCAGCCTTCTTTGTCTGCGGTCTCCCATTTGGCCCCGAAGACATTTAGCAAATGCCAAAGTTGTTGCAGTGGTTAAACATGACTCTCTAAGTCTGGACGCACAACAGGGAGCCTCTCACTGTCTGATTGGAGTGAGGCCGTAAAACAACTTGAGGAGGAGGAGGAGGAGGAGGAGGCTCTAAGCTGTGCTGCTAATTACACCCACTCACAATAGGCGCGCTGTCCAGCATTCAGCCAAAAATATAGATGTCTGTGGTGGTGATCATACAAAACTGATTGCTCTTGGTGGAATTTTCCCAGCTCTCTGTGGTAGAAATTTAGCAGTAATGTTGCATTTATTGGCATGCCAAACATGTAGATCTACAAATAATATAGTATAAAGGGAAATAGCTTATAAAGTAGGAACATGGTCATGTTGCACTGTACTCGCCCGGCTCTGAGGAATATTAGTCTGCAGCTGACATGATAAACGTATTTTGTGTTTGCTCCACAGGGCTGCTTGCCTCTGGTGTTAATGTTTGACATTAAGGAGGACATTGAGGTGGAGCCCCAGTGTATCACGGCACTAATGGAGCAGCTCGATGTCTTCATCAGTATCAAACCAAAGCCAAAACAACCCAGCAAGGTAGGACACCGGGCTTTCAATTGCACAGCACGATGAGAGATTCAGTGGATTTCTAGCCTTGTTCTCAGTGGGGCTCGATGGAGGGAGAGGTCGGACAGTCACTTTTACAATAGACTGACATTTCTTGACCATTATCAGATGGATTGCTGTTGACGTTCTGCACACGCATTCACGCTGCCCTGATTATGCATTTAATTAACTTTGCAGAGTCCTTCGACATTTAATGTAGCCTCCTCAGGCCACAATTTGAATATGTCCACAATAAATATGCTCCTTAATAACTAAGGATGGGTTAAATGCAGAGAATAAATGTTGTTGCCTGTGAACCTGCACTTAGTTTAGTTTATTTTGATCAGCGAAATATACAAAATTCAACAAAAGAAGAAAGTTGCTGACCGAAAGGGTCGAGGCTGAAGCTATCAAGCTTAGAAGTGCCCTAACCTATAATTGCACGAAAAAAATTATTTCAGAGAACCATATACATATACCTATATATATATACATATAATAATAAATAATGCATTTCATTTTTATCGCACTCTTCCTTCAAAGAATCTCAGTGCCACACATATAGTGAAAACAAATAAAACCGATTAAAACATAGTTAAAGCAACCCATAAAAATAAAAAACAAATAAGAATGTAATAGCTGACAATAAATATACACATGTACATATACATACATACATATGTACTCTGTGCAATGACAACAGATTGAATCCAATCCAATATCTAGCACCGATGCCACATACAACAGTATGTTCAACCCGAGCTAGTTTGACGTCCATGTTTCTGGATAGGCTTTTAAATGCCTAAATACAAGAGATACCTGGAAAAACTAATGACCAATGCCCACCAACCTCCATTGTACCGTGTATGCAGTGCAAATTGTTAGATCGGCAAGTTAGTATTGCCATTGTGAGCATGCTGATGTTAGCATGTAGCTCAAAGCCTCACAGAGCAGCGAGCATGGCTGCAGACTTGGTAGAAGTTAAAACATCCTCTAGTAGCGACGCGTTCTTCATCAGGTTTACAGTGTGTCCAGCACCACATCTACTGAGCATGTTAACCCTCCTGTTACCTTCGGGTCAATTTGACCGCATTCAATGTTTAATGTCGGTGTTCTTTCGGGTCAATTTGACCCCAGGCTGTTTTTCACTGTGTCAAACATATAAGAAATATCAACTTTTTTATATATTTAAAGGGCTATTTCGGTAGTCAACAAACAAACATAAAGTACCTCACACTTAAACTTGGAAAACAATATTAATTCTAATAATTTTCTGGAGGTTTTAATTGCTGGGGTCAAATTGACTGGAAGGGTAAAATATGTCAGTAAATATAAAAGTAACAGGAGGGTTAAACATTGAATGGGGTCAAATTGACCCTAAGGCAACAGGAGGGTTAAGGGCAGTAAAAAACATAAAATGGCAGTAAAGAGAAGACATAAAAACTGACTTGAGTGTACCACATGCACATATATGCCTTTATGCACACACATTGTTTTGAATATTGCTATCCGGCCATCTTAATATCATATTTTTATATCGCCTTGCAGAACTGAGCATTTACTTTGCCAGGTACTTTACAAAGAAATGAACATCCTGGAAAGAACATGATACACTTTGCGCACGCAGAAAACTAGTTTAACATTATTATTGTTATTTTGATTGCCGTGAAAATTCGAACAATTGGCTCGTGGCGGTGAAACACTCCAACGTCCCGGTCTTCAACACACGTTTTTCGGAACTATTTTCTTTTTTTCGCCGCGATGTTAGAGAATGAACAAGAAAGATGAAATGTAATATTTAAACAAACTTTAAAAGTAAACACATCCTAATTTCTCACCGTGAGAAACACCAAGCTGCCGTCCCACTCGAATGCCGCGTCTGGCAGAGAGCACCACGCAATAGAGGAGCCACTGTTCCATCGGAGAATTACCCTCCGGCAAACGCCACAGCATGACATTGAAGTGAAATATAAATCTCTGTCACATTTCATTGCCGTTTGATGAAATCCAAACGGAAAAAACTGGAAACCTCGTACCGAGAGGAATCGTGTCACGCCAACGCTGAGGAGAGTTCTGGCATCATCCTCATCGGTCCCAGTGGGGAATCGCAGCCGGCCGTGCGCGGCTCACCTGTTGGACTCGAGCCGTCTGTTCCAACTAAATAATAACCGACTTGATTCGCTTGTTCTTAACGTGAATTAGAGGTACGCTCATTCTACTTTTTATTAAATGGAATATAATTCTGGAAATATTTTGATCCTGTCCATTTTATAATGTGATTTACAAACTCTGCGTTGTTTCCAAAGCCGAGCTCTGATGCTGCTCGCGGTCCACCGTCGTGCAATGTGCTAATCCCATTCCAGCACTTGGCCCGGTCCCGCCCGTCTCTTCGAGGTGCCCACGTCCCACCCTGAGCCAGGGGCTCGGTGCCCGAACCCGGCGTGCCCGTGGGGACTGACGTTGAGGTGCCAGTGTAAACACGGCCCCAGCCCAGATCCTCTTAAGAAACCCTTTTAACGAGGCGACAGCAGTAATCCAAAAGGACCCGTCCAAATGCATGTCGTAGGCTCGCCGCTCCCGTAGCCGCAACGGGATGTGTGCTCACTTACCGTTTTTATTTGATGTTTCATAAGGAAATGTGGAAAATGTAGATGTCGTTTTTTTTCTAACTGATTTTAAATTATATCCTGTTTTATCATTCATTATTTTGGTGATTTTAGTGCCTCACGGTTTACCAGTCGAGCGTTGCCTCACATGCTCTTCAATCCGATCAATGAGCGAGATATTATTATGTTATTGTTATGCGATTCAAAAAAGCTTTCCCTCAAACTGTGTCTCCATCTCTCTCCCACACTACATCAATGTTTATCCTTCCAATCTATCCTAATTCCCTCTTCCTTCCTCCCCTTTATGTTTGTCTCCCCCTCATCCTCCCTCTCTCTGCTGCCAACATTCCCTTTCATATCTATCCCCCCCCCCCCCTGTCTTCGTTCTTCTCTCTCTCACGTCCTTACCCTCCCTTCTCTTCTGACTCTCTCCTTCACGTTTTCCTCTCACGTCCTTTTCCACTCCACCTGTCTTATTCTTTTCTCCATCGCCTCTCAGTCCGTCATAGTCAAGAGTGTCGAGAGGAATGCAGTGAACATGTACGAAGCCCGAAAGTGCCTCCTGGGTCTGGAGAGCAGCGGCGTGTCGTCCTCCTCCTCGCCGTCCGTGTTGTTGAATCCCGCCGCCACCGTCCCGTCCCCGTCCTTCATCTGCCCCGTTGGCCTGGACATCCTGGCCTCAGCTGGCCTGGGGCTGAGCAATCTGGGTATGACACTATATACAACTTTCTTCCTTTTTTCTTCTTCTCCACACCGCGAGGAAAAGACTGGTGTCCAAAGATAAAGAAGTGACCCTCTTTTTCCTTCCAGCAAATGCTTTAAAGATGAAATGTCTTTGCAGGGGAGATAATGCCCTCATACGTCAACGTCACACGGGGAGAGAGAGTTCTCCCTGAGCGACACATCTATTGAAGCGCTCTCTGGGCCGGATCTCCTCATACGCTTGTTATCACCTGGTTAACCGAATCCCTGGGTGCGAGTGATTTTTCTTAATCGGACACAAATATCTCCTCAACGTCCACATAAATCACAGCTAGTGAGTCATGGCACCGTCATCTGTATGCACTTTACAGTAGGAGTTGTTCTTCTGCAGGACTGACCTCACCACGATGGTATGATTATCATGCCGAGGAATGCGTCCCGCATGTCCACATTTTTGATCAGAAAATAACCTCAAATTAGATTTTAGTTGCGCCACTTTGAACAAATCGTGAGCTCATGAATCATCGAGTGATGAACGGTTAGAACTGGCGGAGGAGTTTTTGTCTGCAGCGCTGACCTCAACATGAAGTCCAAGTTCAGCCTGGAAGAGGCGATTTGTTTCCAAGGGTGACTTAAATGGATTTCTTTAGAACGATTTTTGTTTTTGTTGTATATTTAACTCCAGTTATCTGTTTTTAGCTCTCATATGATGTTTGACTTTGAGAACATGGAAATGAGGACATTAGTTATGCGTCAGTGGATATTGGAAAAGCAGATGATGGAATGAGCTGGCAGGAAGTAGATCATGGCTGTTAGCACACACCAGCAATAGATTTATTGTTTTGTGTATCTTTATCATAAAATGCTGACCACAGCACAGACACCATTATATTCACTTCGCTCCCATGTTTGAGAGAGGAGTATTATGACAATAATTTAATAATATCCTATCTATATGTGCGACCATGGGTTTCTAAGGACCATGTGAGCACTGATATCCAGTCTGTATGTTTGGGTCAAATTCTTTGCAACTGTAGAAGAGTTAAATCTGGATTCTATTTTCTATTTAATTTTGTCCGATTTTGGGATTACGTTTTATTTGACGTCCTTGAATCCCCACCAAATGAGATGGGACAATTAAATAAAAAAATAAAAAGTTTTTTAATTGCTCACAATAAAGTTTTTCGGTGCAGAAGAATCCCTCTCGCTCGCTGTCTCGTTTTAAACCCAGGGCCCGGGGGTGAAATGTGGACCGCCACATCCTGGCCTTTTTAGTAATTGCTACATGCTTCTTTTCCTCAGATTACAGGCCCGTCAGCCAGAAGAAGACTGGGCCTTATTCCTGGAGCCAAACGAGCCCCTTGTTAAAGCCACAGAACTGCTTCTTTCTGTTTTCATACGCTGTGTTTGGGTTAAGACACCGAGCGCCACATTGTTGGTGCTCTCAATAACATGGTTTTATTGGGTATGAGGACATACGAGTTATGTACTTTAGCATTCACGACCTTGTAGAAATTCAGGAAATTCTTCCTCTAATTTGCTCTCTGGTTGATGACAGTTTGATGAAATTCCAGTTTTTTGAAGGCCTGAGTGCAACATGTGATTAGCTTGAATGATGTCTCTGTGCTTCGACGGGACCACCGCTGATCCATTCATCCCCTGCTCCCTCCTTTCTGTTCCGCTCAGGTTTCCTGGGAGCGGCGGCGGCCCACTCTCTCAACTCTGCTGCACCGAACGCTGTCCTCAACAGCTTGAACTCCTCCATGAACCCGATGCAGACCCAGAGCCCGAGCACCCCCACACCCGCCACATCCCTCTGGCCCAGCTCACTCACCAGCACCCACGGTCTGCTTATTGGCCATGTCGTCTTCTTTTTTCTTTTCTTTTTATAAGATATGGCGCTAATGATATAACAGCTACATTTGCAATTTTCCATTTTTCTGCATCTGATTGCAATTATCCATGTGATAAAAAATGTGCTTGAAGACGACGCAGCGGTTGTGAAGAGGAGAGTTAGTGGACCGTTTCTAACAGGGTTTTTACTTTTATTTTTATTCATTAAATACCTGCAGCGATCCCACTGCAGCAGAAACAATAACTGTGCCTGCCTATCAAGATAAATGCTGTGCATTTAATCTGTATTGACTCATTTAAATGTATGCCAATGGCCCGGGACCATCTAGACACTATTTGCTCGGCAGTGCACTTAGTGTAATTCTCAAAGCACCCACAAACGGTAAGATTCACTGGCTTATTTGCACAGATAAAATGTGCTTAATCCTTTTGTTTTAATGCTCTCAGGGTTTTATGTTGTTGGGTTTTGTATAAATATAGATGGATGGACAAATACACAGAAACCTGCAGGTCTCAAGGAAAACGTTGTACATATCCCTGATGAGCGACTACAAGTTTAAAATGGTTAATGCTACGTTCTTCACCGCTCGTGTTTTCAGGCTTCCCATCTCAGCTGCTGCTGCACCCCGCCGCCCAGGCCACATTGAGTAGCATCCTGCTGTCGAGTGTTCAGGGTTACACACAGAGTACGCCGTCCCCTCCTCCTGGCCTCGCCCCCATAGATAAGCAGCCCAACGGGGTCCCGGACTGCACCAAGGGCCCCTGCACCCTCAACGGACACGTCAAGGTTGGCCCAGTAATTCACCGAGCTGCATTACCTTGAGTTCACTTTGACTTCTCTGTTTAGTAAACGTGTCTTTTATGGGTTTTTTCTCCACATGTGCATGTATAGCATCCTAGCTCCGTCTACGGGAGGATAGCGAGTGCGTCCCTTGCAGAAACCGTTTTGAGCCCAGCCCCATGTGACTCGGTCCAGGAGGCCAGTGGACACAATCCTTCAGAACCGCGGTCCAGCAAGTCCAGCCCAGATGACGGTATTCTTCTTATGATCTTCTAGTATATAGAGAAACTCAACCAGCCTACAACTTTCTGTGGGATTTTTCTATATGTCTGAACTACAGTTATTGCTCTGATTTTATTACAACTTGATTTTTATCGGATATTTTTTAGAAAGAAAAGTGTTGTGATAGCAAATTCTACTTATTCTGGCCTCGTAGCCGTGAAGGATTTTGGATAATCTGCCCATGTGACAAAGGGCCACGTGCATCCTGAAATACATCACTGTGCAGGCTGAAGCTACCAAGAACATGTAAAACATTGTATGCAGACAGCCAACCCCGTCTGTTTTCAGTATATTCAGACTATTAGGCCCTAAATAATGCATCTTAGTTTTATTGTTCTTTACCCCATCCAAAATATGAGCCTATTTTGTTCTTTTAGCCATGCAATTTTTTTTGTTTTTTTATCAAGTATTAAAGTTTATTGTTAAGTCTACTTATATTGGGAGTCTTGCCCTCTTGCGGGTCAGTTATGGTCGTGACAAACTTAAAGTCTCTTTATTTTAACCTTGGATAGACCATTTCTTTTTAAACAGTCCACATTTTCAACTCTGCTGGACCTTGCCGACTTAACACAAATGTCCAATTTAAGCTTTTCCACTTGAGATTTATGTAACCCTGAAACCCACTTGGAGAAAAATGCCTTGAATGAACTTATTTCTGTTTCTCTGTACTATCCCCCTAACCTCACCCTCCCTCTGACTACGTTTATTGAGTTGGAACGGAGACAGATTAACTGCTGGTCTGCTCGCGGTTCAGAAAGGCCTTTGCTTCCTCTGTGTCTTACGCCGGCGGTTTTCCCCTCAAACGTTCACTCTCACGCATCTCCATTTTCCCTGCTGTTTTCTGAGCTGGTCCTCCCCCAATCCGGTGCATCCCAGTAAGGTTTCCGCTCCCTCCCTTACCACCTCCTGTGTCCCAGAATGTGTTTGGACTGGCTCGCCCAGTCCGACTCCACTCTGGAATGAGAGTGTGCAGGGGGATTGTTCAAACATTAAACCCCAGAGAAATTCATGACATTGACTGACATCATATTATTTTTATGCTATACAGCAGAGCATGTAGTCAGCATACACACACACACACACACACACACATCCTGTTACACAGAGCAGGTTCCTGACAAGCTGAAAGTAGAGGAGCTGGAAGGAAAACCACTATAATTACAGCTGCTGTGTTTTTAATTAATCCAGGATTCCAACTGAGACTTGTCACACTTAAACTTATGCACACATAGTACATGCATGCATAGTATACGCCCACCAGGCTTCACACCTCGTTTACACTGAGGGACCGGACATACTTTGAAAAATAACATCAAACGGGAAGCGTTTCAGCTGTAGTTGTTACGATATTGTATTTTCTTACGGCTGTAAAAATGTCTCATTTTAAATGAGCTTAACTGAGATAAAAGTTAAGAAAATAATCAAATCATGTTTTTGTGTGGTTCCTTCAGGTTCAGACACATTTGTGGAAGTGGGCATGCCCAGAAGCCCCTCGCACTCAGCCAATGGCATTGAGCTGAAACAGATGCTGGCTTCATGTAAGACGTCATCAGGGAAGCGACAGGCTCTGGAGCTGCTGCAGGGAACCAAGAACTCCCACCTCCAGTATGTCTGAATCGACACCTCTCATTGCTCCTGCTCAGCATCTCTCCTGACATCTTTTACAGCAAATGCTGTCGCACAATCACTGGTGTGAAATAGCATTCAGGGGCCTCACCCAAGCAAACTTATTTTATTTTTTAAAAGTTTGACAAAATTGGATTTTAACACCCAAAGTGAAGGAGATGGTTATTTTGTCCCATATTGGCTGTGTTACACACACTCGCCCTGGACAGCATGGTTATTAGAAGAATTGTCATGATGAAAACCAGTATGAGCGACCAGCCTTTGTGATGAGGTGAGGAGACAATGAGATGAAGGACTAGATCCATTTTTTAAACTATATTTGTGTGTATTCCCAACAGCTCCGACTGTCTCCTCTCGGACGCCGAGTCCAGCTCCTCAGACAGCCCTGTGGCCGATAAACGGGCTCCCGGCAGCGAGCGAGCGGCTGAGAGGGAGCGAATCAGACTGGACCCACAAACCTCCTTCGCCAACATCCAGGTAGATACACACACACGCACAGAAAAACAATACACCATTTTGGAGATTTTCTGAAATTATAAGGGAATAAAACGCTGTGCTGTCATTTCAGGCATTTGACTATGAACAGAAGAAGCTGTTGGCAACCAAAGGTTAGTTGTTATTTGTTGTCTGATCAAATAATTCAATGTTGACTATTTTTTATTTTATTTAATTAGTGGTGCCTGGATGCGCCTTTCGTGAACACTGCCACTAAATCTGAAGGTCACAATAATTATGTGTTCCCTGAAAAACGTTCCCCTTGTTCATCCTAACTCTGAAACATCATTGATTCTTTTTAGCTTTTTTGGATCCATAATTGCTCAAACACACAAAACTCTTATCTAAAAATGTGGGCTTACAACGACGCCAAGAAGGTTCAATATGTGTGTATAAAATACAGTAAAATCCAATGCTTAAACAAGTTGATATTTTTCTCACTGGATGTAATATATCAAACTGGACAATATTCAAGTGATGACATAAAAATACAGACTAGATTTGAGATGTTTACAAGAAATATATCCTCGTGTTATCTCCGTCGGTGTGTCACTGAAAGTCTGTATTCACGCAGCGATGTTAAAGAAGCCCGTGGTGACTGAGGTGCGGACTCCGACTAACACCTGGAGCGGTCTGGGCTTCTCAAAGTCCATGCCGGCTGAGACCATCAAGGAGCTGCGCAGAGCCAATCACGTTTCCTACAAGCCCAGCATGAGCACCACCTTCGAGGTTAGCCACGCTTTGTCGTCTTGGATAAATAACTGCTGTCTTCACGTTCATATTAAAGCAATGTTTTCTTTGTCTTAGCATGTACGTTGTAGGTAGATGTTTCCGTCCCCTCTACTGATGCGCAGTGTCCGAACTCTTCGTTAAATGTTCGGATTGTCTTTCTCTCTTTTCTTTCCGTCTCAGGATTCTCCGCTGTCGTTGTCTCGCTCCGGCAGCAGGGAAGGCCTCGGGAACGGCAGTGAATCCGACAACTGGCGAGACCGGAACGGCGGCGTTAACGGCCTGCCGGGTCACGACGAGTTCCCCTCCGTTGTCGGCAGCCCGAAGAGGAAGCAGAACAAATCTGGTCAGTTAAGCACTGATCCATTGGCTAGAAACTATGAGTGGACAATTAGCCAGTCCATCACTTGTTGGAGAGAGGCAGCTATCGATGTGTTGCGTTCAGAGATGGCACTTCAGCTGACGCTCCCTGCGTCGGCCTCTTAAACCAACCTCCTGTATTCGTCTCATCAATCTCAAATTGGAGCGCATTGTTTTGTCTCCATTTGTTGACTAATTACAAATGGTGCAATCGCTCTATTCTAAACATCCTTCGTTTTCCTTCTGTGACTTACCGACTGTGATAACTATAACCTGAGTTCATTGTTGCTGCTTTTTTGCGTTCTTTTGAAATGATCATTGTGTTTTTTCTTGGTTTTTGCCCCTCCGACGAGCAGCTGCAGAGCATTACCTCAGCAGCAGCAACTACATGGACTGCATCTCCTCGATAACCGGCAGCAACGGCTGCAGCCTGAACTCGTCTCTGAAAGGCTCGGACCTGCCCGAGCTGTTCAGCACGCTGGGCTTGGGGAAGTACACGGACGTCTTCCAGCAACAGGAGGTAGCGCAACGGGAACTCTTCTTCTAGTTGGGATTTTCACCACTTAACCCTCCTGTTACCTTTAGGGTCAATTTGACCCCATTCAATGTTTAATGTCGGTGTTCTTTCGGGTCAATTTGACCCCAGGCTGTTTTTCACTGTGTCAAACATATAAGAAATATCAACTTTTTTATATATTTAAAGGGCTATTTAGGTAGTCAACAAACAAACATAAAGTACCTCACACTTAAACTTGGAAAACAATATTAATTCTAATAATTTTCTGGAGGTTTTCATTGCTGGGGTCAAATTGACCCCAAGGGTAAAATATGTCAGTAAATGTGAAGGTAACAGGAGGGTTAAACATTGAATGGGGTCAAATTGACCCGAATGTAACAGGAGGGTTAAGGACACTTTTTTTAAATGTAATGGGTTAAAGATTTCTGGATATCCGGAGAACATATGATCAGGTATATCAATATCTTTATTACTTCATCAAAGTTCTGTGACTTTAAAAAAAAAAATTTAAGGTGAGCAATAAAGCTGAAAAATCTCATAATCAAACCAGGCAGTGAAAACCTTTCAACAGCACTTACCGTCTAGCTTCAATGTTCTTCAATATAACTTGAACTGTGATTATAATATGACAACAGCATTAATGTTATATTCAACATTATACAGACCGTTATACGGAAAATGAGATTTTTCGGATGTAACGCCTTTGTAATCGGCAACATTTTGATTAGTAACTGTAACTTCATGACCTCTCGGTTGCATGTAACAAGTTACTCCTCTACACTTATTTTAATGTTGGGTTATCAAGCTGAAAACGGGCATCAACGGGCATTTCTATTTTTGCAGCACTGAGATTCACATTTGTGGGTAAAGGTGTTCGCTTAGCGTTGCTGAAAGTAAAACTATGAGCTGAATATGAAAAGGTGTCTGGGGAAAAAAAGACTAGAATATTTACTCCCTTTATGGACATATTTACTCTTCCTTTAGCTTCTGAAGAACAATCAGTGCAGTCGTTTTATTGTCTTTTTTTATGAATTAATATAAAGTATATACTGTATATGTTTGTACACGCAAGATAAAAGTAGGGAGAAACGAAAGGACATGTGGTGACTTTTTCGTTGCTCAAGCATACGGGTTGGAGCAGGGTATGTACAGTCGTGCATTGGACAATGTGATGATGCAAAAGCTCTTAAAGTTTTACTTTAGTTTTTTTAGCACTTGTAGAAGTTGCTGACTTGTGGTAATAGTGGTGTTAAACGGGCCTGTTGCCGCTTTCAGATTGACCTCCAGACATTCCTGACTCTAACAGACCAGGACCTGAAGGAACTGGGCATCACCACCTTCGGCGCCCGCAGGAAAATGCTGCTCGCCATCTCAGGTACACGTGAAGAAAAGCACGTTTTGTTTTCTGAACATTTTGTCTTTCGTGCCTTTCCTCCTTCCCCGGTCTTTCTCTGCGATCATCTGTCTGGGAAAACCGAAATTGACCAATAAAACAAACACATGGACGATAGAGCAGCGCCAGGAAAGATAAGCCTGACAACGACCACGCCGGTCTCCGGTTTGCTTTCTTTGCTGTGCGGATGACCGCCGAGAGCAGCTGGAGCCTCGTCCTGTCCGCTCCCGCTGGAGGCAGTTCACACAAATCGACTCGTGCGGTTCATTAATATTTCCTATTTTGTCGGTTGCTGGCACAAGCCCGAGTGGAGCCCAGCTGTGCAGAGGTCAAAGGGTGAACTCCAACTGGCAGAGGTCATCGACACCGCCAACCACTGGCTGGGGAAGCCAGAGGTGGCTTTTTTTAATATCGTCAGACGGGTGGAGAAGTACCAGAGAGGAATGTGACGACACATTTCTTCTTGTAAAGATGCATGAAAACACGTCATCTGCACCGCCAGGACTAAATGGGATCGAGGCACATTTTTCTCACATGAGCGTGTTGTTTTTGTCTCCAGTTGCTCCAGCTGCCTCCCTGATGCCGACGCAGCCTCCGTCGTGTTTTTGAACTGGGTGTAATGGGAACGTTGTGGCTGTCGCACTTTATTACTGATGTTTTGGACGTTGTAATGGCTGGAGTTGTTGGGTTGCGTGTGTTAATCACGCTGACGATGGGAGCTTCCTGTCATGGGCATTCAGTAATAGGTCAGAAACCTCAGACCAGAGCCGGGGTTGACCGACAGAGGAGCGCGGGGAAACCGGCGAGGCCAAAGCAGAGCGATCCAAGGCCAGAACTGGTTTTATTGCCTGGCGCCTCAGCCAAGTACAACTCAATGTTCGTCTCCGCTGACGGACTCGAGGGCTGCAAACCCGGAACATGCACGTCGCTCTCTCTCTGGCGTTCTGTGTTTTTGCTGCTCATTATAAAGAGATAGAAGGCGAGTCGGTGGCGGTCCAGGTTCTGACTTCCTGCCGGTCTGCCAGTAAAAAGAGCTGCCGGAGCGAGCTGCGAGTAATCCAACTGCCGGTTTATGCTGGCGCTCGTGACCCGAAGGAACGAGGTCGCGGATGCAAGCGGCCGAAATGAGTTTCCTCCGTAGGGTGGCCGGACTCGGCCTTAGAGAGAGGGTCAGGAGCTCGGACGTCAGGAGGCGGCGTGGAGTCGAGCCGCTGCTCCTTCGCATCGAAATGTGTCAGCGAAGGTTGTTCGGGCATCTTAGTCGGACGCCTCCCTTTAGAGGTTTTCCAGGCTCGCCCAACTGGGAGGAGACCCCGGGGAAGACCCAGGACACGCCGGAGGGATTACATCTCCCAGCTGGCCTGGGAACGCCTCGGGATCCCCCAGAGGGAGCTGGAAAGTGTTGCGGGTCAGAGGGAAGTCTGGGTCAGCCTGCTGGGTCTGTTGATCAGCGGAGGCTGAAAAAGACCAGCTGCACGGGGCAAAATATTGAACTAGTAAATATCCTCGTGGAACTTGCCCAGTTCATTACTTGCATCAAGACGATCACTGTTTGTATTGCATGTGTTCTGAAACTGCATGTTTAAATATGCAAACTGGGCATTATTTTATTAACATTGTGCTAATTTGCATAGATTTAGAGAGCAGACATCTGAACATTGGTAATGTTCACAATTCTGGTTTCATTTTGCTGACGTGTGAGGGGAAAAGGTTATTAGAGAGAAGCTTTTTGGATATCTCTGACAATTCTGTCAACACCCGTTAAAATGAACAAATGGCCTTGTTTTAGGAATTACATTTTATTATTGAGGCGATGAATAATATATGAACAAACCCGGTTGTAAAAGCCTTCGGAATATCAATGAAATTGGAAAGTTTGTCCAGGAAAAGCTCCTTTGGAGACAATGTAAGGATATGTATTTCAAACGTAATACTTATAACATTTTATAAATGTCCCATGACACTTAACAAATTGATTACTTGGATTAAAACCGGTTATCTGAAATATTATGTGTAATAATGCAAATTAGGCATTATCTAATGTTAACCTTTGATTAATTTAGGAGAAATCAACAGACCCAAATAGACAATTTAGTTAAATAAACACTAGGTTTTGTATCGACATGTTATGGAAGCAAAATAACCCACCGTGTCAAATGTTTTTACCCGAGGTGTCCACTTCCTCTTTCATTGTCTCCATTCCTCTCCTGTGATTTACTCCGGCTTCTGTTCGCTTCTGTTGATGTTCTGCGGTGCTTTTTTTTTTCCGACACAGAACTAAACAAGAACCAGAGGAAACTATTCGAGCCGCCCATCAGGTCCTCTTTCCTGGAAGGGGGAGCCAGCGGGCGCCTTGCCCGTCAGTTTCAAGCAGACATAGCCAGCGTCAGTGGCCGGTGGTAGGCGCCTCCAGACCCACGGGCCGTCCTGGAGCCCCGCCTCCAGTGTCATTCTGTGCCTCAACAGCCCTGGTTCAAGCTGAAGGAAGACTGTTCAAATGTTGTTGTTGTTGTTGCCATATAGTATAAATATATATATTAAAAAAGCCATAGTTTTACCCGAAGTGCCAACGAGAAAAAAGGGATTTCTCCGAAAAGTGAGGTTCAGTGTTCACTCCTTATAGAGCCAGTGAGTCTATCTGGAGCATTTCTATATGAAGGTTTGTTGTTATGGTTCTGATGAAGGGTACTGTCCAGTATTTCTGTCCCATTTTCGTTCAAGGGAACAGGCAGAATGATTAGTACAAATCATTTTACAAATTGATACTACCTGCATTTGTATTATGCTGTTGTATCAGTGACATGCACTTTAATATTACTAGATTTTGCCTGTGAGAGCCTAATTCATTAGATTTAAATAACTGCATTTTTGTTGTTGTTTTTTTATTGACTAAAAGCACAGATGCCTTTTTGTACCAAACCAAATGTAAGCACTTACTAGTGAGTTTAGGGCGCCACCAAAGGAAGTGCAACATGTGTCAATGCAGCAAAGTGGTGACTCGATCCGCTTGAACCAAAAGAAAGTATCGCGTGGCCTTTGACCTTTGGCTGCCTTAAGTGTTTTGATTGGTGGACATTCCTCCGAGGTCAGTGTTTGTGTCCAACCGCAGTCTGTTTGTATGTCTGTGTGTTTACTAGACAAAAAAAAATCTAATATGTTTTACTCACTCCGCATTTTGATTTTATTTTTTGTTTTTACCATTTTAGGGGAATGGGTGGGATGTTTAACAGTAATCGGTTTACATTTGTATTTTTTTTTATACATGTATGATTTTTGTTATTAGATTATTAGTATATTCTACTTTTTTTCCTGCCCGTTTTAATCCGTGGAGCCGTGATGTGGCTGTGCCATGACACAGTAGCAGAGCCAAGAGGCAGTGGGGCAACGCTTTAAATGCCTCTCTCTGATTATGTCAACGGGCATTTTTCTATGGCTCTCCTTCCCTGTTAGTTTATAGTAATACGGTCTTTTGTCTCATCTGTTATTTGTCAGTGTTGGCTTCTCCGTGGCCCCGCCTGTGCGCCAAAGATCTCACAAAGCACTCCTTCGTGTATCCAGAGCTCGAGTTGCTACGCTAGAACTGTGTGCGGTGCCCTTTTGGTCTTCCCAATAACGGGCTGTTCCATTCCCAGCAAAGAAGGACCCAGCCGTGCCTTTTTGCAGCGAAAAAAAGTTAAGAATAACAACATATTGATCCGACCTTCCTCTCCAGTAGGGAGGCGCATCACACAAACAAGCAGTTAGTTCACAGGCAAATTGTGTCTCGTGAGAATATCTTCAGGAGATGCAAAAAGGAAACCAAAGTCATCAAAAGGACTGTGACGTTTAAGATGAAAACAAATACAAATCTGAAACTGTTCCAGGAAACCCGGTTCAGCAGAGTTTAATGAAGTTCCAGGATTATACACGCCGCGCTCGTGTTCGCCATCAAAGCGGCCTGGACTCCTGTGTGATGTTCGTTCACGAGAGAAACTCATCCTCTTCAAACGGTTCTTTAACTTTGGATATCTCAAGTGTTGTTTTGCGTGGTATTCTTAAACTGTATGAGGATTGAGCCGACACACTGATCCGCCTTCCAAAGTCTTAAGTGCCTCTTTGTAAAAACAAAAAATAATAATCTTTTGGCAAAATGTGTTCCTTAGTGTATAACATCGAAGACCAACAAGTCTTTTCTCTGTTTGAAGGAGAGTAGTGTGTGTATAATCTAGGACGCTCTTGAGATAGGATCACGGTCGAGTGCGTGGACATTAACCTCGCCGAGTTTTACTTGGAAAGAAATTAACAGCGGTCCTCACGTGGTCTCCCACAGAGAGAAGTCCATTATTCCTCTTAAATGTCCACGTTTACGGTGATTCGTCGTGCATCATGTCCCCTTTTAACCACTTTCCAGCCTCCCGCGCTTCTGATTTGAGCCATTCTCAATGTGGTTGTCAAGTAAATAACACGATACGAAATGATAGTGCGACACGGTTGCCGACGCCAACCAGGTAATTATCTCTTTTATCTTGGGGGGGGGGGAGAACGCTAATGGGATTCTTTGTCCCCAGAGGAAACCCGGGGCCGGTCGGGCCCCACGCATCATGGTACGACATAGAAACCGTGGAGCACCGACGTGCTGTGACTCGTGTTTCTGCCTCGCAGACATTTGTTTTCATCCCCTACCTTGTTCGGATGCGTCTGCTCAGAGGGCCGTCGAGGTTCTCGTCTTATCCAGTGAATGTTCAACAAATATTGCCGCGTGTTATTGCAGATCGATGAAGGCTCGGCGAAAGGGACTCGAGTGGAAACGTTTACCGCCAGCGTGTCTCGCCGTTGCCCTCCGATGAGAGGAGAATCACAATTATGTCTTTGATTTGTTGTATTAGTGATATTGTTGTTCCCAAAGGGATTTATTTGAAGGAGTCTTTGTACTGCAATCAAATGGTACATTTATAATAAATGTAAACCACTAAGGATAATACATAACTTTTGTACAACTTTTTCATCTTATGCAACCATTGTTTTTGTGTGAGAAAGGTACAATTCTGCACAAAGTTCCAGAGAAGGATTTGTGTATAAACATTGCCATGTGGCCAAAGCTCTGTTCACTGCGGCATCTGTTGATGCTATTGTTATTCTAATTGTATTGTAGTACAGATATAAACAGGACATTTTGGAGAAACTGTCAAGCAGAAACAAAAAAAAATGTTTGTTCAAATATTATGACAGTAATAAATTTATGCAAACAAAGTCCCTTTTTGTTGGTTTTGTTTTCTGCATAACACAAGAATGGACAGATATATTCTCTAAAGGGCAGGAAGATGTTCGTAGCGCGAAGTTATTCAGTATCCGTAAGATGCTTTAAGCCCGAATGTTCTCAAGTATTTAAAACGGTTAACTACAGCACCATTGAAGTCCCTGCTTTAACAGTATTATTCAATCAGTATACTCGGATATAATGTGTTTCTGTGTGTATTAAATCAGTATACTCTTATATATATATATGTGTGTGTGTGTGTGTATATATATATTTATATGTATATTTATATTTATTTATATATGTATGTATATATTTATATAAATGTGTGTACATATGTGTGTATATAGATATACATGTATATGTGTATATATACATGTGTGTTTGTATATGTGTGTATATATATATACACATACAAACACATGTATATATACACATATACATGTATATATATATATATACACGTATATATTATGGTTGTGTGTGTGTGTGTATATATATATACATACATACATACATACATATCTATATCTATACACACACTAAATTCCCTTGTCTTGTCGGTTTGAAAGGCCTGCAGCGATAATCTAAACCGCATACATCCTCTGCAGGTTGAGAAGCAGCCCGGTCCCGTGCCATGTGGTTCCGATGCCATGCATGCCGACATGACGCCTAATCCGCGTAGCCAGGATCTGCTTAATCCAACAGAATGAATCTGCTGCCACTAATGGAGAAATATAGTGTAATGCTCGAGAACAAATGCATTTAAAAGGTCAGTCTCAAATCGATGGCTCTTAATTTACTGGCCACCTGCCCAGTGCATAGACTCTGGACCATTAAGTAGGTGGAATTTATATTGAGATGTTTATGTTTTCATTATGTGTCATAAGACTCCGCACTGTCGCCTGACTGTGCCACATTTACATAAAGTCATGACGATGTCTCTTATTTAATCCAAGCAGAGGGGCAAAATAGGAGAATAAACTCATCGACTCCAGTTGGATTAATTCTCTGCACAGGTAATGTAGATGAAAACCTCTAGGGGGCAGTGTTGCCACTTAAAAAGACACTTCTGTAATAAAACATGAGCAATGGTTACTCTGCAAAACAGCTTTACATGTTTACAGATTATGAAATAACACTCAAAACTACTGGTTTATTTTGGGGATTTAAAAATCCTTAAAAAAAGAATGCCATGTCCTTATGCCATTTACATTTCACTCGTCACCTCTAATTTGTATGTTTTGAATATCAGCATTTTATTTTTCAAGCAAGGTGATTACATTTTCTAAATGCTTCATGTTCATATTTACTGTTCCAAACTTCACCCAGGGGCCTCTTTGTGTATCTGGCACCAACATGATGTGACAATAGCGAGAGGGAGTGAGAGCCTAAACGAGCCCTCAGCAGAACCAGGAGGTGCCACTGAGCGTGTTCCGTGGCAGCGTGTGTCTCACTCACACTCTCCTCCTCCTCCTCCTCCTTCATCGTTTCCTTTGTGTTAATAGCACAACACTGAAGGACGTACATACTGGTCCGTGATCCTGAGGTGCTCAGGGGTGATCTATAAGAAGGATATTGACAAAACATGCATCTCTGCTGCCAATTTCTCATCGGGTTAATGGATCAGAGCTGTATTGTAATATTTTTTTTCTTCTTAAAGTATAGAGCTAGCTTCCGCGGGAATAAATACACATATATTCAAACCATATAAAGCAATCACAGACGCTTCAAGCACAATGGCCCCCAGAGAAAAGCTATTAAATCATGAATATCAAAGCCTCTATTCGCCTCACTTTCCACGATTATGTGTAGAGCACAGCTGGCAATCCTTCAGTGGCCGGCATGACTAATTTGAATTTAACGCTCTATTGTGAGACACGGGACAGAGTGAAATACGGCTGAAACACAGAGTAAAGGAGCAATGGGCTTTTCTATGACTAACCAAGCGTGCGTTTATTCTGCATCCTGCGGCCTCCCACTTGGAGAACAGCAGTCGCGTCACATATTGTTGTCATGAGCAGCTTGCCTTCGCAGGAAAGGTGTAAATGAGAAGAGCTGTCACCACTGCTGGCTCTCGTCCAACAGACAATATGCTCATCGTGTCAGTCTGGCTCATTCTGTCTGTCGACCTGGGTTTTTTTCCTCCCTGTTCATGAAAAACAACACACATCTCACAACTGACAGATTATTGTTTGCATATCTGCAACTCTTAGTCCATTCAGTAACCTTATTTCAAGATGAGACTGTGTGGTTATAATGCATTTCGTGTAGTCTACATTTAGTTTTACACAATAAGCCAGACCATTATTTATTTTTTGGGGTTTAAATATTAATATATAAATATTATACTGTATATTTTCTAAGGAGGGAAAATGCTGGTCAATCCTCAAAACACTCATAGTTCAATCATTACCACAAAAATCATATCTTAATGTATTCTTGTTAATGTTGTTTTCCCATCCAACTCAATTAGCAAACTGATGGCATCAACCATTCACCTCTATTAGAGGAAAGCCCCACCAGCAGGATGTACGTGGCACTCAGTTATGAAAAAATTAATATACTCCCGGATTGACAAAACATCTTCTGTGGCTAATGTTTAATGTTTCATTGGTATACAACCAGAGTTCCACTTCCGGGTTTCCGCGCCGGTTCGTGGTCGTAAAGATCAACGGGAACAGATGAGAGACAGTCAGATAACTAGCATGTGTTTTAGTTCAAATGAAAGTAACGAAATAACCGAGAAACTAAATGTCTTAAAATCAAATGTATTTTTCTCCATAGGAAGAAATGAGTAAGTACCATCCCTTGATAATGAAAGACTATCTCACCCGTAGTCCCGGTGTTACGCTTTACCAGGCGGCCCTGTTAACTGGCTACTTTTCACCAATGAAGCATCCCATCACAAAGGGACTGAGGTAACATTAAGAACACAAAGAAAATAGAATTTATGTACAAATCTTGAACGAAACACGATTTGTCAATAACGCAAGAATTCATGTGCTAATTATGTCTTTTACCCAAATGTCTACCAGGATAAAGTGATGACATTTTGGACAGACAGGGATGTAAATTGCAGCACACATGTAAGTTGACAATATTTTTTGTTTTTCCTTAGTTTAACTTGACCCTCAACAAACTGGGTGTGTGATTTGAGTTTGAGTTTAAGTTTAGTTTATTTCGATCAGCAAAATATACAACAATCAGAATTCCACAAAAGAAGAAAGTGGCTGACCGAAAGGGTCAAGGCTGAAGCTATCTAGCTTATAAGTGCCCTAACCTATGATTTCTCAAAAAACTTATTTCAAAGAACCATATATATATATATAGATACACATATATTCACAGACATACATATACATACACATACTTATATACATAAAACAAAACAAACAAACCAGAATTTCAAGAACGTGTCCCCGTTAACCGTTACTTATTACTTATTATGCTGTTTCGTCGATAATAATAATCATTTATTTTATAATAATAATCTTCTCCAGAGTCATGTCTTTACATTTCTTCTTAAATATCACCAGATTTTTACTTTCTTTGATGTCATCAGTTAAAATATTCCACTGTTTCACCCCACTCCGGTGTCTTTCACATCAGGTCATTTGACCTCAACCAAGACAAAGGAGGGTCCTCGCGTTGCTATGCCGACTGGCTCCAAGGTGTGGAGCATCGGGCCGGATGATGAGAGCACATGGAAAACTATTTAAATAGCAGCTCTCTCTGCATGGCTCGAGTTCCACTCCTCTTTTAGCGTCGGTCTTCAGGGCACTCTTAATAATCCTGGCAGAGAACATTTATTTTTTAAGTGGATTCAGGCCTCACATGAGCTGCCTCACACAATCCCACTCTGTAACGCATGCTTACAGAGTGGGATTTTGGATTAATCCTGCCTTCCCTCTTCAATAATCCCTGACATTTCCTAGCATTTCAGGAACAAAAATGCAAGAGTTCAGCCCAGCGACCAGTCATGAAATGAAATGTTGGAATGCTGCTCCAGCGCCATCACAGCCGTGTCATGCCATGTGCACATGCATGCAAACGCATCGCATGCATGTGTCTGTTTTGCATCTGTCCAAAGCAGTTGACTAAATGTCCTCGACCAATCCGCTCGTACTTCTGCCTCTGTCGACTAATTGTCTTATTGATGTCAGAATGTAATGACAGAGATATAAATGTATGTTATGTTATTGCTTACCGTATCTTAAACACAACAATCAGAGGAGCTTCCCGAACTCCGCGTTCCCACCCGAAGGTTGTGTTATGGGTTTGGGGAGTCTGATAAGAAAGTGATAATGAACCAGACGGAAGGAATATGTCAACTAGTCCTCAGTTCCACTTCTCCTTTGTTGTTGTGTGTGTGTGATTAAGCTTTCAATAAAAGGCTGGACCAAAGGGGTGCTCGGCGGAATGTCTTGGAGGTCGTCGTGCTCGAGCACGCGTCTGAGCTTCCCCTTTGGCCAAAGCTTTCAAAGATACTACGTTGTCTGTGATTCATTTCTCACCTCCTTGACCGTGAATATTTTACATGATATAGAGAGGAAAAAACCTATCATAACTTGGTGCCGTGACCCGGATCCCAACATACCCATCGGCTGGATTTTTCTTTTCCTGCGGAGCCACTGACACCTGTGCAAGGCCCCGACTGATCATCGGATTAAGAGACCGCTCAGCAGTGGATAATAATTTCTGCAGAGAGGGGATCCAGTCGTGGATTGACGGGATCCGCGGATCGGAAGACCGAGGAGACTGACCCAGACAAAGTATGTATGGTTTTGCCCTTTTGCGAAAAATAAAGGTTGATTACGCCCGTAAAAATAAGGTTTTGCCCTTTTTGCGAGAAATAAAGGTTGACTACGCGTCGTAAAAATAAGCTTTTGCCCTTTTTGCGAGAAATAAAGGTTGACTACGCGTCGTAAAAATAAGTGTTGTGAACTAATACATATTCGTGGGAGGTTATATGTGTTTGTTTAGCTTTGTTTGTTTATATTTGTTTGTGAATGAATGCTGTGACTCTATTGAATCAGCGTCGCCCGACCTGTTCAATTAGACAACCACAGATTGACAGGTTTGGGTAAAGAAACAAGGAAATGTACTAATACTATACGATCACACCATAAACAATGGGTAATTCTCACGGAAAGCCTGAAGGCGAATTTTCAGGCGACACATTGTTTATGTTCAAACAGGACTCAGATAGTGTGAAATATCTGAAGAAAAAAAAAATTTAAAAAAATGAAAAATAAAATGGAAAACAAAATACGGCTTTTCCGGCGAACTAAACGTTTTTGAGATAGAAACAATCTGTAAAAATCTAAAAACCATCGCCATAGAAAACAAAAAACCCAGACTCAGCGAATCAAAACACCACGAACTAAAACAAGCAGAACAGTGGGTCCGAGCAGCAAAAGAGAGGGCACAAGCCCAAGTAAAAGAAAAATTATGGGCTACCAAGAAGTCTATTTAAGGCCGTGGCTATTTTGAGTCATGGGCGATGCCATGTCTCAACAGGAGGGATGGTATCTATGATAGAACAATACTTCTATACAATAAATATACAAAACTACTTAAAACTTTTTTGTAAAGCATGTGTAACATGCATCAAGCACAACCCTCAAGGAAACCTTCGCCCGAAGCGAGGCAGGTTCCCGCTCCCTGAATACCCATTCCAGGTAATGCACATGGATTTCATCGAACTCACGCCATGCGGTCATTACAAATACTGTTTAGTAATGGTGGATGCATTTTCCAAATGGGTAGAAATTGCACCAACAACGAAAGCAGATGCTGAAGCAGTGGTGAAAGCCATATGCAAATATATTCTGCCCACTCATGGCATTCCAAGACGATATACAGTGACAATGGCTCACACTTTGTAAACGAGGTAGTAACAAAACTAAGCGTCATTATGGACATTGAACTAAAAAATCATTGTGCATACCACCCACAGAGTGCCGGATTGGTAGAGCGAACCAACGGCACCATAAAAAGCAAACTGAAGAAATGCATGACTGAAACAGGAAAACCTTGGCTGGAGTGCATAGACATTGTGAAAACATACATGCATATCGTTCCGACCCAAACGGGCCCTACCCCATTTGAAATCATTCATAGACGACCCTACCCCCTACCACTAACTCACCCAGATTTAGAGCAAGTGGGTGAGAAAGAAACAATAGTGGAGTACATGAATAAGATCATGATGGGAGAGGAGTCAGGAAGCAAATGTCTTGCCAGATTCACCTGTCTCCCCATTATGTCTGTACAGGTCGGCGACTGGGTCTTCATCCGCCATCAAGAAAAAGACGTGGAGCGACGCTCGCTGGGAGGGACCATTCCAAGTCCTTCTGACGACTGCAACCGCTGTAAAGATAGCCGAGAGGACCACTTGGATACATCTTTCCCATTGCAAACTGTTCCCTACAGAAATCCCGGACCAGTGCCCTGATCCCGAGACGACCACGAGCAGAGGGGAAGACTGACTTCAAAGGGGGCTGTCCGCTTAAAAGACAGCCATCTCAACGTCAGTGAAGAAACCAACGATCCCTGCTCTTAGGTGTCGGCTCGGGTGATGGAGCGAGAGGTCCCGAGGAACTCAAACGAGAGGAGCCCATTGAAACGACCGCGTACATTCATATGTATGATGACATGGGAAGACCTGTCAATGCTCCCGTTTAAGAAAATATAACGTAAACTTTTGGTTTAAGCTTGGATGACATAATTGTGTAAAACTCCTCACAAGGAACGGACAATTATTGATGTGAAGCTGCTGACTAAAAAGTTTAATTCCCAAAGAGATTGGTGTGGTGTTACTAACAAATTATGTGTAAGAAAAAAAGAATAATCATGATTCTGCTTGGACTGCTTAACCCAAATACGTAAATCACATGCTGCTTAGAAATTAGACAAATAAAATGAGTGCCCTTATTGACCATGTTTAAATAATAAGCAATAGCATAAACAGGAGGGAACTGACAGAGATATAAATGTATGTTATGTTATTGCTTACCGTATCTTAAACTCAACAATCAGAGGAGCTTCCCGAACTCCGCGTTCCCACCCGAAGGTTGTGTTATGGGTTTGGGGAGTCTGATAAGGAAGTGATAATGAACCAGACGGAAGGAATATGTCAACTAGTCCTCAGTTCCACTTCTCCTTTGTTGTTGTGTGTGTGTGATTAAGCTTTCAATAAAAGGCTGGACCAAAGGGGTGCTCGGCGGAATGTCTTGGAGGTCGTCGTGCTCGTAGCACGTGCGTCTGAGCTTCCCCTTTGGCCAAAGCTTTCAAAGATACTACGTTGTCTGTGATTCATTGCTCACCTCCTTGACCGTGAATTTTTTACATGATATAGAGAGGAAAAAACCTATCATGTAACGCTTCACCTCTTGACTTCACCCACACTATTGAGCTTCAGAGTAGCTGGACGGTTTGATTGTGTTACCTTCAGACTGAGCCGGGCGAGCTGTTTGCGTTAGCTGCATATTTATCTTACAAACATGCAAACAAACAAAGCGAATAAGCACATTTCCCAAATGTGAAACTATTCCTCTTGGCTTTCTGTATATTGTGCGTCCTCCTATCAGTTAAATGTATTTATTCATAGCATCCCAGCTTTGAATTAGTCTCTCTGGACTAAACATGGCTTGTTGTCGCTTGTCGGCTCACGTTAGATTTGACTGTCACGACAAGGACGGAAGGTGAAGGCCTTTTATTTCTTGAAAAGCTCTGATGACACACTGGGATTTCCTTTGGAGACCTGGAGAGACACACACGGCCGTTATCAATCCAACTGCGGCGATAAACTAAAGCCAGAGCTCACACTGCAAATCAATGACACGCCTCATATACTTCCCTCAGACAAATGTGTTTGTGGTCCGCTGTGACACACATTATACCCTGGAGACTTGGTGTCGTTTCCTCCGAATGTAAAATGTTGTGGACGGTGCTCCATATCCTGGCTCCTAGACGGCCTCCTGGATGATGAGGGATGCGTCGTTGCCATCGGATGAGTGTGTGAGAGGATGATGTTGAACGCTGCGAGTAAATATAATGAGGGGAATATTTGGATTCTTCTTCTTCCTTCTAATGTTCAAACCTATTTGGCGTCTTTTCTCCGACTCCACCGCTCTCTCCCTGCTATTCCCCCATCTGTCACTGTGTGTGTCCATGTGGCCTCTGAGCTTTAAGCACAGCAGAGGGACCAAATCAGTGTGGACTGCCAACACAGGGCACACTATGATTTACATATACAGGACTGTCTCAGAAAATTAGAATATTGTGATGAAGTTCTTTATTTTCTGTAATGCAATTAAAAAAACAAAAATGTCATGCATTCTGGATTCATTACAAATCAACTGAAATATTGCAAGCCTTTTATTCTGATTTATTGCTGATTATGGCTTACAGCTTAAGAAAACTCAAATATCCTATCTCTAAATATTAGAATATCATGAAAAAGTATACTAGTAGGGTATTAAACAAATCACTTGAATTGTCTAATTAACTCGAAACACCTGCAAGGGTTTCCTGAGCCTTGACAAACACTCAGCTGTTATAAATCTTTTTTTTTACTTGGTCTGAGGAAATATTAAAATTTTATGAGATAGGATTTTAGAGTTTTCTTAAGCTGTAAGCCATAATCAGCAATATTAAAAGAATAAAAGGCTTGCAATATTTCAGTTGATTTGTAATGAATCCAGAATGCATGACCTTTTTGTTTTTTTTATTGCATTACAGAAAATAAAGAACTTTATCACAATATTCTAATTTTCTGAGACAGTCCTGTATATATATATATATATATATATATATATATATATATACAGTGGACTCAAACACAAAACATGCACACCGAGTGATATTTTTTTGTTTTTGTTTTGTTAATTGTTTTATGTATATGTAGGTATGTGTATTTATGTGTGTATATATGTTTATATGGGTGTGTGAATTTGTATGCATGTGTATATGTTTATATGTATATATATATAGGTATATGTATATGGTTCTCTAAAATAAGTATTTTCATGAAAACATAGGTTAGGGCACTTATAAGCTTGATAGCTTCAGCCTCGACCCTTTCGGTCAGCCACTTTCTTCTTTTGTTGAAATTTTGATTTTTGTATATTATTGCTGATAGAAATAAACAAAACTAAACTATATTCACTTCACGAGATCAGCGTAGGAAAACCGACTGAAAGAAGAGAAGATTTGAATGTGAAGAGGTGGAAACAAAAGGAGGAGGGGGTGAACGTGGCGCGCTGTGGTTTCCACGGTACACAGTGCGGCTCTCCTGCAGCGCCGCTGGAAACACTGACGCTAACGCACCATGACTCTCGCTGGAGGGAGAGGGATGGTGAGGTAGATGGATGGATGGTAGGATGAGAAGGACCCTCCGGAGTTGGTCGGCCTCCTCCTCCTCCTCCTCCTCCTCTCCTGTGCCAGATGAGCACAGCCGCCGGAGCCGGGAAATGGGGAAGGGAGACGGGGTGACTAAGAGAAATGGATGATGCCTTCCATGACAATGAGCTGCTTTTTCTTTCTTTCTTTTTGGTGTACCGTTAGCTGAGCTCTATTTTTTTGTATTCTCTTTTTTCACGACTGCCCAGAGACTTTCGATGAACATGCTCACTGCTTTATGTAATTATAGTGGAAAAAGGTAATTTAAAGCAGATGCTGTGTTAATCTGTGGATATGGGTGCAGAGCTCTTTAGTAGGCTAATCAAGCCATCTCAGACAGCAGGGAGGCGGATAGTAAGACGTGCACACAGTAAACATAAAGAGTGTAATGTTATATATATATATATATATATATATATATATATATATATATATATTTTTTTCCCTCTCAAATGATAGATCATTTCATCTGTTGATACAGCATCTTCCCCTCAGGCAGGCAGAGATGGCTCTGTTAGTGCCATTTTCCATATTGTAATTGTAATTGTAATTTAGACTCAGATTTAGATACTATATTATTTAGATTTGTTCGTTATAGTGATTGCATAATTGTATGTTATAATTTGCATTGTTTAGAATAATCAGAGGTGAGTTGTGACGTATTGAGCTCGCGCATTGATATATCAACGGGCGGACTTGTTTCACGTGCTCCAGAATTCAGTAAAAGGAACGGAGCGAACTCACTGTTTTCTACCGTTGTTGGAACACATTACACGCGTAGACTCGTTCTTTCCGTCTAAGAGTGGTAAAACTAATGGAAATGTCAAGAAACATCTACTGATGACACGAAGGGAGTTTTAGCCGCTACAGGCTCTATGTGGGCAGGCATGCTTGATCTGCATCCTGACCTTCACTTCTCATGAGTTGCGTTTCCCAGGCAGGAAGTCTGAGCCAGATGCAATGTTTCCCTTAATACAAGTATGGAATAAATGCAGGCACGTCATGGCTGTGTCTAATATGTTTCCTACTGAATCCACAGTGATTATGGGCTTACCACGATTTTAATTTCCCTGCCTGCACGCTGTAACCCCGTTTTCTAAATCCTTCAATGTGCATGCGGATGATATCTAAAAATTATAAATTGCAGTATAAAAAGGGTCACGTTGCTCTTTGCTGTTGTGTAATGCTCCCTCTCCCTCCTTGTCTGTAACTCCAGAGACGATTTAGATGCCGGTGCCTCAAACAGAGATGTGTTTGGGTGGTTTCCCTCCGATGATTCGCAGTGGAGCCGACAGTGCGTCCGTTCTGAACAGCATGACTCAGGGGTCCCAGAGGCGCGGCTGCAGAGTCGGTTGAATAGATAAGCACTCTGCCGCCTCAGGGCGCCGTGTGTTGCACTGAGAGACAAAAACAAACACAATGAGTGACATTGCTGACCGTGCTTTTGCCGTTAGAGCCCCTCGACTTTGGAACAACCTGCCGGAGGGGATAAGGCTTGCAGAATCAGTAACTTCTTAAAACCCGTTTTTATAGAACAGCTTTTAAGTGATCTAGTCTTTTTATGCAGAACGTTGGTTCCCCTAATTTAGTTTGTCTGTTTTTAATTTATTTTTAATTTATTTGGTTCTTAATTTATTTTCTATTTTTTATTTTAATTGTAATATATACAGTACTTTTAAATGTAATATTGGTTTCTTGCTATTCCACTTGTTTTGCTTTGACTCTCTGTGGAGCACTTTGTAAACATTGTTTTCAAAGGTGCTATATAGATAAAGTTATTATTATTATTATTATTATTATTATTATTGCCTCCTTGATGCTCCCCTGAATAAAGGAAACCGTGCTTCTGTATGAAATATAAGAATGCACGCGACTCCACGGGGATCAGAAAGGATTTCAGCATGGCTCGGTGGTGTTATGAGAGACACTGCAGCCGTCACAATTTGCCCTTGCACTTGACCTTTGTATGTCCTGCAGGCAGTGCTGTTCCTGGGAGCCACTGATAATAAAGATGGTCTGGCAGGGGAGATAATTATAAATAAATACACCCCCCCCACAGCCAAGCATGAAGCATGATGTTGTGCCTGTGAACTGGCAGGGCTTTGCATTGTGTTGTGTGTCATTAGAATGCATAAGCTGCCAAAGCGGAGCCAAGTAATTCATTATGTCGCGCCATGCTGTCGGAGCTCGTTATTGGCTGGTCCAGTTGCACCTGCGCTCCTGCGAGAAAGGACACCTCACCAAATAAGGACATGTGAGAGACCATTGATGGGATGACGAAATAGGAAATAACTGGAGAGTGTGGCCGCCTGGCCGGTTGAGATGGAGCCCTGAACCGGAGGGGAAGCACCGGGCTGATCGGGTTACATAAGAAGCCATTACATTTGCGGAACGTCTTTGCACTAATCCGCTAAAGTATTCACGTGCAGCCGGAGTAACACACACACACACACTCACACATGCGCGCGCACACACTTGTGGCTCTGAAGGCACATAAGCGCTTGCGTGCACGTGCATGGGCGTATATATGTTAAAGGGGGGGTGGGAGGAAAGAGAGCTTCATACATATAATCGTGTATCTGCAGTAGCTGCACGCCCAACGTTGTAAGACCGAACTGGCGGCTTGTGCCGTTCGCGCCCGTGACGAGTCCGCTGACGCGCCACTAGCCGCGCCACCCAGGAGGAGAGGAGAGGAGAGGAGTGAGCGACGGAACGAGCAAGGGACTGACTGGAAGCCGGCTCTTTCTTTTCTCCTTCCTTGACAGCGCGCTGTTGTGCAAGTCCCGAGGACGATATTTAACGGCATTCCCCGGAATCATCACCCAGGCTCTTCTGCAGAGATGGAGGTACCCGCCATGGCGCACAGCATCACCGGTCCATTAAGTCCCTGCGAGGGGATGATGAAGGACCTGAGCTTGGACGCTTTACAGTTATGTGAGCGGGATGGTAAGAAGACGTGTACCTGCTCTCCACTTGTGTGTGTGTGTGCGTGCATGTGCGTGTGCGTGTGTCGGTGCATTGCCCTATTGGTCATTTCCGAGCCGCTGGCATGCAGACTGTGTGTTTTGCCATTGGTTTCAGCTGCATGCTGGACCCTTATTGTGGAAGGAGTATAGCCTACAGGGGCCGGTTGCTCCACCGGTTTCCTGGATGGAGGGATGGTGCACCTCTGCGTGTGTAGAATAGCTGAGTGTCTCGACAGTGGCAGCACGGTTTTGTTCATTTCAAAGAGAAAGGACTGCTCCAAAGGAATAAAGCAAACTGAACATGCACAGGCGAGGGAACAATGTGCTGAGTGTCTTTATTTCAGCACCACAGACAGAGACCGGGAGCCACCCCGCCTCAAACTGCTGCTTCTTGTCCTAATCTCAGGGAGTTATCCCATGATTTAGAATTCATGATTAAATGTATCTGTGCACAGTGCATCACATTTTATCATTACCAAAGACGATTTTTAAAAATCATATATTCATATATATCTTTTCCCCATCCTGCAAAACTCACCACTGCATTTACATTTATATTTCAAGTCATCCATGCTGGATGGTCTGGTTGACTTCTCTGAATTCAAAAGTTGTTGGGGATAAATACCATCAAACCACAGATGATGTGAATTATATCTCATATAAGAGACAATCTATAAACTAGTTTTATTATGAGCAGTTTTTTTACACAAGAAGGTATGAATTTTAATGGTGGGGAGCACACAAAAAAGCAAGTCATCATCAGGAGAGACGAGAGGCTCCAACATGGCTGCACCCACGTGTGTGCACCGGCGGCTCAGCCCTGCACACCCATCAGTGCAATTACACACAACTGATTACACATCTGATGCATGGTTCCAGAGAGCCCCTCTTAATTAAGATTGCAGATTAAGTCGCATCCAGCAATACAATGAGATCACACCTTTTCACAGCTAAATTAAACTCTTTTCTCCTCTATAGCTATACCAGATTTTTTTTCCCCTCTGTATTTGGATCGGCCAGTTCGTGCACTGGTGGAGTCACTGGTGTGTCTTCATTGAGCCTCCAAAGGACCCCCAAGCATCTGAACACAGTGCAGTCATTGTACCACACCACCGTTTCTCATCTGCCAGATCTGCTGCTCGTAATGTGCTACAGCAGGATGTCGTTTATATCCTCTCTGTGCTTTGTGGGCCTGATTCTAAAGCTGTCATTTTAATCATGATGGATGTAGGCTGGGGCTGGACTTCTCGGATGGATCCCGAGCCAGCTGTGTGCAGGTTTACATGGTATTTGCAACACAACAGACACTTTTCTATGTATTAAATGGGCTGCCCAGTGTAAATAGTGTGTCTGTGTCCTTGAGAGACACGCATACTCTCTGTTTATGGAGCAACATTGTTCAAACAACCTTCTGTGCACATTATGCAGGCAGGACAATTGATGCTTGTTGTATCGCAGAGTAGTTTCTAAAATCGTGAGGTTAAATTGTGTTCAGAATGCTTTGCCGTGTTGTTTGGATTGTATGAGTGTCTCTGTTAATCTGACCAACCCCTGAATTTTGATGTCGCAGTTCCTCTCGCAAGATGACCTCCAGATGTCGAGTTTACACTTCCCCTGCCACACCCCATGTAGATGACTGCATAGCCCATTTTTAGCATTCTTGGAAATATACCGTTTCATCAGCTGGTTCAGACGTATGTTTCCCAAGGACGGTGTTCAATTCACTTTCCCCTCAGCTTTCTAAATGCATCTCCTGAAGCCATTAATATTTCATCGTCAGCATGAGAGGCTCACGTGCCTATGGTGACCTCGCAAATGGAAATGCATGCAGCTTGAGTGGGCCTCCTGTCTGGAGGAGAGAGCTCTCGCACACTGAGGACTGTTTGAGCTTTTCAACGGACAAAGAAACGATGGGATACAAGTTGTCTTTGTGTGTCCCCTGTCTTCGTGCTGCAGCCTTTAACGGCTCAGTTTAGTGGCGTGGTTAGGACGTGACTATAGGTAGTGAATGTGTGTTGTGGTACATTCGCCTAAGTCTCTCCCGCTGGTGTGTAGAGGGCCTCCATGACGTTGGAGTGGCTACAAATTTGCCCCCAACCTCAGCGCGGTGGACTCTGTCGACGACCATTTTGATTTCGTACCCGCCGTTAATACGCACTCACAGTGTTGTGTATTATGAAGTACACACTGCATGTCTTGCAGGGCCTGTGTGCCGTGCCCGCGGACATAATTAACTTCATGATGGATGGCTGTCATTCTCGCAACCGAGTGCTGTGTCTGCACGGCCTGAAATACTGCTGCTCTGGAACCGCCTCGGTCTGGAAGTGTGTGTGCGTGTCCACGATAGACGGATAGACCGACTACTCGACAACGCCGTTGTTTCCTTGAATGCGGTGCCGAAACACTTTGAACAAAAGGATTTGCTTTTTAACACCCCGAGAAGACATTTTGCAAGATTTAACATGCAGTCGGAGACATGACAGTGAAGGGGCCGCATGTGCTGCATTTCAGACGTTATCAAAATGTTTAGTTTTTTTTATTAGCCGCAGCAATGTGGCTCTTTGGATGGCGATGTTGGTGTGTGGGTCAGTCCACCACTGGCCATCATCAGGTCAATGTTCTTCCTTTTCCAATTTTTGTAAATGAACTCAAAGTACCCCTGTGTACCAGTACAGTCTCACAGAGGCTGTGGCAACTCGTGTGGCGCTCACCCGCTCTGCTCCAGCATGGCGTCGGCCTCGTGACGTCCAGGACTGTCTGAGTAAGTTGGCCTTCTGGTGTGGCCGATGTTCAGTATGAGCAGTTGTGTACCGTGACTGTGTTGGCAAGAGTTGCAGGTACATGTTACGCTGCCACTTATCGGCTGCATAATATATTCACTTGTGACTGACTGTGCTACATAGTTCTGATCGCTGTTTGAGATTGATTGCCGAGCGGTCGGGCCCTCAAAATCCATTTCAAACATTAATGCAAAAATAAAATTAGTATTTTTTTTTTTGGGCCTGACTTTCTGAAGTTGTATAGAAACCCTTCTGTTGAAGATTATTTTCAAGCTTTTTTACTGCCAAAAAAATATATTATAGAAGGAATTTACACCAGCTTGTTTTAAGGAATGTAAATGAGAAAAACATTGACTCATTCTGGTTGTGGAAAGGTTTAGAAAAAACAGATCCAACCTCCCTCAAGGTCTTCTCTATTTAATTAATTTGTAAGAATAGGATCAAATCACTTAATCTCTAAAGGTGGAGTTATTAAACTGTATTTACCGTTTTTTTCTTTTTCTTTTGCTGTTCAGGAGCTTATTGATGTGTAAAAGGTAGACCACTGTAAGTGTAAGCCAGCATTGTTTAGGCTCCGCCTCCGTCTGACTCGCGCATTGAGAGGAACAAAGGCCAGATTTCCAAAGGCCCGCGAACATCGATGTCTTGTGGGTGTCTGCTGCGCTGCTCAAGTCTACAGTTCAATTTCTGAACCTAAAAAGTAGGAAGCTCGACTGTCTGAAGCGAGTGCCCATTTGCACGGTCAGAAACGATAGCACGAACATAATCCACCAACAATACTCAATTCCCAACATTAACGTTGACCAAAGCTTTTGCAGACCTTCAAATAGAGCTTCGGTCTCACACGCTGGGCCCTTTTTATCACCAACTGCCACTGTGAGCGAGTACGTTTTCATTATGCAGGTCGCCTGATTGGAAATCAGATCACAAGTGAGTCGCAGTATCAAGCCAGGTGTGAGTGGAACAAATCCAACCTCGGAGAGCCATTAGGATGGCTCTGCGTAAGCATGTTAACAAGATGTGTATTGATCCTTCTGCATCTTTTGCTATCCCACTCGTGATATTCGACTAGACGCAGAGGCCAATACCCAATAAAAGACATTTGATTGGGCTTAGCAGATTCATCAGAGAAGGCTTTTCATTTATTAAAACTGTTGAACCCTCTGCACTTGTGTGCCCAGAGTGTGTAATCACAGCTCCTAAGCTCCGAAGTAAGGTCTCTCAATTAGTTTAATCGTGATTGGGGAAACGCTCCGCCTCCTGCACAGCAGTATTATTCAAATCAATTCAGTTTATTTTGTACAGCCCACAATCACAAATTAGAAAAATTTTCCTCAGAGGGCTTTAAAGTCTGTACACATACGACATCGTTGTCCCAGGACCTCACATCGGATCGGGAAAAACTCCCAAAAAACGGAGAAAAAACCTTTCACAAGGAAAAAAAAAAAGGGAAGAAACCCTCAAGAGAGCAACAGAGGAGGATCCCTCTCCAGGATTGACAGAAGCAATAGATGTCATGTGTACAGAATGAACAGCGTTACAGAGTTCCAACACATTCAATGAACATGACAGAAATTATGAATGAGGAGTCGGCATGGACCACGATCCAGACCTCCACAATCCATGAAACAGAAGGAGGTGATGAGGAGGGACATCAGCAGGGCCACGGAGGCAGGAGTCCAGACCATGATGCAGAAGGCATCGCAAAGGGCCAAGGAGGAAGGAGGCCAGACCCAGGCCAGTGGCAGGATGCAGGATGCAGGAAGCAGCGGCAAGGAGTCACGGGGCAGGAGCCAGGACCAGCTCCAGACACAGCCAGGTCCAATGGACCCTGTGAGGCGAGAAGGCACAAAGATTGGGAAAAAGTAGAGTGAGTAATGTGCAATGAAGAGACGTGAATTTCTCCAGAAGGAGATAGAGGAGAGAGGAGGTCAGTGTATCCTAAAACACCCCCCAGCAGTCTAAGCCTAGAGCAGCATCTCTAGGGGCCGGACCAGGTGAACCTGATTCTGCCCTATAAGCACTATTAAAGAGGAACGTCTGTAGTCTCCTTCAGTGCCTCCCGGACTGAAAGTGGAAGTTGGTTCCATAAAAGAGGAGCGTGATACCTGAAGGCTCTGGCTCCCATCCTACTTGTAGCCGAGTGAAAGAACGAGAGCTGAATTCTACGGGCTACAATACCAGCCCATAAATCTAAGTCCGGCTGAGGGTTTCGGTCTCCCGTGTGAGATTGTAAAGGGTTTGACTTTCCCTTACCGCCTGACCTTCGTCCTTATGCGTTTCCCCCTCTTCCATCTTTCATCTTGGATTGAGTCCTAAAGGATTCAGAGTGCAGCACTGTGCGAGGCAGAGCTGTTTTAGGAAATTCTATATATGAGTTTTTTGAGTATGTGTTATTATGTTTTATATTTCTTTGCCATAAAAAAAAAAAGAGAACGCATTCAGAACAGTGAACAGTGGGGGTTGCAGATCTCATGAGCATTTCATTAGATTTTTGTAAAGCGGCATTCTTCAGAGCCAGTTTTTATTTGTAGCCTGAAGAGTTTTACGTAAGCAGTATCTGACTGCATGGGCAATGCCTCCGTTTTCAGGTTAATTAGGAGAGCGTTAGAGGAACCCGGAGCTAAACCAGCAGCCAAGCCACGAGAGGCAAGGAGGCCAACGCCTGCATGGGGTCTCCTGTCAGAGCTGTAAGGGACAGATCAGTGTTGTTGACATCAAACATTTAACACAGAGACGCTACTACTCTTCTGGCACAGCGCAACAACGGAGTTAGCAGGTTTTTCATGTTTTATGTTTTCTATGGATGCACCAAAATTGAATATTGTGCCATGACTGTCTCACATAGCTGATTTGGGTAATGGAGACAATGAGGCTGGTTTATTCCATTAAATTATTCACTATATATGATAAATACTGGAATTTTAATTTTTGTTCAAGTTTTGTTGCTGTTATAAAAAAGTGCATGGTTGAATTGTAATTCTTTTATTTTGAAGGATTCTTTGCCAAATTACTGTTGCGCGATAAATAATTTAGTACATTTATATCTACATATTTATTTGTTACATTTTGTTTTATAAATAGTTTAAGCTTGATGTTTATTTAGGGCATAAAAGAAAGATCCTAGTCACTTCCACGCATACAGTTTATTAATTAAACACTGGTGTTGTATCGATATTCAAAGGGCAGGTATCCCGCATGAAACATTTGGATTGGTGCATCCAAATGTTTTTGTTTTTTACTGTTAATAATGGGTTGTGTACTGATTTTGGGAGAGAATGAATGACATGTTTATGATCTAAAATCAATAATAAATGCTTGTGATCACACAATATGCATAAAATAGCTGCTGAATCTCTTTATATGTGGAAATTAGACAAACGGCTCCTCATTATTATTCACATTTGAAGTACACTGTGCATGCTCTATTACCCATCACTTGTGTAAGAACTGTACTTTGGCACTTCTGAAAACTTGCAGATGAATGACAACGATGTTGTTATTTATTTGTTGAAGGTCAGCAACAGAGAGTTGCTGACATCACCGTCTGGTCCGTAGAGCTGACAGAGCTCTGCTCTGCTATGTCTGCTCTCAGGCTGAGACAAACTGCTCCGCAGGGTAAAGTATAATAAGATGGGCTTTAAATGTCCACCAGCAGCAGCAGACCAGATGCTTTCACATGCGGAGAGGTTTGGGAATGACCGCATTAAGGACGAGAGCCAAGTTCTGCCAGGCTGAGGATGTAACGGCTGGCCTGTTTACATTTCACACACACGGGACTCCCCGACTGCCTGTAACCACTGACGGAGTCAAGAGTTTATGTCATGTGCAGTGAGTCGGCTGTTTAAATGCCAGGAATGACTGAAGTTTGAAGATTTCTATTCAAAAAAATCAAAAAGATTTGTCTTTATCACTGAAAGTGCAGATATATACAGATCTGGTCCGATCCAAGCACGGACCAATTGGAAGTCTTTCTTTCAGTTGTTGTGTTGAGTAAATAATGTTTGGTAATCAGTTAGTGGTGATTAGGAACTAGGGGATAAGGAGAAAAGTAGAAGCACGAGGTATTGTCCGATCTGGTGGTAAAGAAGGGGCATTTATCTGTTTTGGATGTTTCTTGTATATTCATCTGAACACACTAACAGTTTACCTCCACGCCTTCCTTTTTGTAATAATTGTTTTCATCCTGTCACACCATCTCGTCAATCCAACTCCCCTCACCTGCCTCTGATCACCTCGTTAGTCCCTCATTCCCTTCACCTGGTCCTCACGCCCTTCTCACCTGCAGCCCATCCCCTCATTCGTCCCTCACTATTTAGCTCCCTCACTTCCACTTGTCCTCTGCCAGATTGTCTTGTGTTTTCGTGCCAAGTTCTCCAGTGTTATTAGAGTATATTCCTGACCTGCCTGCCTGCCCTGACCTCTGATTCTCTGCCCCGCTGGTTTTTGGACTTGTTTGCTTCTTCGACTGATCTCCCGGTTTTGACCCAGCCTGTTTCCAACCAAAGACAGTCATCTTTGTTACTCCTGTCTGAGTCGTGCTTTTGGGTCCACTCTAATAGCACCGTGACACACACAAAGACCCACATACACTATATATGTGTAGGAATTATCTTCTGGTTTCCGAAACTGAATCAACCGACAAGTGCTTGTCTGTTGTGTGGAGGCGAGACCGGAGAGTCCACCCAGCAGAGAAGCATCTGCAGGTTGATTCAATCATCAGTTTTGGGATAACTCTTTTATGCCGCCCTCTGTCAGCTGATGAGTGGAGATGGAGGCTCCCGCTCTGCCGCCTCTGTCTTTGTTAACTCACGATAGAGTCCAGCCGTGTTGTGCATTACTCCCAAATTCTTGTATTTTACTCTCGTGTTTATACCCCAGAGAACACACAGAAAACCTATTGTTGCCTTGCCAAGTGGGCGTCCCCGAGTGTGTCGCAAGGTCTATATTCATCCTAATTCTACAAAGCTCTCATTCAACCATGTTTGGACATTCCCAGTGTGCACTTTCGGCTGTAGACGCTTGCTTCATGATGCGTTCCTAGCTCAGAGAAATGTAAGATGTTCCAACTTATTTGATGGAAACGATGTTGCACTAGGACAAATAAATAAATTAACTAGAACGGGCACTCGGTAGAGGGCATACCTTCGCATATCACAAGATTGGGCATTGAATTATGAACATTTTAGCATTAGTTGCCAAAATCGAATCAAATGGTCCCCGGATAATAACAAACCATCCCACCAAATTTCATGTGATTCAAGAAGATGTTGACCTTTTCATGACCTTGACCTTGACCTTTGACCCGATCGATCCCAAAATCTAATCAAATGGTCCCCGGATAATAACCAACCATCCCACCAAATTTCATGCGATTCAAGAAGATGTTGATCTTTTCATGACCTTGACCTTTGACCCGATCAATCCCAAAATCTAATCAAATGGTCCCCGGATAATAACCAATCATCCCATTAAATTTCATGCGATTCGGTTTAATACTTTTTGAGTTATGCGAGTAACACGCATACAAATAAATAAATAAATACACGGCGATCAAAACATAACCTTCCGCATTTTCAATGCGAAGGTAATGATCCAACTTAATTAAATAGGTCTGTGACGTCAGCAGCATTTAAAATGCTATTGCTGCCGGCTCCTGTGTATCGCCTGCAGTGTGATGCATCGTACCGCTGGTTATAAATGGATCCGTTTCTTCTGAGTGGAGATTTAATCTACAGCGTTTGAAATATTTAGGGTAGTGTGTGAGTATGTGCGTGTGTATTGTGGGGATGATGTGTTTCCATGGCAACATATATTGTAGTCTTTAATACTGGCGGTGCGTGCGTGCGTGTGTGTACGTGTGTGTGTGCGAGCACACGCTTTATTACTGTTCCTGCTGTCTGAAATAATTACTGAGGAACTGCAGAAGTATGGATTTGGACAAAGAGAAGCACATAATATTTCTGAGAGCTGTATGAAGCTCGGCCAAGATACATTATTCAAACTGTATGCATTGCTGCTTTAAATCCAGTTTCTCAGATAATAGAAATGTGATTGATAATCATTGATATACGCGCAACTGATATCTGTACAGTTTAACATCATATTTAATGACATGAATGTGATGCAATGTTAATTTCTTCTTCTTCTTTTTTTTACCCCACAGCCAGTAAATCCCAGGACGGCACGATCTCCGAGTTGGAGGAGCTCCCGGTTCCTCAGAACATCAATATCAGCAACATCACCTGTGACTCCTTCAGGATCTGCTGGGACATGGAGGCGCGCGGCAAGGAGCGCATCACCCACTACTTCATCGACCTGAACAAGAAGGAGAACAAGAACTCAAACAAGTTCAAACACAAGGTAACGCTGCAGATAAACATCGTTGGAAGGCAGCGCTCGAGCTGTGACTCGACACAGTGACTCGTGTTGTTGTCTCGCTGCAGAGAATATGCAACGTTTCATAAACACAGAAGACAAGTGTCAAGAAAAAGATGTTTTGTGCTACAAAATATCAGTAGTAGACACAACTAGAACAACCCTAACACTAAAGTAATCTGATATATATTAAGTCCAACTTGGTTCACTGACTGCGTAACACTGGGCACCTGTGGTTATATGTCGGCGTGGGTAGCTTCAGGACCAGTATGCACCAGGGTGGCCTATGGCTTTTTACCCAATCAGTAAACCAATCCTAAAACTAAATATATTCAAACAACAATCACAATGAACTAAACTAAACTAAAACTATCATAAGAAAAAAAGCTCTTCTAACATATCAAAATATAACCTGAACTAGAACGGGCACTCGGTAGAGCGCATACCTTCGCATATCACAAGATTGGGCATTGAATTATGAACATTTTGGCATTAGTTGCATGACAATTGGATAAAAATGGACCGTGCTATGGTAAAAAGAAGATTTTGACCTTTTCATGACCTTGACCTTTGACCCGATTGATCCCAAAATCTAATCAAATGGTCCCCGGATAATAACCAATCATCCCACCGAATTTCATGCGATTCGGTTTAATACGTTTTGTGTTATGCGAATAACACGCATACAAATAAATAAATAAATACACGGCAATCAAAACATAACCTTCCGCATTTTCAATGCAAAGGTAATAAGCAATGAATAATCAATATTACTTTACAATAAAACTAAATACAAATGTCAAAATAAATAGCTCCAACCGTATAGTTTTCCTGGAGTTCGTTTCTTTTTTTTAAAACCTGCATGAGCCTGATTGATCTCCACAGACATTACTATGTGTATTAAAAACTAATTTACATATATATATTTTACAGTATAATCCATCAAAGTCTTTATAGGTAATGTGAATCTATAAGTGATGCAAACTGTAAGTGAACCAGATTTTGTCAGGTCTTTGTGACGGGGTGAGGCTCAGGCGCAGAGAGACAGGCTGGATGCAATATAAATAACAAAAAAGCACTCTTTAATGAGGCAAAACAGTTTACAAAAAAACAAGGTCCAAAAGGCGCAGGCAAAGGATCGTCGGTCAGGGCAGTCAGGGTCGAAGCAGGCAGGATCAGATACGACAGACAGGACGACGGGAAAAAGACACGGAACTAGAGACGACAATCCGACAGCAGACAAGGGAAAGACTGACACAATATATAGGGGGGAAACACAGGTGTACGACATCAGACAGTAACGAGACAAGAGTGGCTGAGGGCAGGTGCAGGGAATTAAACAATTAAGACAGAGAAGACACAGAGGAGACACGGAACACAGGAGAAACAGAACCGGGTGTTACAGATTTCTTTAAGTAAAGCTGTCATTCAGGGTTCAATTTATGTTCTCGACATATACTCTCCACTTGTGTTATTTCTTCTGTGTGTTGCCGTGACTACTTAGTGGACCGGCAGCGAATGACATTTGTCCCTTCGTGGCTATAACTGTAATTACATATGAGTGATTGCGATGCTCCGCTGCCGTGGTGATGCTCGCCGTGTGAAACCTAAAATGATTGCTTTGAGGCTGAAACATGCAACACAGGTGCAGCGTATTTTACCTCACGGTGAACTTTCTATTCACGCTTAAGGCGTACGTTTACTTTCTCTTTCTTCTCTCAAAGACACAGCGAGCCGTCGCTCTAACAGGCGCTCGGAGTCGCCGTCGCCGCAGCAGGGCGACTACTCCCGTCGTGCCGCTTCTTTTTCCTCCTGCGGTGTGTGTCGCTTCTCCTCTTCCTCGCCACTGACCACATCCTCGTATTTTGACTTTAAGTGTGCAGCAACAGTGTTGGCGGCTGAATGGATTGACTCTGTTGCTAGGCAGGGGCTCCTGGTCCAATCAATGAGCTGCTGAGGCCCACTGATGCTAGGGGGGAGGGGGGGTAATAGTGTACACGCATGAAGAAAAGGAACGCTTACCGGACGTGTGCATACAATGCGTACGTGTTTACGTTTGCACGCAGGTGTCTGCGAAATGCTTGTCGGGAAAGTAATGCGTAACTGGAGTATCTCCTGCTGACCAATGTCCTCTCATCCATCACCTCCTTTTTTTTTTCATCTCATCCTCCCTCCTTCAAGGATGTTCCTACTAAACTGGTAGCCAAGGCGGTGCCCCTGCCCATGACGGTTCGAGGTCACTGGTTCCTGAGCCCACGCACAGAGTACACCGTGGCGGTCCAGACGGCTTCAAAACAGACGGACGGGGACTACGCCATCTCCGATTGGAGCGAGATCATCGAGTTCTGCACTGCGGGTGAGTCAAATGCATCTTACAGGACCAACATGCCCTTTTCAGGACATCTGGACATCAAGTAGCGCCTTTTGATTTATCTATTGTTTGCCTATATGTGAGTATTTGTGCTACAGAGGTAATCAGGATAGAGCGCACTATGAGCGAGCGAAGGGAAAGATGGATGGAGAGATGGAGGAGGGGAGGGTGAGGTAAAGGATGGATTAAAGGAAGCAGGGGAGCTGCGCTGTATATGTTCCGATGCAGAGGTCACCCGGTTCAACAACGCTGGCGAGTGGCTTAGAGCGGGGGAGGGGAAAGGGATGAGACAGCTGAGATGGAAGGAGAACAATCAGCGGAAGTGTGTGTGTGATTAAGGTGTAGTGAGACAAATTGATGGAGGAGGCTTAATGATGTTGTTGATCCTCTGCATCTCAAGCAGGCCGTAGATGCTGCTGCTGCTGCTAAGACCTTCCTGTGAAATCCTCAGTTGAATTGTTGAACTAGCATTAATTCAATGATGTCTCACTGTCAACAGAACGAGCCTCGACTTGAAAAATAGGCGAAAGGTCGAGATAAAAACTATAGTCTTGAGTCTTCTTTCATGTTTGTTTCTTCGCCGTTTAATAAAAGAGAAATCCATTTACCCCAAATTGTCCGTCTCAGTGAATTCGAGCACTTGACAAGGAGAATTGGAAAGGGGGGAAAAAGAGCCTCGATCATTATGAACTTTATTATAATCTTTGGAGTTAGTCCACTCCCTTTTGTGAGTCCTGTTTACAGAGCGGTGAGTAAAAAGAGACGTTGCTAAATATGAACAGTTCATATTCCAGGCTTCGCTCCTGGTCAATGTAATAGAAGAATTTCCACTCATGTCATTTGAACACTTGTTTCTGATCTTCCTGATTTCCCCCGCGCTGCGTCTGTTTTCCAGATTACTCCCCGGTGCATCTATACCAGCTGATGCAGAAGGCCGAGGTCATCGCCGGCCGGATGCTGCGTTTCTCTGTCTTCTACAGGAACCAGAATAAAGAGTACTTTGACAATGCCAGGTAGGCGTGCCACACTTATTACTAGTAGTGTTTTCTATGCTTTAATTTTGATCGTTGTTCTTGTTACCGTCGCATTGAAAATGCGGAAGGTTATGTTTTGATCGCCGTGTATTTATTTATTTATTTGTATGCGTGTTACTCGCATAACTCAAAAAGTGTTAAACCGAATCGCATGCAATTTGGTGGGATGATTGGTTATTATCCGGGGACCATTTGATTAGATTTTGGGATTGATCGGGTCAAAGGTCAAGTTCATGAAAAGGTCAAAATCTTCTTTTTACCATAGCACGGTCAATTTTTATCCAATTACATGCAACTAATGCCAAAATGTTCATAATTCAATGCCCAATCTTGTGATATGTGAAGGTATGCGCTCTACCGAGTGCCCGCTCTAGTTTAGATATGTTTCTGCATCGCTTTACTCAACTCGTCTCCCTCTGATATCGTTGCTTTTCAAAACATCACTAACTATGACTGTGTTGTGCTGATTGCACATTGAATTGGACTACACATGTTTTTTAACAACTAATTTATTTTCCCCTCGCGGTTCTGTAGAATGTCTTATTTTTATTGTAAATGTCAAAATAAATACTGTATCGGGTTTTTAAACTTTTAAATAAAGAGTTGCTCATTCACAAATTTTTTCGAACATGTTAAATTCAAAATGTCGGCATCTGGTGCATTTACTTATCTTAAAGCCTTGTGATGCAATATGACATTAATATGACATTTTAGCGCAGGTTGCGCAACATATTAATAATAATAAATATTAAATATTGTTCATATCCTCCTGTAAAGATTGTGTGATGATGATAGTTGTTGTTCCCGGCTCGTGGGCTCTGGGGCCGTCACAATAGTACTAAAGTTATTCTGCAAACAATGTGACGACTTTGTCATTTTTTTATGTATTTCCATTGAGATAAAACCAGGAGAAAAAAACGTGTTTCGGTTGAAGGGGGCAGCTGCACAACGCAGTGACTATTTCCTCTAATCCGTACACGTGAGAGGAACTCGGGTGGCAGCCTCAGAATAATCCAGGGAATCATGATTTGATTCTTGCAAAAACATCATCAAAAGAAAAAGAACAAAAAGTATACAGAATTCAGCCTTTCAGACATTAGCGTGAACAATCATAACAAAGTATATTATGACATTTTTAATGAGAGTAGTATGTCTGGACTTTATTCATGATATTCTATTTCATGAAAAAGAAATGTATGGCATTATTTTTGACAATTTATCACATACTATATATACTATGTCATTCTTTTACATTTTTAGGATGTTTTTAAACACACACTTTAAATGGACTTTCTTTTAGTAAAGATTTTTTTTGCTGACTTTATTCAGGAAACTTATTTTACACAACATTTTTATGGCATTATTTTTGACATTGTATAACATACTATATACTATGTCATTCTTTGAAATTGTTAGAATGTTTTTACCACATACTTTACATGGATTTTAATGTTATTACATAATGTACAATTCAAACTATGCAATGTGTTTTTCATTAATACCATGATGTTTTCCCATTCAATTGGACAAAGCACATTGTTTCTGTACTAAAGCCACAGCTTGTGAGCACTCTGTGGAGCTTTATAACATGACGTCATCTGGATTGACTTCTCTCTTTTGGCTGAATAAAGGTGCTTCTGTTAAACTGCACCACCATGTGGGCAATAACGGTACTGACATGGGGTTGGGAACTGACTAATTCCATAATGCCCACAACAAAGCATCAGTTAAGGCTATAATGAGAACCTCTGGAGGGTAGCAGCTCCAATTACAATTGATAATTGGAGGTTTTAAAGGTCAGATTTACTCTGTGAAAAACAAAAATGCAGCTGCCACCGAATTAGTCATCGCTTTGAATGTTCATCTATTCATTTGTTTTCCGAGAGCTGCTTTTGTTTCCCAGCAGTGTGTCATCCTGACGGGGAATTGTTTTAGTTTAGTTTTTCAATCCAGCAATGTTCTCTCTCTTTGTTCCTGTCAGACAAATTGGACGAAGCGAAAGTAATTACTGCTCCAGAAACATTGAAACTAGATATGTTATATCGCGTTGATTAATCGTACACATTTATTCAGTCTCATACCGTCTCATACGCGGAATATTATTTTCACCCTGCTTTCTGCTATCTCCAAAATGACTCTGATCGTCTGAGGGAGAACACCGAGTCCAGATGTGTTACTGATGGTGTGCTATTTTTGCGTATATATTTAGTTTCCTCTGTATATTTAGTATTTTAGTTTTTAGTATTTAATATTGTTATTGTGTTTTATTTTGTATCTTTTGTTATTACCTTCGCATTGAATATGCGGAAGGTAATGTTTTGATCGTCGTGTATTTGTATGCGTGCGTGTTATTCGCATAAGTCAAAAAGTATTAAACCGAATCGCATGGAATTTGGTGGGATGATTGGTTATTTTCCGGGGACCATTTGATTAGATTTTGGGATCGATCGGGTCAAAAGTCAAGGTTAAGTTCATGAAAAGGTCAAACTTCTTGAATCGCATGCAATTTGGTGGGATGATATGGTATTATCCAGAGACCATTTGATTAGATTTTGAGATTGATCGGGTCAAGGTCATGAAAAGGTCAAAATCTTCTTTTTACCATAGCACGGTCAATTTGTATCCAATTGGCATGCGACTAATGCCAAAATGTTCATAATTCAATGCCCAATCTTGTGATATGCGAAGGTATGCGCTCTACCGAGTGCCCGTTCTAGTTTTTAATGCTCTTATGTGCACCCGCTGCTGTGATCCTGACATTTCCCCACTGTGGAACTAATAAAGGAATATCTTATCTTATTTGTTCCTTATGTTCTAAACTCCAGGGAGATGCAGGAGAACCGCATGCTGCAGGCGGTGAAAGACAACAGTGGCAGCCACGGCTCCCCCATCAGTGGCAAGCTGGAGGGCATTTACTTCAGCTGCAACACAGAGTTCAACACGGGCAAGCCTCCGCAGGACTCCCCGTACGGCCGCCACCGCTTCGAGGTCCAGGCCGTCACGCTCCTCAGCCCCGGCAGCAACCTTTACTTCGGAGACTTCTACTGCATGTACACGGCCTACCACTACGTCATCCTGGTGCTGGCGCCGAAGGGCTCCGCGGGAGACGAGTTCTGCAAGCAGAGGCTTCCCGCGCTGGACATCGCCGACAACCGTTTCCTCACCTGCAAGCAGGACGAAAAGGGCGACGGCAGTCTGGTGTTTCACCACGCCCAGGACGTCATCCTGGAGGTGATCTACACGGAGCACGTCGACCTGGCGGTGGGCACGGTGGCGGAGATCAGCGGGCACCAGCTGATGAGCATGTCCACGGTCAACGCCAAGAAGGACCCCAGCTGCAAGACCTGCAACATCAGCGTGGGACGCTAAGAAGAGGCCGCTTTTAGGAGAGGGAGGGGAAGGGGGAAGGCTAGTGGTGACTGACCTCTAAACACACACAGTAAGTCCACAGGTACGGATGAAGCAGAGCGAAACACGCATGAAGCAGCAGATTTAGCAGGCTCCCAGACATGCACACCAACATATCTCTATTCTCTAGTCTAAAGAGAGCGTCATTCCCAAAGAAGAGGGTACACACCGACACCTTTGTCTCCTCGTCTCAAAAGAGGTACCCTCGATGTTAAAAAGAAGAAAAAACGTAGCTAAAGATATCCCACACGTAAGGGACCGACAACACAGACCCATCCATCCAGCAAGTCAACCCTGGCGTACCGACGAAACCCTTTAACTTTATTAACACACTTGGGCTGCTTCTCTTCAATTTCCTCTTGGTATCTTTCAACACTTGTCCTATATTTTGTGAAAACTTCTGCCTTGTTATTATTGATATGCTGACGATTGAGTGTCCACGGTTCGTGTGGATAAGCATTTTTCTTGTTTCCAATTACTTTGACTGTTATTTCAGAAATGTTTTCTTCTTATTCCACAGTAGACATGTTCCCCTCCTAGTGGCACAGACTGGTACTACAATGTTCTAGGGCTGCAGCATCGATGGTCATCTTTCGTGATACCAAAGGTATAAAAAAACAAACCAGACATGAGACCTCTAAAGGATCTTAACAGTGAATACACATTTGAGAGGCTGTTGCGTTAGTACTAAGTCTTTGGTGACCAAGTGTGAACTACTTGTTAACCTTTTTTAAAAAGCATGATGCAGCTCTGTGCAGCATGAAAGCTGCTAGTACCTCGACCACAGCAACTGTTTCTGCAACAGTCACTCTTGTTTTACCATCAGAAAGTAGAACCATAAACTGTGTTTAGCAGAATAAATGTGAAAAAATATTTATTTTTATTGATACATTCATATATATATTATCTCTCTTTATAGAAAATGATATAAACCAGAAGTGCACAATGTCAAAAGCTCTGACCATTATCAACAACTGCATTTAGCGGGAATTAACTTCTTACAGGCAAACTGGGGGATAAACACTAATTTGACTGCATATAGAACTTGCAACGTTCTCATATTTTCCAACGTGAACACGTTCATTGAATTTTGATCAACTCTGAGATTCTTTACGCATATCATAGCACAATGTAGCACGAAAAAACTGACATGCACGAACACAAGTATTTCATTGATTGCATTTAAGCTTACACCTTCTTTTTTTTGCCAATATAGCAACAACAAAAAAAGAGAATGCTGTTTGTACATTAACTTTGGACAGAGCTGTCCAACAATAGTGTTATGGCGAGGACAGAAAAGGCAAGTAGCGTAGTGCCATAAAACAATGTTTAGTAACCGTACATTACTAATATGTAATAAACAAGTTGTTACAGCTCATCATACTTGACATAAATAAGTACTTCATAAAATACAGTTTGTGTCATAAATGACAACGGATGTGTTTTTTTGGGACGAACAACTGCAGTAGCGCAGCATCTCATTAAGACTTCCCATCCGCGTTATTCATGTAAAGTGCATCAACATCACGAGCATGGCATGAATCCACCGGACGTCATCGTGACGAAGGAATCTGGTTCGGTCTGAAAGTCCCACCGAGTCGACTCAACTCGTCTTGGTCGAGTCCCGTTTACTAAGCAGGGCCTCGAGGAGGCGGCGCTTCGCCTTGAGGTTCTTGTACTGGCGGTACTCCTCGGCCATCGGCCCGCGCTCCTCCTTCTGACAAGCCCTGTTAACGATGAAGAAACAAAAAGAGGCAAACAAGGCAACGCTTCAGCAGTTTCAAACGACCTGCAGCAGCTTCCACGACCGGTCGATAGTCCCTATGTTGCCTTACTCGGATCGCTTTGTACAGTGTGTATTGTAATCAAAAACTAAATGTAGCGTTTACTTCGGAGGACTAACATGTGCAGTACAACGGATGTGTCGAGTTCAGAGCCAACGTCCATCTCTTCGTCTCTCTCCTCTCTGTGCTGTGTTGACGTAACATTACGATGGAATTTCTTTTGTGGATGATGTTTTTTTTTCTCTTTGTTTTTCACAAGGCATTGTTGGAAACTAAATGTTCCAAGTTTATTAAATGACAAAATAAAATTCAAAAGACAAGTAGTTTGGATGTGTGTGTGTGTGTCACCTTTACCTGCCGGTCTGCCTGTAGAAGTGCTTCTCAAACTCTCGGAGCGCGAGGTGAAGCCTCCGCTTCTCTAATCGTGCCGTCTTGAGGTGATCCAGCAATTCTGGTCTGTAAAGTAAGAATCAAAGAAATCCTTTAGATTTCGCATTTAAATTAGCCACAACTCATCCAACAAAAAGCCTAAATAATCCTGAATGACGGATCTATTTGATCCCAAAAACTCACAGAGTGGTCAAATAAATTGGAAAATCACACCATGGAGCTGATGATGCGACAACCCCTTCACATACACAGTACCTGGAAGCTTCATGCAATGTTGCCATGGCGACAATCTGTGGCTGGAAAGCCTTCACGTCGTCCAGCGGGGACACCAGAGGGGTTTCGGTCGTTTCTAGGGACGGCAGAAGCGGCGGCTCATCGGAAGACTCGCGCCTGGACGAGTTCAGTCGGACCGGATGCATCTGGGGGCTTTGCTGATTCGGATGCTCTTCATCAGAGCTCTCCTCTTCCTCCTACGTAGACACAAACGCATAGAGGGTGGTAATGCTTGTCATGTGTAGCTCTCACATCTGGCCACTAGAGAGCAACAGAGTGACACTCTTTGCATGTCACGCTCAGTTTTATCCACACAAGTGAAATACAGTTGGCGTCGTTCTACAGATCCCATTATTATTACATTGGATGTTTACTTACGATGGTCGTGATGACTGCCGGCGCAGCAGAGCAAGGCAGCAGCTGCTTGACGAGACGGTAGCGATCGTAGAACGGTTTCATCAGAGTCCGCTCCTGCCTGGTACTCTGAGGACAGAAACCAACCCGGACAAGGAGATGAGAACTAAACCATTAAGGTGGAGCCATCAAATAAAAAAACAACACGCAGGAAGCGACGTCCAGATCGGTCTCACCGGTCGTCCGTGCAAATTCTCAAAGTAGAGGAGACACTTCTGCAGGCTGGCCTTCTCCAATGCCGTCTGGAAATGGGACATCTCCTAAACATGCACAGGGGAAACTGTTAACGGGTGAACCGCCCGATTACATAGATTATGGTCATGTTTTACGACTTAATTCAGGGAATCAGACCACAAACTCTATCTTACAATATACGAGGTCGTGAAAGCATTTTGGCAAAACCCACCTCCACACTGTCGGGAAGGCCCAGCTCTCGCCGCCTTTCCTTCAGTCGGTTGGTTATCATGTTGACGGTTTCCTCCATATCTGGCTTGGCGTTGCTGTCGTTAAGTAGCTGCAGTTCAGCCCCTGCGAGTGCTGCCTCCCTGTGGCCTGTGCTGGTACTGCATGTCTCCGCTGATGGGCTGAAGTCTCCCGGCCCCCGCAGACCCCCCTCTCCTGAGCGTCTCAGCTTCAGCTCTGAAAAAGACAGAAGTTCAGAAAGTAGAATGAAACATATACTCTGACATTATTGGAAACATCTGTTATGGTATACTATACTATACAAATGCCTTTTTGAAAGACTTGTTGGTAAACTTTTTATTGGCACATTATACCATGACATTCTTATGATATATTTATTTTATTGATTTCTAGGACATTGTTTCTGAAATACTATGACATAATTACAATATACAATATAGACAGACAGGCTTTACTTGTTGGGACATAACTTCCGAATGAGTACTTGTACATTTGATACTATAAGTACACTTTTTATTGATTATACTTCAGTACTTTTACTTGTAAGTACTGAAGTATTTTTACATTGTTGTATTTACACTTTTTCTCAAGCAATCTAAATACATCTTCAATCATTAAATCCTGCGTCTCAGTGTGTATTCGTGGTTTTGAAGCTGACCTTTAAGCTGCTTGCGACTCTTGATGAGCTCCTTCATCAGTCTCGCCACCTCTGGATGTGCCGTCTTGTCGTTATGTGCCGGCTGACAAAAAACAACACACTCGCATCACTGAAAGAACTTGGTCTCTGTCACTAAGTCTCTGTAACTTTACTCAGTACTTTGTCCCCTGGTCTGGGTGAGTCTATGTTTAACACCATTTTGTTCAGGAGCAGAAAGTATAGTTTCACAAAATGTAATCTTCCAATGTACCAGCAGAGGGAGTAACTCACTCTAGTAGTCCACAGCTTCATTTTGGAACGTTCTTGTCATTTATTTACTTATTTACTATTTCAATTAAATCATGACACGGCAAAATCCAGCTGACCGAGCATCTCTGATGTCGTCCCTCACCTTGTAGTGCTTCTCCTGTTCGAACCGCTCCTCAAAGCGCCTGATCCTCTTCTTCAGGGCGTGAATGTTTCTGCTGAGCACTAAGATGGACATGTGCAACTCTGTGTGGACACCGCTGGGAGCCCTGAAGGAAGAAACAGGATGTAAGGACCGTTAACGTGCATTCAACTATCACCATCAGCACTGATCTTTTTAAACCACTTCTCATTTGGAGGCCCAGCAGTAAAGAGAAATCCTTCTTATCCCATCTGTCGGTCTATTCCTGAACACAGTTGGTCTTACATGCGTATGTGCTGTGAGCAGGGTGGAGAAGGGGCCGTGTCGGGGTCCAGGTTGTAGCGCAGGCTGTGACCGAGGTTGGGGCAGCGAGGCGAAGGAATGGGGCAGTCGCTCGTGGAGAAACGAGAGAGGAGTGGGCTGGTTTTAGGGCCCGGTGGGCTCGGCAGGTAATCTCCTGAAGTCCCCTCAGAATGAAATGCAGTGGACAGGACAGGACTGGACTCTGATGAAAGAGGGGAGTCCATGAGTCCTGTAATAGACAGAAAGGACAAAATATCAACGGACATCCTGAAGAGCTTTTACTATTTCTCATTTGAGTCTGTCAGATTTTAAAAAAGCATGATTTTATGTAATCAGTCACAAAATAAGAGATGTGAGATAAGGAGAAAGGAGGTAGAGGGTAGGTAAGGAAGAGAAAGAGAAGGAGGGGAGACAAATAGGACAATGAAAGAATGGCAAACAGCCCTTTCCTATTCAAGCTACAAAAACATTTAAAACATACTTTCTATCAATGTTTCGCCAGAACAAAGACATGGAAAAACCAAAGCATCAATACAATCTACATTATGATAAATATGACATATTATTGAATATATGTTGTAACTGATTGTGTCAGAGGTGGCTGGGCAGTGCTGTAACAGCATCGTGCCAGGGAGCGCCTCAATGCATCAACTCAAAGACACGCCCAGCTCTGGGGAACGATGGAGCTCACAGCTCGCCGTCAAGACTTTATTTAACGACACAGCAGCGAGGAAGATGCTCCGAAAGAAAACAGACGATGAATTAGATTCTATAAATAAAGTGTGGTCCGTGAGAGACCATCCAATCTGACGATGCACTGTGACATGCTTTGGGTATAATTTGTCAAAATACATTTATGACAAAAGTAGAGACAATCGTCAATGGGCATTTACAACCGCATAAAGATATTTCACATGTGAATATCACCACTCGGATATCATCGTCTTACCAGACTGGGACTGAGCCGGCGGCGGCGAGTGGAGAAGCCGCTTGTGGGTCAGATACAGGTTCTGCTCTTCGGTATAAGGAGGCGGTTGCTGGGCTGGTAGGTTATCCTGAATTTGCGCCTCTACCCGTGAGGGCAGGGGTCCCGAGTCGGCCTCCAGGGCTTGTAGCTTGAGGAAGGGGCTCTGGAAACAGAAGCAGAACATGCCTTCAGGGATGCACCGGGGCAGCAGCAGGAGAAGGCAGGAAGACGGCGTCGTTTGCGCGTAGGGCTTCTTCGGCGTTTCACATGCGGCTCGGGAATCTTGAGAAGTCCCGTGAAACCATCGTACTCTCTCCGATTAAAAATATATGCTCTGCCGCTGAAGCGTGGTTCGGCAGAGATGAGTCAGAATACCACGAATGGAGCTCTACGAGCAGTCTGCTTTCACGGGTGGCTGGAGTCCGAGCTACAAAGTTGTCAAGCAGCAAATCTGTGATCATCCAAGTCGGGAACAAAATCGGACAGAAATCGTCACGGCGATTCAGTCGACGGACGATCCTCTGCTGTCGCTCCCCGAAGAGAACCCCGAAATCCACATGGCTTTCCTTCTGACCGGCACTGCTGCTGCTGCACAGCCTCCACATGGATTATTCAACGTGCACGGGGGAAGGGGGGCGGCGGGATTGCCGCTCGTGTCGGTGCGTGTGGCGTGGGCGTGTGCGCAGGGGAGGAGAGAGCCACTGTACATGACGAGGCGTTTCCATGGCAACGTTGTCAGACTGAGCTAAGGAGTCTATTTGATGGAGGTGCAGGGAGTCACGTGACTGATTGCCTCTGTATGGGTGTGAATGTGAGGCGTGTGTGTGTGCGTGTGTGTGCGTGTGTGTGTGTGTGTGATATTGGGTGTAGATGCAATGAATTTTGATGCAGAGTGAAAAAAAAAATACTGCACCAAAAACATTTTGAGGGTTGAAACGTTGGATTATAACGCATTTGGTTTTGGGCTTTTGTATTATTAATTTAGGTGCTCTGACATCATTCTTTGCATCATCATCGTCATCAGCAGCATTAGCAGCAGCAGATAACGGCTCAGCTTCTCCTTTCCCACCCGCCACGGGTGTTCATTCACAAAAACAAACAAAAATGAATTACTGCTGTGTGCGTCACGCAGAGGAGGTAGAACGATGGGAGGGAGGGAGGGGAAGAAGTGAGGCTGCTATTACTAAAGCTAAACACCCACGGCAAATAAGATCACACACACACACTGTCCTGCACAAGGTATTAACTGTCCTGTTGTCATAGATACCCGCAACCCTAAACAAAGTGTTAATGGGGGTGCTCCTAAAAAGACTGCGGGGAAGGAGAACCTACGTCATGGCTATTGTTCCTGCCTCTGCAATCACGGCGTCTGTCAGGAGAACTACTACAACCTCCTCAGTCTCCTCCCGAAGCCCACGCAGGCCAGCGTGGGCACACACACACACCCATGACCACGCAAACATGGAGGTTACAGTGACACATGCAGAGACACATCTTTAAATCATTTCTTTTCAGAAGGTCAAATTATTGCTTCATCAACAGTTAAAAAGTGTTTCTTCAACTATAATCTAATATATATATATATATACATATTTATGTATATATATATGTGTATATATATAATATGTATGTATATATAATATGTATATACATATATATAATATGTATATATATATGTATACATTTATGTATATATACTGTATATGTGTATATATATCTCAACTAAAAAGGGAATCCTGAGTGTATTTTGTATTCCGGGTTAATCTGGTTACGGCGTCAATGAAAACTAGCAACATAACAGTTAAACATCAGCCCGTTTTCCTCCGTCTGTGCTGTAAATCTAACTAAGTATTCATCTCCACTTGAAACTTCTCTTTTCATGTGAGACCCGAGGGGAACTGAGCGGACTCGGAGGCTCTTTCAGTGTGCTCTTTGTGTGCATTAGTGCATTCCACTTTGCTAGCTCACAAGCCGATGGCTACGAACTCTCAGACCTGGCTTTCAGAGAACGGACCAATGTAAATGGAGGCCAGTGGAAATGATTTGGAGATGGCGGCCGACGCTGGGCGGAGGTCCGTTTACCTTCTCGGACGCAGTGGTCGGGGCTTCCGTCTTGTACACTTTGCAGCACAGCAAGCTGAAAAACAAAAGACTGTCGACAACCGGCAAATACGATCAAATGGCATTCAAATAAAGAGCATCGTTTCTCCCCGTGGTTCACAAGCTGTAATAACCATTGTGCTCCGTCTGTATTCCGAATCGATTTTGTATCAAATCGGTTACGAGGCAGGACTTCCCAGAGCTTTCTGTGGCTTTGAGGCCTCGCAGTCATTAAAGTTATGGCTTATTCGTGTCTGACACTAATGAGGCATCATTGAGAAGACGGGCCCTGTGGCTCTGTAGACGCAGCGCAAACAAAAACTCAGTTTACGGCCATGCTAGGGTCAACCTCATCCAGCCAGCTGGGCGGCGCCACACAAGCCACCGTGGCAAGTCGATGTTAGCCGGACTGGAATCCTCTCAAACCCGTGAGTGTGAGCGGAGCAGTGGCCCGATAACCTACTTCTCATCTCACCGGGCTGAACTGAGAGCCACAGAGCATCCAAAGGAATGAGATCAGATTAATTCTGACACATCCCCTTTGGGCGTTGGTTATTACCTTCGCATTGAAAATGCCGGAAGGTTATGTTTTGATCGCCGTGTATTTATTTATATGCGTGTTATTCGCAAAACTCAAAAAGTATTGAACCGAATCGCATGCAATTTGGTGGGATGATTGTTTATTATCCGGGGACCAGTTGATTAGATTTTGGGATCGATCGGGTCAAAGGTCAAGGGTCATGAACAGGCCAAATCTTCTTGAATCACATGGAATTTGGTGGGATGATTGGTTATTATCCGGGGACCATTTGATTAGATTTTGGGATCAATCGGGTCAAAGGTCAAGGTCATGGAAAGGTCAAAATCTTTTTTTTACCATAGCACGATACATTTTTGTCCAATTGGCATGCAACCAATGCCAACATGTTCATAATTCAATGCTCAATCTTGTGATATGCGAAGGTATGCGCTCTACCGAGTGCCCGTTCTAGTTTATTTATTTATTTGTATGCGTGTTATTCGCATAAGTAAAAAAGTATTAAACCGAATCGCATGAAATTTGGTGGGATTGGTTATTATCCGGGGACCATTTGATTAGATTTTGGGATCGATCGGGTCAAAATCTTCTTTTTACCATAGCGCTGTCAATTTATATCCAATTGGCATGCAAATAATGCCAACATGTTCATAATTCAATGCCCAATCTTGTGATATGCGAAGGGATGCGTTCTACCGAGTGCCCATTCTAGTTCTCTTTGATTTGTTTATTTTTTATTATAATAGCTGATTGGAGAAAATGAAGAATTTGTATTCCACGTTATCCGTCAAGCCCAATGAACAAATGGTTGCTTCTGAAAACCAGGACACCGCAGAAACAAAGGAGGAAAACTGGATATGCAAATCAATGTCTTTGTGGAGAAATGTTCCTCTCACCTCTCCTTGTGCCGAGTCGGTGTTTGGTTGTTGTTCCGTGATTCATTCGCTTTGCAGCAGTCGGAATCTGACGATTTCTGTCCAGCATCTGCGGAAGCCTGAAGAGAAACAATTCAGTTCCAATCACACGCTGAGCTGAACGATTTTCCACATTAAAAGCATTATTGTGCTTTCATAATTCAACACTACATGCTCAACATCATATATTGAGCAGCATGTGCAGAGGCGGCAAGGTGACTGTGCTGTTTCACTTATTTAATGTAGCACATCTTTAGATGTCTAGTTTAAATATAAACGTGTATCATCCTAAAAACAGTTGTCGCTCAATGATATTCACAGCGGGAGATGTCGAGTGTGAAAAGATGGAGCTAAATGGAATGGGCCTGGGAAAGGGAGAGAAAGAAAGAAGAAAGAAAGACAAACTTGGAAGAAAAGAAACTACAATGCACACCGTTGAACAGTTGTCTTCAACGGGTGAGGAAGGTGTCCTCCTGTTCTCTTCCTCCTCCGTCTCCATTGAGGGGGAGGTGAACGGTGGCATCTTGTACTGCGCAAAGATCCTGTTGATTGTAATAGTTTATTTTGATAACATGTGCTGAGGTTTTATGCGTTAAATTAATACATATAGAAAGATATTATTATAGGAAATATTAGGGAGAATATTGATATTGTTATTAATGTATTATGAAGCATAGGGGTAATGTTTACTCTATGCAAATGTAAATGGCAAGAATTAATGTATGTTGCATGAGAGTGACTGTATGTTAGTATTATAGATTGACGAAGCCGGTTAAACTCCGTGAAGTGACTTACAATAATAGACGGGACTTTTATTGTGAAAATACTTGTTTAGTGACTTGACCGGAAGTGACGTTTTGACCCGGGGTTCAGTGACATTCGACCCCTCCATTGTTCTAGCGGGACTTTGACCCAATCACTTGGTATTAAAGGCTGGACTCACCTTTGAGTGTGAGGATTGGCTGATTTTGAGTCTAAGACTTTGTGGATAAGAGAGAGTGCTCTCTTCCGATGGACCCCGAGAGGAGCCGGCACCGATGAAGACCGCGATCGTGAGGCCCTGAATGTTTGTTTTACACTTCCTGCCATTAAATGTTGAAAACTTAATTTGCGCGTCCGGAAGCCTGTTTTCCATCATTTGCGAAGTGCCCAGTTTCAGAACATCCTTATATGATAAATAAAATGTAGAGGGGCTACACACATCCTAATTGTTGTATTAATGTCAAATGTATTGTACGTTTGCGTCTTGAGAAGGAAGCAACGGGGCACGAGAGTCTTATCTCCTCAGAATTATGTGAACAGCTGTCACCTTGTGAAATGATTCATCACCTGTGTGTGAAGAAAAGGAGCGACGAGCAGGAAGAAGCGCTCACCCTCGTGCGGTACACTCCGGGAGCTCTCCCCCGAGGCTTTGGGGGGGGATGCTCTGGAGTGAGCGTTGCTCTGGGTCAGTGGAGCCGGAGAGCTCACAACCTGCCTCGGTGCCGTCGCCGCTCTCCTCCCGAGCCTCTCGGTCTGGACTCAGACTCTGAATGTCAGCGCTGACGTCAGAGGCGGATTCACGACCCCGCTCCGGTGGGTCAGGGCTAGGGAGAGACACAGGAAGAGAGAGTGAGACAGACAGAGGAGCGCACACACAGGAGGAGGTGAGGAGACAAGGAAGTGATTGCGCTCGAAAGAAAGAACACAAATTCCAACCAAACCTGTAGATTATTGATCAGATATTTAGAAAATGGCATTAGAATAAAACAAAGATAGATCAATGTTATGTTAGCAGGAATGCAATATATGTACAATCTAACAACACATTTTAACGCCATTTTATTCCCTGAGAAAACTGCTGGCCTCCACACCAGGTGACACCACGCAGGTCATGCTAATGCTACACCATGACATGAGTCACGAAGCCCTTTGGAGCTTTAAGACCTGAACCCAAAACAGCCCAAAGGTGGCGTACTTGCCTAAAGTGGCGTCTGACCCCAGAGCTGTGACCTGCAGCAGGCGGGTCAGTACAGCAGCGGCAAGAAACTAACGTTGTCGAAGAATAAGCCAAGACACAAACCACAGATGTCTTCTTTATGGGTCCATAACAGCAAGCTAAGAACTGTCACGGCGCTATTAGAGTGGACCCAAAAGCACGACTCAGACAGGAGTAACAAAGATGACTGTCTTTGGTTGGAAACAGGCTGGGTCAAAACCGGGAGATCAGTCGAAGAAGCAAACAAGTCCAAAAAGGGGCGGGGCAGAGAATCAGAGGTCAGGGCAGGCAGGCAGGGTCAGAACAGGCAGGTCAGGAATATACTCTAATAACGCTGGAGAACTTGGCACAAAAACACAAGACAAACTGGCAGAGGACAAGTGGAAGTGAGGGAGCTAAATAGTGAGGGACTAATGAGGGGATGGGCTGCAGGTGAGAAGGGCGTGAGGACCAGGTGAAGGGAATGAGGGACTAACGAGGTGATCAGAGGCAGGTGAGGGGAGTTGGATTGACGAGATGGTGTGACAGGATGAAAACAATTATTACAAAAAGGAAGGCGTGGAGCTAAACTGTTACAAGAACAGGCGATGGCATCATGGACTGCTCTAAAAGGAACGACAGGCCACCTTGAGGAGGACTGCAGACGCACGGCCCTCGCCGCTGACGCTCACGCAGACGAGACAAGAACACCTCCTTAAACCGCCGTAAAACGTCTCCACTCAAAGCAGCGGTCCAGACTGAACAGCTTGCTACTACGGAGGGACAGAAAAAGCTAAAGACGTAAAGACGAGAGAGCACATATGAGGAGCGCTCGATGGTCAAGTTGCACCCGGAGGCAGAGAGCTCACGCAGCCCATTCAACCACCGGCGCACGCACAAACAAGCGCACACACTCACAGAGCCAAATATAAACTCTCATAGCGCAGCACCATTTGGGATCAACAGTTAGCGTTCCAGTATAACATAGGTCGAAGACAGCTCACACTAATGGACAAATAAGTGCAGTACAGACGGATACAATCACACTCAAACACGGCAGTTTAAACGGTGATCTGACAACGAAGGGGAATATTCTTCATGAGTATCGACCAACAAACCCGATTATGAAACATGCTTCTTGACCTACATATCCAGACTTGAACTGAAAATCTATAATTTTAGGAATACATTGTATTGCTTCCATGCAAGAGAAACCCTTCTGTCCTATTTCTTAGGATTAAACCCTTTGTGGGTATAATTACACTAGAATCAATATGGACTGTGACGTTAGTGGGAGGCGCAGAGGTCCAGACAGAACCAGACAGAACAGCATGCAAGTGCTTGGCCTTTCTGGAGGAGTGACACATCCCTGTCTGACATGTATACAAGAACATAACCGGTAAAAGAGCCCATTTATATGTGTTTAAATGCCAGTTTCAACCTAAGAGCAGCCTCTTCTTCTTTTTTTTTTTACAAAGGAACCATGGGAAACGTGCGAGATGCGTCTGAATCCTGTGCTGCTGCACTTGTCACGAAGAATAAGAGCAAAATACATATTCAAACACGGACAAAACGAAAAAGAGGAAAAGCGGTGTGCCTTAGATTTCAGACATAATCGGATCTAGACAGATAGACAGTTGATGATGCAGATCCTTATGCCTGCTGAAACGGATGAGAGTGGGAAGCTGTGGGAATTTGTTTGCCCTGCGAGTGCAAAAAAGAAAAGGAAAAGAAAACGCACGTGGTGAGAACACAAAAGACCCACGCGGGACAGCGTCTACTTGAAGCTTGGCACTCAGCAGGTGTGTTTTAAGCCTTTAGAATCAGGACGACATGGAGACAATGGCTTAGTGTCTGGTGTTGAGAAACAGGGTGAGGTTCATCTTGCAGGTGGGAGGCTGTATATAAATGCACTTTGATGGCTGCAGCCTTGTGGCAACCCACATTCACAATTTTTAAAATAGAAAAGAGCACAGAAGCTGAGTGGAAGAAAAAAAAAAGTTCCCCACAAGCAGATGGCAGCTAGTATGAAGATTCTCACTGGGGCGCCGATTTGAAATTGTCCCATTTATCTGTTCCTTCAAGCAGCTGTGGTGCTTTTTTAATTTTTAATGTGCAATCAGAAATCAGCTGGACAAACAACAGTTATTTTGCCTGTTGACTTAAGATACTGGGTGTCATGGTTTCTGTGGGGAGATTTGCAACACAGTTTGACATCTTTTATGACTTTCATGAACATGAGTGACAAGGAGTGGTTGTCCTTAAATAGCTGTGGATGACATCTCAGCTAGAAATGCTGAATACAGACGGAAATGCAGGTCCAAATATTCCCAGAAGACAAGATTTATAAGGGAGAGGCTTGTGTGAATTCATACCACATGACCATTTAGAGACGTCTGTCTGTCTGTGGAGTGCAGTTACAAGGTTACAGATACCTGTTGAGTTGCGAATGCATCCATGTTGTTTGGTTCAGAGCGCTGGTGGCTGAGCTGGGAGTCGTCTCTCCCGCCAACATTTCCACACCACTCTGCTCCGAGTGACAGCTGCTGGATCGGACCTACCAAGGACACAACAAAGTAATCACATGCACACACGCCATAACAAAACCTCAAAGCTTTTTTTGCTTTGTCTTTGCGCATTAACAATATACAGAAATTACGTTACAGATTTCAATACCACAGAAAATGTAATTGAAGTTTGTTTTTATGTTGATACCGGTCATCAAATCACAGGACAGTAATGCCTTTGACTATTTATTAAGAGCACGAATTTATTTACATTTATATGCGATTTTTATCGGTGTTTCCCAGCTGAATATATTGCTAGTACCAAGTAATGTAATTAGTAATTTAACACAACCAGTCACCAGATACGTGGATAAGCTTCATCAGTAGCTACTGTGGCTACTGCAGTAGCACCAGGGTCTGATGGTGATGACAACAGAGGGTTAAACAGCGACTGCCTGCCTGCAGTCCACTGATGCAGCAATCACACTTCTAGTGTACAGGTGTGTTATATCACCACACCCCGCAACCGCATACACACAATATTTATAAATAATGTTACGACAGGCAAGAACAAACATTTTAAGACAGAATATAATTAAAATGTCAAACTTTTCATACAAAAATACGGACCATGAAAAGCGATCATTGATGGAACAATCATCAAAAGGGAGGAGAGAAAAAAACACATGGATTACCTCAAAGTGCGAAAGAGCAGATAGAGTAGGTGGGGGTGAGGAGGTGATCGAGGAGGCCTCTGCGTCATCGGCGTGGATTGGAAAGAGAACCTTCTGATGCCTCAGAAGATGGAGCAGCAGGGCATTACTCACATACTGCTCCTCCAGCATCCGGGCTCCTGAGGGAACACTGCACCACGAGGAGAGGGAACAACAACAACACAATGTCACATTTAGCAACGTTCAAAATGGTACTCTTTTAAGTGTCAATATGATGGAAAATGGTTCCATCTAGTGGAAGGGTGCATATACAGACGTGCACGAAGATGAAGCGGTCAGACTGCTTTTCGGTGAATCAAAATCGAGTGAATAAAAAAAGATGTGCCGCTGACTAAAAGCTTGAACGGCTTCACTTTGAAAATCGCAACTTCCACATTGTGAGATGTGACCCGCTCCTGGTACATTTGACTTAAGCATTCTAAACACGGAGGTAAGCCCCACCTCGGACCAAAATAGTCGTCACATGTTTATTACCCTGCAGCAGCTGTTTGTTTGAAATGAACCATGTTGTGGTTGATGTCGTCCACTGTGGTGTTTAGTAAGGCTACGATATAAACGTGGTCGGTCAAGGTCAGCTTAGCATAAACTACAGGGGAGAGAAAGTGAAAAATTTGAAAATTAAAAGTGTTTCCTTTGCGGGCGGGTCAACTCGAATAGCAGCAACGGTCATATGGATTACATGTACCTAAATGGAGCTTAAAAAACATTTTGGGAAAAAAAGTTGCTTTGTGCAAGTGGACATTGTTTGTATTTCTCATTCATTCTTTAACCCTCCTGTTACCTTCGGGTCAATTTGACCCCATTCAATGTTTAACCCTCCTGTTACCTTTATATTTACTGACATATTTTACCCTTGGGGTCAATTTGACCCCAGCAATTAAAACCTCCAGAAAATTATTAGAATTAATATTGTTTTCCAAGTTTAAGTGTGAGGTACTTTATGTTTGTTTGTTGACTACCTAAATAGCCCTTTAAATATATAAAAAAGTTGATATTTCTTATACGTTTGACACAGTGAAAAACAGCCTGGGGTCAAATTGACCCGAAAGAACACCGACGTTAAACATTGAATCGGGTCAAATTGACCCTAAGGTAACAGGAGGGTTAATTGAAATCATTATACCATTCCCCTTTTCCTCTGATATGGTTCCACAACTTTTATAACCAGAAAGAAGAGTACATTCTTCAACTTCCTGCAGCTACAGCAACCTAAAACCACCCTGGACCTTTGCTGTCAACACCACACCCCCTAACCAGCTCTTCCTCCCCTCGCTATATCATCATTAGAAACCAGACGTTTCCACCTAGAATAGTCATTTACCACATTAACAATGTATAGTGTGTATTTTATTTGTTCTTCTTCTTTACTGTCCCATTAAAGGGTGTGACCCTGTGGAGGGCCCCGGCCCCCAGGTTAGGAACCACCTAACTAACCTCAGCCACTGTGACTGTGTTCCTTACATGTCAATGCATTGGCGTTAATAATGTTATGTATCATATCAGCCACAGGTGTAATTTTGTGTAGCACTTTGACTTTTATTTGAATAACTTCTACTTGTAATGATTATTTTACATGTTGGTACTTTTACTTACGACTTACTCGTCGAGTTGAATCTTTTCCAGCTCTGAATACGTTACCTTAAGAAGGTTGTGGGAGGATCTCTTGGAGTGGTTTGACCAATTATATTGAGAACATGGCTTCAGACGATCTGGACCCTTTATGAGTATCGACATTTCTAACTGCAGACTTGATGAGTACCAACATAAAATACTGCGTGAACAAACAAAAACGGATTTTTCAAAGCCAAATGTGTTCTTTGTAACTGATTTATGCTAAATCTTTAATAAATGATTGAAGGATAATCAATAAAAACTATTATTTACAACGTATTAACTCTTCATAAAGAAGGCTGTTTTTAGGTGATGTACTTCATTAAAAAAAGTCCTCTGAAAAAAGTTTGTAATCTGTTATTTTGGCCTAGACTAAATTAATTGAATTATATAAAATATCATTATTCCATGGTTATTAAGAAGGTTTTAAACAATGTATAGTGTGAAAGGAATCTAATTATCCTCATGTTTATCTGACATTTCCCCCTCATATGGAGAACTAAACAGCGTGACTAACAACGCATTCCACCGGCATGCCGTTCGCTTTCGGGGGAAACAAGGCTGGCATAGATGAGACTGCGGGAGATGAAGGGATGGGGGAAGAGCTGAAAGGTTGTTGATTGAATAGAACACATCCTTTCCTCAGTGGCAATAACTGCAACAATACACGACTAATAATAAGTGGGACTGCCGAGGGATTGCGCTTGTTTACAGTGATAGCTGCGTTCTGTAAACAGGAGGGGAGGAGCAACCATCAGTATCCCGATGACCTCTTGTTATATCGGCATGTCTTCTCGTGTGCCATCCTCCGTGCTATCAGCTACATCCACACCCATTTCCTGGACACATCCGACTCCACCCCGACATAGTGGTGTAGCCGTGGAAAATGTTTGCTTTTGTAGTTTGTTTGTTTTACATCTGGATGTGACAAAGACGAGCTTTACTGTCGTAAAACACAAGGATACCAACTGTCTGAAGCGTAATGTGAGTTAAGTCCACCCAGGCTGTGCGGATTTGATGGCGGGAATCTAGTGTCCCAGGACTGTTCTGGAGTGGATTTAAATGTGGCATCAACAACAGCAACTTACTGAAATATACAAGGCCCGAAGATGGTTGCCAGACTTTTCACAGGCATGTGATTTGATTGGCTGTGAGCAGCCACTCTAGATAGGAAGTGGATGATATAAGACAAAATAATGATGTTTTCATCAGGGAGATGGCAAAGGACTTCTCTCAGAGACTGGTTCACCTCGGCCTCATCGGCATATCCTAAAAATGAGCAAAAACATTAAAAACAGCATTTATTAAAATGCACTTCAAATCAATAATCTTTGGTATCTATGAATACACCATATACAATCAGCCTCAGACTCATATGACATATGTCAACACACTCTTTTATGCCTTACAGTGCATACAAATGAAGAATATAAGGAGCCTAATAAAAGAGAACCACCCACACAGCAGCGCACTCCTAAATTGCTACGGATGGGTTAAATGCAGAGACCAATTGTTATGTATGTATGTAAAAAGTATGAACAATTATCATACAAACATAAAATAAACAATACTTAACAATACTCAAAACTAAAATGAGTAATTTGAGATGGACATTTATTAATAGTTGTTGCAATTTTCCGAGTAAATAATCAATTTGTTACTCAGAGCATAATCATTACATTAAGTCTGGCTTGAAGTCTACTGCTACTTTACTTCAAGGAGAAAACATTGAGCACAGAAGGTGATTGAGATTAATTTAATCTCAAGGATGTACAATATGCTGTCGACCCTTTAACTTGTGTGTTCACACTTCTACTTCAAACTAACTTCTTAAGAAGGAAATACAGACACTGCCACTTTCTTACAAGAATAACATCCATCCCACAAGTTCCCAAACTGGTTTCAATCATTTGACCCCAGCCATAGCTTAGAGATATTTAAATTTAGAACATTTGAAACCATAACATAGATAACAATAGAGTTTTTGTGTCTACAACTTCATTATTATTGATTAATTTCAAAGAGCACGGACAGGTGTGTCTGCAACGCCCGCTGTTATTACGAGGTACAGCAGTACAGAAAAGAACAATAACAGCATTTATGTAATCACACCTACAATTAACCAAGTAATAGAAGATCAGAGACTATCAAGCTGCATGTGATTATTACCTTCGTATTGAAAATGCGGAAGGTTATGTTTTGATCGCCGTGTATTTATTTATTTGTATGTGTGCGTGTTATTTGCATAACTCAAAAAGTAGTAAACCGAATCGCATGAAATTTGGTGGGATGATTGGTTATTATCCGGGGACCATTTGATTGGATTTTGGGATCGATCAGGTCAAAGGTCAAGGTCATGAAAAGGTCAAAATCTTCTTTTTACCATAGTGCGGTCAATTTCTATCCAATTGGCATGCAACTAATGCCAAAATGGTCATAATTCAATGCCCAATCTTGTGATATGCGAAGCTATGCGCTCTACCGAGTGCCTGTTCTAGTTGTATTCTTGAATTAACCCAATAATGCCAGTCGAACACGGTTAGTACCTGTGAGGCTCAGAGCCAGCTGTTTGCGCCGGGGTTCTGGAACTATTGGGATGGGCAGTTCCCGAAGGAAGAGTTTGAGGAGCGAGGCCACAGTGGAGACGTCTCCCTCGTGCTCCAAATCCACCAGTTCTCCACGGTCCCATCTCTGCCTCAGCTTCCTGGTCCGGACCACCGACCCACACAGGCGGAACAGACCTCTGTGGTGCATTCCTGTCAGAAGAAAACCAAAAGAATCAATCAGTACACACACACACACACACACACACACACACGTCATGTTTGATAATTGTTGTTTGCATTGAGAGAGCAAGATAAAGATAGAGAGAAGTAAGGGAATGAAAGAAGAGCTTCAAATACCATTCTTATCGAGGAACTCCACCATGTCTCTGAGCACGAAGGGTATTCCACGAACCATCTGCCCTTGCTCTCTTAGTGTTTCAAAGTTAACACCAAACACACACCTGGCGGATAGTTCAGGCTCTGAAACCAGGGTGGGAATATTTGATTCTGGGCTAACCTTAGCACCTGGCTTCAGGATTCTCACTGAGGACGGGTCACTCTGCAGGGAAAGAAGAGGACAATTCCGCTGACTCGTGCAAAAAAAAAAGTAATTAATCCCAAACCCCCTCCTCCATTTCAAGAACACATATGAGATTTAGAAGTGACTGAATCCATGTTTTGATGTGAAATCGTGAGTTGATTAGCAAGAAGTGAGGAAACAATGGCATATTTCCTTTATTAAGAAAAATAAATACACTCATGCACAACATGCTGCGAACAGAGCCACAACAACCGTGACGATTAAAGTGGGATCGCGGTGCTCTGACTCTCACACCGAACATGAACCGGCCCACACGAACCCCGAGGAACGGAATAGAAGAGAACTTACACAGAGCGACAATGAAGCGCTTGCTCCCATTATTCGGCTCACGGGAAAACTCTCCAGTATTTGTTGAACTGTTGAAGTAGTTTCGCCTCCTCGACACGACGAGCCACTCTCAGAAAGTCCGACGCGCGACGAATAATGACCGCCATGGCCCTCACATCCCACCGTTTGGGCTCCGAGGAGGGCGAGCGTCCACCGTGGAGTGTTTATGTTGCAGGTCACGTGACACACTGTTTGTAACCATGGTGGCTCGTGCGGAGGAGGTTGCCAGGAGAAGGAACAAGCATCAGACATTGTTGAGCAGCTTGACAGCTTTCGTGTTAGAGGAGCTAAAAAGGAAGAGAACAGGGTCGAGATGTTTCTTTTATTTTTCCAGTCTTCATGGGAGTTTTGTCAACAGTGCGCGTGCGCCGGTTTGCGGCTCACACACACACGGCCGCAACGCAACGGTATATTCACCGTTAATGACCATCTATCCATGATGCATACGTCACACACCTTGACACTCCGTGTCATTAATCCAAATATCTTTTATTGGCACTTTTTAAATAAACTGATGTAGTAAAACAACAATACATATTGTGATATTGGCTTACAAAATAAGAGTGGCTAAGGGGTGACAAACAGACACATGTCTCTTCTAGGTCAGAAGTAATTGTACTTCCTCTGCACCATGTGAATACTTCTAACACAATAATCACACTCTATTGTCCCAAATTTACCCTGATGCCTGAAACCGGAGCTATCAAACATACATTTGTTGTGGTGTAATTCACAACATTCAGGTGATTCTAAAAGCATATTTCAATGTATTGATTAACATCATGATCACAATAATCAACTCAAGCAAAAACAGTGTATACAGCTCCATGGTGTGCATATAAAAGTCACTAGCGCATAGGACTTTACAAACTAGGGTATGTGGAACTCAAAAATTATCTATAAAGCAAGACTTTTGTATTGTTCCAACAGGCATTATGTGTTGACAGGCATTGACTATCATTTATGCTTTGGAAAGATACAAAGTAGTGTAATTAAGATATACATCAAAAAACAAATAGAAATGTGTTGCTATAATAACAGTTATCAAAAAGCGCTCCCTCCCTCGTTCCTGTAAGATTCCTGGGAGATTATTGTGCATTTGCAGAGTGGTTTCTAATTTTGTGATGTAAAATTAACACTCAACGTTTTTCTCCCAGGTATTATGAACGGAACCATGTCTTTCTTTTAAGAGCTACAGTGAACACCTGTGTTTACATGACAACAATTTTTAATTTGGGAGTTGAACAATTTTGTTCAGTTGACCTCGTAAAATGAGGGAATATAAAATAAAAATCAATACAGGCATAAGAGACACACCTTTAAAAAATATCTGCAGTATATGGTTTGAACCTGAGAAATGCAGGCAAGGTATGTGAGGAAAAAGGCCTGTATTTCAAAATCTCTGGCAAGTATTTTGGTATATTAGAACTTGGCAGCAGAAGTGAGGAGAAAATTCCTGTTAAGTCAAAGAAAGAAAATTCCTCCCAGAAGGTGTTTGTATGTAGTCTATCGGAGGACAGTTGCTGGAAGGTAGGGGATCGATTTGAGTCCTTCTGAACGTTGCTTATATTCAGGCTAGAGAGGCAACTTTGTCACAGTTGCTGGTGTAGTGGACATCCGGTCTGTCTTTCTCCGAGTGCTTCCTGTTCCAGCAGGGAAGGTTGAGCAGAAAGAGAATGAGTGCCCCCAACTCCACACAGGCCCCACTGAAGTAGAAAGCCAAGTCATATGACTGAGTCCAGTCAAAGAACCACCCTGGAAACAGATGAGAAAAAACATGTGAGCAGAGTCAGCAGGAATTCCTGTCATATACAGCAGTCAGCTAAATAATGACAAGCCGGTTCCTGATTCATGTCAACATGCCCTTTTCTTTTCTTTGTGCTGCCTGGTTTAACATGTTGCTCTCATGACCTTACGACAGGGTTTATCCCAGCAACAAAATAGTTGACATACACTCCCGTTCAAAAGTTTGGGGTCACTTAGAAATGTCTTTATTTTTCAAAGAAAAGCACTGTTTTTCAATAAAGATAACATTAATCAAAAATACACACTATACATTGTTAATGTGGTAAATGACTATTCTAGGTGGAAACGTCTGGTTTCTAATGAAATATCTCCAGAGGTGTATAGAGGCCCATTTCCATCAACTATCACTCCAGTGTTCTAATGGTACATTGTGTTTGCTAATCGCCTTAGAAGACTAATGTCTGATTAGAAAACCCTTGTGCAATTATGTTACACTGTAAAAAAAGATCCTAATTTTACGGTAAATAACTCTAAATATTTACAGTATTTTTCTTTCTTTTTAAATTACATACAAAACTCTGTGAAATTACAGACATTATCTTTAAATTAACAACCCAACTGTTAATTTAAGTTTTATGCTCATAATACAAAATAACATTTTTCCCATTTTGTAAAGAAAATGACTGTATTATTAATACAGTCTTTTACCGTTTCTTAAATGACATACAAATTCATGTAAAACAACAATTATTACCTGTAATTAAATGTGGAGCTCCTTATATGAAGGTTTATGTCCATACTAACAATTTAACGATTTTCTTTGTAATTTTAAGGTAGATCATATTATATTTATATTAATGTGTACTTTTACATTCAAACTCTGTAAATCTGAATCTAAATGTAGCTAACTTTTGTCATTACATTAAACATATTGCATTTTTGAAGAGTACAAAGTAGAAGAAATAATAGGTTTTGATACTTGTTCTTTATAGGAGCATTATAGGGCGACCGTGAGTATTTGTCCAGTGTCGGTGTCCCGGAGCGAG